>NW_026555334.1:36714875-36740739 GCF_029017545.1 Prosopis cineraria | reverse complement strand
ATCTATTTCCCAAACAACCGCAAATGACACAAGATGACGACGATGAACAAACCTTCAAATGATGCAACGTCAGGTCAGATGACCAGATTGAACAAAAGATGCGTGTTCACTCTACAAACAGAACATTCACAAGACCCTCCACCCAGAGAAGGAAGAAACTAGAGATCTTCTCTCTGTGGATAAATTTCCAATCTTTCTTCGTTTTCCAAACGTCTTCTTCAACTCCGGCTCTGCGTCGAACTCTCACCTCTGTGAAGGCATTAAGAAGAGGCTGTTGCTGTTTGTGCAGGCTGCCTCTCTCTCTCTCCCTCTGGTTCTTCTCCTAAGTCTGCGTCTGCGTTTCTCCCCAAGTGTTTGCAGGGCTATTCATTCTTCGTCCTGCTCTCCCTCTCCATTTATCCGTCTTCCCTAGCGACGAAAAGAACAAGAGACAATTATACCCGTCGGATTCAAAAAATGAACGGCTCGATCCTTCCCCGTCGGACTTTCGCACGTGTCCCCCCTCTCGCACGCTTTCCTCAATAATTGACCCAAAAAACAAGGACTAATGTGGGTTTGTTTGTTTGTGGTTTTTTCCCCTAAGATGGATACGATGAGGTTGTTATTGGGCTGACCTGCCACACTTCAATTAAATTGGGCTTTACGTAAGCCCATTTCCTTATTGTATGATTCCGAAAACATTTTTCTGGACTGAAACCCAGAGAAAGTTTGAAACATGTGTGTCTGGGAGGCCCATTGACCCATTAATTGTTGATTAAAATTAAAAACGTGTTTTATGTGGGAATTGGGTTTGCTCGACTCGGTCCATAATCCTGATTGAACATGTTGATTAGGGAATGCAGTACAGTAATATTGATTTTAGTTTTATACATACACGCACATTCATGAATGATGAGTCAATAATTTAATGCGTCGATGTATGGTTTAAAAAATAAAATCAAATATTAGGGTAGAATCAATCTAGTTAAATGTTAAATTAATTAAAAAATGAAGGCTTGTTTGTCCACCCAGCTAGATATGGATTTTATATATTGCATTGTATATAATTTGACAGATGATATAAATTAATTAAAAAAATGAAGGCTTGTTTTGTCCACCCATCTATATTGGGATTTTATATATTGAATTGTATATAATTTGACGGATGGTACGGTCATTTTCTTAGGGCCCGTTTATTTCAGCTAATTTCATGAAAAAAATTTATTTGTTTGAAAAAATATATATTTTGTGAATTTTTATAATATTTTTTTAAAAATTTTAAAAATAATCAAAATAAAAATATATATTTTTAATTATTTTTATAATATCCACATGCTCGAATCAGGTTTGAAGTTATTATAGCAGTGAAATAGCCCAAGAAATCTGGTTGGAAGTTATTATAGCAGAGCTCTGAGGGAATTTCAATAGTCGCGAATGCTGTGACTGGTTAGCTTGGAATTACAAATCTGACTTGAGGAAGAGTTGCTACAATAAGATCTCGTTGCCCACTGGCTTACATTTTTTGAAAGTTAGTGGATATCTAAACCATCTTTCCTTGAAAATGGAGTATGATGAAAGAGGCGTTAGTCTTGTAAGTGTTTTGTTATCTTCTGTTATGTTACGGCTTTGTAATGTTTAGCTTTCTCATGGAATGAAGCTTCCAACTTTTACTTCAAAAAAAAAAAAATTGCTTCAAGAATTTTTAAAAATAATATGATGCGGTGGATGAAAAGAATGTTTAAAAATACAAAATACATAAAGATATCATAAAATTTAAAAAAATAAATAATAAATACTTTTATAAAACAAAAATTAAAGAAAATATGATAAAATTTAAAAATAACTAACTAATAGTTAACTAGCCATTAAATAATATATCCTTTTTATAAAATATCTACAAAATAAATGTCTTTTTTAAGGTATTTAAATTTGAATTATCTAAAAATCACCTATTTTTTAATATTAAACAAACACGTCTTTAAACTACTACCTAGGACAAGGCTTTCTAATTTCTATATTCATTTTTTAGTTTATCACGCTGTCAATTGATTTTTCAAGTTTTATTAGTAGTTTTTGAATGAATGAATTACAAGGATTTTTTTTTCCCCTTTGGCCAGGCAGGTTTTCTCATGTGGTGGGTGACTGACCATTGAAAATTCTGCCTGCCTAATCCTTCGTTGCCCGATCAGTTCCTTCGCTGGTAGTTGTTCCATGGGATTGGTTTCAGTGAACAATGCTCAACGCTGCACTTTGAATCATTTAAATTTTAATCTGAAAGATTTAAATTTAAAATATTATTATATTTTATATTTATTAAAATAAAAATAGTAAAAATTATAAAAAAAAATTAATAATTTTTTATTTTTTTAATATAATATAGACTTAATTTAGAGGGTCCAATAAGAGTTTTATAATTGATATACATTAACTACTCAAATATACTCTGCACCGTCCAAATTACCATAAAATTAGATTTAGATGGTGCAAAGTATATCTGGATAATTAATGTACATCAATTATAAAACTCTTAATATTAAATTGGGTCATCCAAATTAATTTTAGATTATATTAAAATAAAAAATATTTTATAATTTTTATTTTAATAATATAAAATATAATAGTAATTTAAATCTAAGCGATGAGCACCAAAACCAATCCTTATCCATAACCTTTAAGATATTTATAATTTTATAATTGTGTGGGCACCTATATTAACATATTTATTTATTTTGATGAAAAAAGTCTCTAAAATATCTCTGTTTTTATTTTCTTTAGTTGCCTGTGATTTTGATGCCCATGGAATTGCACCAATTAGTGTCAACAGTTAGTTGCTGCAATAAGATCTAAAAACTAAAAATTACATAGGTCGTAGAGAGATGGAGTTAATTAGGCTGAATGGTCCCATAATTTCCTTCTAAAGGAACATATAATTGTTTTCGGATGAAAATGTAAAACGAGGTTGTTTCAGTTTAGGAATGGATATGAGTTCAAGCCACAACTAAAAGCAGTTTGTCATCTGTTTTTGTTGCCGTTGGGAGGCTGATAGCCTACTTCATCTTAGTTTCCCATTTTGAATGGAGAAAAGAGACTTCCATTTTTTTAAAAAAAAAAACATGTATAATAAAAAAAATTGAAAGAAAGAAAACGAAACGAGAGAAAACGGATGGTGGTTCATCATTTTCTTCTTTTCTCACCGACACAAAAGGCAACTTTCATGCCAGCCTAATTGTCGATATTAACATCTCTTAAAGTCTAACTACATTTAATTTATTTGAGACTGTTTTAAACATTGTATCACTCCGTTCGTCTCTAGTTCATTTGTTGTCATTTTTTAACTCTCTCCTTGTTAAAAAACGACTGTATTTAATCTTACATCAATTATGAACTCATTTTTAAAAAATATCAAATATATTTAAGGCCAAGCCAAGCATAAAATAACTTATTGATGACATGTCAAAGATTAAACCCAACAAGAAATAAATTGAAGAGATTTGTTAGTGATAAACACGCCTACGTTATTGTCTTCAAACCTCCAAAAAAAAAAAAACAACAAACACACACACACACACTCAGAGTATTAGTTTCGTATGATGGTCATAATTTCAAACTATCCTACGAATTCTGATGCATAAAAAGTCGTTGAGTTTGAAAACTAAACGACCTAACCACAACATTAATTCAGGGCATATTTCCCATGTAATGTGATGAATCGGAAACACGTTACCAATTGAAAAGGTAGATAAATATCGAGAGAGTTTTGCTCAGCAGACAACGATAGAGAGACCCTCAATAAACAAGAGGCTACACACTGTATGTGGCCAACCATCCAAGTTGGATTCTTCTTCCGTTTTGGAAGCAACTTAGGGGACCATCTATTATTCCCTCCCTCTTCCATTTCTTCTCCTCCGTCCCTCTCCATTCCTTGGACCGATCTGTTTTTAAATTTGGAGTCTCCGCTACGCTACAAATGCACTCATTATTACTGTCCTCACATACGTTTACATATCACTCAGTAATATCTTCCACAACTCAGTTCTTGCGTCTGCCAAAATTAATCATTCAAATGAAATAATGTAAGTATGACTAAACTTTGTTATCACATGAACTAATTAATCATGACAATAATTTTGTGAAATTGTAGCTTACTACCGTTGTGCGAGCTGAAATGGGACAATTAGGGAAGATCATTGCTTTTTGGAGTAAACGGCCGGAGAAAAGTATAAGTGGGAAAAAACAGACAAGCTAGGGGCAGCTAACGTTTGAAAAGGAAAAACTAGAGTTGCAAAAATAGTACTTAAATTTGAAAACCGTTCACGATGAAATAAGCCGCACAATTAACGCTAACTCTGTCCCCTTCTTTTCAATGACTTGATATTTGATCCCTAAACCACCATATTCCTAAAGGCAAGCTCCCATCCATGCGTCCATTTTACTCATGCATCCTTCATCTGCCAAACATCTCCCAGTGAAAGGCCAAACTTTACATATATAATACATATAACATGGGCCTTCCTCGTAACTAAAGCATGGCTCTGTCCCTGTCAAAGCCTAGCCAACTTCAAATTCTGCTCTCATGAAGAGAGAGAGAGAGGAGGAATTATGAGGTTCACGAACAGGCACTACCTTACCAGATAACTCAGGATGATGCTTGATTCATGCACAGATGGATAGAACTCCATTCTCGTGATCTCCTTTGTCCTTACCTTACACAACAATTTCTGGTTCTTGCCTAACTCTCCTATTAGAGGCCCAAATTACATCACCGGTCTCAGCCTCTCACCTTCTCAACAATATCTCCTCTTGTGTACCAAAAAAAAAAAAACTCATGGCTTCGAGTTTCACCTCAATTAATTAAACATCATTAGTTAAATTGATCAGAATAATAGAACACAAACTTAATAATAACCAAGCACATGGGAATCAAGACCCTTTGTCGAGACGATCCGAGTCCCATTCACAGAATCAGCGACGCACATAATGATGATTCACGACACTACAAAAAATCTCAAAACTAATGTTTCTTTTGGTTGGCCCCGACCTTAAAATAATATGCTAATAACTAATTAAATGAAAAATAAGAAGAAGAGTGGGGCCGGATACCGTTGGAGACAGCTGGAAGGCACCGAGAAGTCCATTGAAGACACTCTGTCCAACGAACGGGCAGGTGGGTCAGCCATCCCCCAAATTACAGGGGCAGTCCTAAACGCCTCGAAAGCAAAACCCCACACCCTGCCCGTAATTCCCTCACTTCTCTCTCTCTAACCTCCTATAAAGAATCCGCCTCGTCCACGCTTGTTCTCTCACACCACCACTTCCCGGTCTTCTGTTACTGCTCGCTTCCCACGACACACCCAGAAACTTTCCGGCAGACAAAAAAAAATGGAGGCAATGAGGATGAGGTTTTTCTTCGTCGCGGTCGCCGTCTTGGCGGCAGTTTCCGCAGTGTCGGCCGCCGATGCCCCGACTCCCAGTCCGGTGTCGGACGCCACCCCCCTTTTCGTGCCGACCGCCGCCGCTTCTCTGGTCGCTCTCGTCTTCGGGCTTCTCTTCTGAGAGGAGCATTTTGACTAGTTAATTATGAGCGTAATGTAATTTGGATCTTGAGCTTTGTTCTTTGTATATGAATTCCATTCTCCTTCTTCTTCCTAGAATGGGAGGGTTTTTGGTGATTCGGCTGGGGGGTATGGATGAGTGAAGGAGGACACTGGGTATTTTAAATTTGGTTGCGTTTTCTTCTATTCATATTCTTATGTACACATTCATTCCTGATATTGTGGTCTCTTCTCCGTGTTTGTAATATTATTGTGATTTGTTTTTCGCTTCACTCCTTCGTCCTTCTTCTCAGCTCAATACTTTATTACTTGTTCTCCATCTCTTCACTCTTGTGTTTTTCATTGATGCTCGAACTTCGAGGGTAGACTCGCTGTGCAATCCTCTTTTCAGAACTTTTAGTTTTCACGAATTCTGCTACAGGAAATAAAGCTGGTCGGGTTCCCGAGAGAAGGTGACTGGTTATACTATCTGAGACGTGAAGGCACTCTCTTCAAGTAAGTTGGTCGAAAACCCTCTCAACGTCTCATAGTTTTTTAATAATATTTATTATCAATTAAGAAAAGGGGAAGATTATTTTGTCAAATTTGTGAATAATTATTTTCACACTTTTTGCGACAAAATTATTAAGCCTTATTTCATTTTCTCTGAATGGATGATTAGAAATCAAATTGTAAACTATCTATGGTTAGTTAGGATTTTTTTTTTTTAGCATTAAAATGGTTAGTTATGAATTAGGACAGGATAGAAAGGGAACTCTTTTGCAAATCATACACCTCATTGACCTGACGAAAAGGAAACACACACCTAAATAAATAAAACCTATGGTAAATTGAAATTTTGATAATCACGCGCTGGCGTAAGGGTATTTTTAGAATAAAAAATATAAAAAGTGGATGCTAAATTTAAAAATAATTAAGTAACAGAAATATTAATAACAAGAAGTAGTGTGGCTATAAAATATTGTATAAAAAATTCATCCACCATATTAATTTTTTTTTTTGAAGGGAACATTTAAATGCACACAATTCACATATCCACATGTCAAAGCAAAGTTTGAACCTTTTTTTTTACGTTTATATACAAGAGGTCTTTTAAAATTTTTTTTGATCTTTAAATATAAAAAGTTATCAATATATGTTTTAATAAATGAACGATTTTGTTATGAAATACATGCCACTCAGCCAAATAAACATGATGGAGAGTAGGCCAAAATGGGTACTAAATATTTTTCAAGAAATTTCCTCCAAATCACTAGTATGGCTATTGAAATCATGAGCATCAGCATGTAGGTTCTAAATTCAAGTAGTAATATCAAGTCCTTAGCTATTATTCTTGAGAAATGATCGAGTTTAGCCCATTCCTTGAGATACGTTTTTATGGGATCTATATCTACTAAAATTTTGACTTCTAGTTTTAGTGAATGAATAATCATTGAGTCCTCCTCTTTCTGAACAACACATATAAAGAGACCTACCAACATGAAACATAATTAGTGAACTTATCATTATACTCTTATTAAATTGAAAAAAAAAAAAAGATAAGTAATTTTATTAATTTACTTTAAAAAAAGAGATTTATTTTTTATTTATAATAATTAGAGGTAAAATTAAAATGTTGTGCTCTTAATTAGATGGCTAACTTTTATTAATTATGTGATTCAGTTAAAAATATTTTATATATAAAGATAGAAGGAGTAGATTTCACCTCTACAAACAGGTGGTGTCCCTAGTGAGGCAACTCGCTATTGGTAATTTTTAAAAAATAATGTCTTGAGTTCATAAATTTTTAAAAACAATGTCTCTCTTCACAAAAATGCTGAAAAAAAAAAGCGTTGAAGGAACATGTCATAAGTCGTAACTCCTAAATTTTGGGATATCTTTATACAACATCTATAACCTTTGAACGTTAAATCAAATTCTTTACACTTATAAACTTATGCAAAGAACTTAACTACTAGTATTAATTTGTTCATTATTTACGAAAAAATTATCTACTGAGTTAAGAAGTGATCTGCATGTAAAAATATTTAAGGATTTATCTTTATATCGTGGGTTAGAAAAATAATTGATTAATTAACGGCACCAACTTATCTTACAAATGAAAATTCAGAAACATTTTTTAATCAAATCTAAAATGTCAATTGGTTACTTGTACAGAATTACAAAAGACTTGTTTTAACAAATAATAAGCATGAGCATATTTTACTAAGAATTAAAAAGGGGGGGAAAAAAAAGCTGACGAGGAGGAAGAAGATGAACCATTCAACCGCAAAGACTATTTTTTTGGCTTTTTTTTTTTCAGCCGAAAAACATGGTCCATCTGTTAGTCGCCCATGACTTTTTAAAACGAAAGCATATAACGCCTCTTCCTCTTTTTTCTTTTTCTTTTTTAATTGCAAATACAACGATAAAAGCACTCAATGATTCAAAAGCATCCACTTTTTCTTACATTTTTATACGTAGAGAAAATGATAATAATTTTTTTAAAGGATAAACATAATTTTTAATTTTTATATTTTATTCACATTTTGTTTTAAATTTTTATTTTTTTATATTTTAAGTTTTATATTTTTATTTTTATTATTTTTGGTCCCTCTACGAATCTACGAATAAAGTATAAGAATTTTGAAAGAATTCAAAACAATAAAAAATAAAAATATAAAGACTTAAAATACTAAAAAAAGTATAGGGATCAAAAGCAAAACACGAGTAAAGTACATTGATCAAAAGTTATTTTTATTTTTTTTTAAATTATATAAATAATAATTTAATTTTTTAAAATGTCATAATTTTGTTAAAGTTTTTAGAGACTTCTTTATTAATAAATTTTAAATTAAAAATATTATTTTTCCTTTATTAATAAATCATGATTTTTTATTCAATTCTTACGATTCTTTAAATAAAGTTGTAATTTTTTAAATAAAAATTGTGAATACTATTTGTTATTTTGAGAACTTATTTTTAATGATAAAAATTATATTTGATAAATTATAATTTTTTATTCAACTATTACTATTTACAAAATAAAAGTTATTATTCATTAACCAAAAGTTATAATTGGAACTTATTTTTCAATAACATAAATTACATTTAACAAGTTATAATTTTTTGTTCAACTCTTGCAATTTATAGAGCAAAAGTTATAATTTCTTAAACAAAAATTATAATTAAGACTTGTTATTTTTAATAAGGGTAAAATAGTCTTTTTATTTTAAAATTTATTGAAATAAAAGTCCTTAGAGACTTTATTAAAATTATAATATTTTGAGAGACTGAATTATTATTTATATAATTTAAAAGAATTTTATTATCATTTTTTTCTTATATGTGTCATCCTCTTCTTTATTTTTTTACCCAAAAAAAAAGATGAGTTGAGCTTACTAGAATCAAGCAACATCTTCGTACTCAAAAGACACAAATAAAAATATTTATAGATTGTAACCTAACAAAATTTTCATATTAATAGTGAAATTCAAATGTATAATTTTATGAATTATTAGACAAATCTTTAACAGCTAAACCCATTAAGAAGAAAAGGTGATACAGTGATGTTGTTTATTGTGGAGTGGTTAGGGAGAAAGGCCCAAAAGGGTTGGAACATAAAACATGGTATATCTGTGTGCACATGTAAATATTTTATTTTGTTCAGGCCCTGTAAAAAAAATAAATGAATAAACAAAAATAATTGAGAAGCCTTTTTTAATAATAAAAAAATAAAAATTAATAAATAAAAAATTAAATGAAAAATTTCTAAATTTGTGTCTTAATGAGTCTTCAATTAGGAAAATAAAATGAAATTTCAATCTCTAAAATTGTTCCTTGATTTAAAATAGTAAAAGTTAAATAAAATTAATCATAGATTGTGATTTGATGAATTTAATTATTAAAAATGAAAGTCTTAATTCTCATCTATAAAAAAGTGAAGGCCAAAGAAAATTAGTTAGAGGGAGACACAGGAGAACTTGAAGAACAAGCAAGGAATATTGAAAGGAATTTGTTATGCCTTTAATTTTATTTTGCACATTATGTGTCTAGCGTGTTTCTTATGCCAATGAACACCCTAATGACAAGGATGCATGTGCATATCCAATTTCCAGACACATCTTCTCTTCCTTTCATTAATTTTTTCTTATCTCTATAGATTGTTGGCAGAGCATTCCTTGTTATTATGCTCAGGAAACCGAATTGACATTTTGTGGCCAAGTTTTTATCTCATTTTACGCTATCCTATTCTACACATGTTTGCTTTGTCTTGATAATCACAATTGGCGTGTTCAGATGTGATTGTTTTCAAGGATTCAACCTCCTTATGTCAACAATCATGGAAGAGGACTCTCTTTATTTTTTTCCCCAACCATTTCCCTACATTTTCTTCATTTTTACCATTCAAATTATTTTATTAAACAATTTTCTTAAATAATAAAATTAATGAATAGTGAGCATGGAAGAAATGGAGGGAAGAAAAGTAAAGAAACCCCTCTTCCAACAAATCATACCTCTTTTTTATTTTTAATTTTCTCGCATTTTATTTCAAGTGTGTATTATGCAAAGGTACAAGTGGCAATAGCCATCTGTACATTGCAACAGATTCCATTTCGAGGGATGATAACTAATGGATGATTGATGCACCATTTGGTTTGGCTCCTTTTTCTTGCTCCATTCATCTTTTTTAATGTAGTGTGATTACATGGCTTGATGGATTTGATCTTTTCCTTAACTCACATTTTATTTAGTTATTTAATTTATTTAGTTTGCTCTTTTTTCTTTTAATTTTTCACATTAACTTATATCGTGTGAGATTTTTAGAGTCTTCACAGATATATGATTAATTGGTATGTCGTGTGCAGCAATGGGCTACCATAGGCATATCAATCAAAATGCTTAGTTTGCATATAATGATCTTATATCCATGTTTTAAAGGATAAATAAATAAATATATTAAAAAATAATTTTTATGCCGTGTGAGATTTTAAAATTTTCACAGTCATAAAATAATTAATTTTTGTGTGAGATTTTTAGTAGAAACTTCATGCTAAAAATTTTTCTTCTAAAGTGTTTTGTCAAATAGTAGAATAAGTCACTTTTATAAATTAAAAGACACCAACTCAATCAAGAAATAGTTTTAAAAAAAATAAAAAATATATCTTTCTTGTAAAAGTCACCAACAAGGTGACAGGTATTTTTATCCTTGAATTACGTGAGCTTTAATTCATTTAAAGGATAAGTAAACTTTAGGGTTTTATCTTATGTTAAGTCCAACTTATAAATAAATAATTTTTTTAAAATTTAACTATTCTTTTTTTTGTTTTATTGATTAAGGGTAATTAAATTTCATTTAAGGCCTTATTAATTTTGTTTAGTCGACTTAGAGTAATCGTTCTCATGGACGAGTAATGTGAAGTGCTTAACACCTTCCCCAAGCACAACCGACTCTTAAAACTTATTCTAGTTATTATAAACTATTTTATTTTTTTTAAAAGGTTTTCAAAATTACCCTTTGAAATTTTGGTGATGACTTCTATATTTATTAATTTTTCTTTTTAGGGAGATCACGATCCCAGTGCGACAATGGCTCTATGGCATGGGCTATGCTCACCATACCAACAGTGCCCTTGCCAAAAACCCTAAAAAAAACAAAAGAGCTTACTTACAAATTGAAATACAAAAGTGAGATGTGTAAGAAAATTAGTGAGAGAGGGTTTGATAGGGCTAGTGGTTCAAATTCCTTCAATCCTTTAGGAGATGGTAAAAGTAGTGCTCGTTTGATAGAAGAGGAAGATGTCTTGGATTGTAGCATTAGAAAACTCGATGGTGATGTGGTTATGTAAGGGGAAGTAATTGAGAATGATGTTTTAATGGAGGATAAAGATAACAGCACTAAAGTTAAGTAGAAAGGGGATGACAACTGTCCTAAACAAATTTCCTATAAGGTTAAGCTAATTGGAAAAGAAGAGAAAAGTGTTGAAAAGGATTTTGAAGGAGGAAACCCAGAATGCACTAAAATGGTTTGAGGACTAAAATAGCATATTCACTTCTCATTGTTAATTTACTAGATGAACACCTGAAAGAACTATGCAAACCTTGGAAGGATAAGCTAATCATCATCTTAATGGGTAAGAAGATGTGGCTAGATAAGTTATGTGACAAGTTGGCTCAGATATAGGGTATGTATAACTTTGAATTGATTGATTTTGGGAACAAATACTTCACATTTAGAACAAATGATGTTTAATTGTACCAAAAAGTTCTCAATGATAGGCCATGGGTGGTATATGGGCATTGTCTTGTAGTGCAAGGATGAAGACCAATTTTTAGCCCTTTCATGAATCAAATTAAGAAGATTGCTCTTTGGATTAGAGTCCCTATTCTACTAATGCATTGTTACAATGAAGACTTTATATGGGAAATGTAAGGCCTCTCTCACTAATTCACAATTAACTCTAAAATCGAGATAATTATGAAACTAACTCAAGTAAATTACCAAATTTATAAAATTTACATAAACAGAATCCCAAGTTTTCAAAACTTAACATGCTAAAAAAATTATTTCATAAAGTAAAATCAGAACAAAACATGTATATTCCATGGCAAAAATAGAGATTATGGTGTAATATTCCATGGCAAAAAATTTTATGTGGCAGCATAACATGCAAAACCTATGACAACATATATTGTCATCGCAGATTTTCTAGCCTGACTTCCATCACATCTCATTTCTCTGTCTGATATTTGATTGAGGTGATTTTGGTTTTTGTAGAAAGTTTTGTCTAAGCTCTAACTAATGGCACTACTTTTATATTCAAATCATTTTTCAATCAAAAGTTAGATACCAAAATGTAAACTTACTCATTTATGCTTTCAAAACATAATTAGGGTATCTAAAATCACAACCAAGCGTCGTAAGCTGACAACCATGCTTAGATCATACTCAATAGACTTAACAAGATCTGTACAATACATCACAATACTCTAATAACATGTACAATATATTTTTAACTCTCAACCCCTTAATTTAAAAAATGACAGGGAGAATCTCAATCATGTAATCTCACATCTAAATCATTATCATTCACAAATATATTCACGCCTTACTGTTACAAGTATTTTGACCCTATTTAGATTTCATATTTAATTCACATACAATTTAGGGTCCAAAATACACTACTTAGATCAAGAATCAAATAATGCAAGTAAGCAAAAACATGCAATCTCCTAGTTGGCATTATCAAGATAAATTATACACATAAACTCTTAAATAAACGAAGCCTACAAATCTAAGATAGATACCCTAAGCCTCTAACTATTTCTCTCGATTTTGTCTTAATGAGCTAGTTCTTGTAATATTGAAGAGAAAGGGGTGAATGCAGCCACTCATTAAGTAAGGTTTGTCTAGCCTATATAAATGCATATTAATCAATCTTAGTGATGTAAATAGCATATTCAAATGAAATATATTCACATATTAAACTACCAAATTTATATAGTTACAAAATTAACAATCATGTGACATTAAATTATTTAGAATACAAGAGTCACAACACTAATAACTATGTGCCCTTTTATAAAATGTGCAAAATCACAAAAACAACAATCATGTAGCCATATAATAATATGCATAATTAGTATGAAATATTTTCCTTACTAAACACAATTAATATTTAAATCTAAGGTAATCAAGTGAATAACCCAAATAAGATTACCAAGTTTTATAATTTATAAAATGAGATTTCAAGCTTTCATGGTTAGAATAAGTCATAATCATCTATTAAACTTTTAAACAGAACACAATAATGTTTTAAAAGTATGGGATATATTAAGAGTGAAATGACTCAAAAACAGTTGAAAAATATCAAAAATTTAAAAACAAAGTAGTGCATCGCGGCTTTGTGTACATGCATCACATTTATTCTCCTCTATGCCACACACTTGCTTGCGTGCTTTTGACAGCAAACTCAGCAACTTCCAGGTGCTTCATTTCTCCCTTCCACATCTGAATGAGATGATTTAAGTGTTTATGAAAAGTTTTTTTTTTCACAAACTCATAAATGACATAAGTTTTACTTTCAAATTGTGTCACACAATAATGTTAAACATCCAAATATATTTTGACAACTTTTCACAACTTTCACAAATAAAAGGGTGTCAAAAATCCCAAACTTGTGTTGAAAGTTATTCTTAACACCCAGAACAGACTCATAAGACTTAGGACTCCTTGTTCAACACACCACATGCACTTAATTCTATCACATCAAAATTTCACTCTTCTACTCCTTAATACCAAAAACAGAATAAGGATGTTTTATCATTGCATAAACTATTTAACATTTATAGTTAAAACCAAATCAATAATCTTATACTTACACTAGTATTTTAGTTCTATTAAACACTTGAACAACTTGCAACCAACAATCCAAGGCCTAAAATACATTTCATTAACAATAATATAATGCAAGT
Organism: Prosopis cineraria; assembly: GCF_029017545.1. Taxonomy (NCBI): domain Eukaryota; kingdom Viridiplantae; phylum Streptophyta; class Magnoliopsida; order Fabales; family Fabaceae; genus Prosopis; species Prosopis cineraria. Next base: position 36,726,754 of record NW_026555334.1, on the reverse strand, counting down.
GTTTGTAAAAATGTATCCTAATTAGCAATATCCAATACATTACACAAAATAAATGGAATGAGGAGGCTTTATAGTAGGAATTTCATGAATTCCTAAGCCTTCAGAGTCTTTTTCTTCTCTACACTAAAGCTAGAGCCTAAAAAATATTGAAAGAGAGGGGTAACTTTAGTCATTCAGTAACCAAGGTACACATGCCCTATGCAGTTATATACCAATTGAAATAACACTTACAAATATGAGTTGATTATTTAAAGATATCGATTACATATGATATAAGTTATCTTTTCACAATTCGATATATATAATCATATTCATCATGTCAATTATAGGGTACATGGCCATAAGACACACAGATAAGCAACAATAACTCAACTCATCATTTCAATATACTTTGCCACTACCATGGCACAATCTTTATTAAGACTTGCCATAAACTTAACAACCATATTACACATTGGATAAACACATGCATGATCAAATCATCCTCATAACTTTTTTATTTTCTTCGACTGAAACTATAGGCTATAATATCAAACAGGGTTTCATCTGTGTGACTAGACTATCCAAGCTCACTAATTGTGAAGTGTGACCGAGCTAAAGATCATAGCGCTCACTCTTAGACTATAACTTCCCCCCAATCTCGAATCTCTGAGGTGTCGTATATCCTTAGCTAATCTCTTTGATAAAAAAGTAAAGATAACTAGATTCTAATCCCTCAACAAATTATGAGACACTCCCTAGACAAACAGCGAAACAAGGGTATGCCTTCATATCGAAAGACATCCATATATACCATATGAATTTTAGATACTCCTCTACCTAGGTGAATTCCCACCAAATGTTCATGCATTGTACAATGCTCACTAATCTCGTAGTTTCATTTATTCAAAATTAACATATTAGGCTCAAGATATTATGCTACCTAGGTGAGCATCAATATTATCTACGCAACAATATCTACTTTCATTCTCTATTTTGTAATCAATTCAATTTCTCATTTAATCTTGCATGTCAGAATCACATATGTTAATTTATAGAATTTCATATTATTTTATCACATTTTTCTTAGATTTTAATTCATTTTGGCTCAATTGTATATGTTTTTATTACCCAAATTAGAAAAAATATGCATTTTGCTTTGGTTTGTACTCTTGGCTTTGATTTGATATTTTTTTGGCCTAATTTTATGTTATTTTGGTTGAAAACTTGATTAAGAGCATTTTCAGAGCTTCGTGAATGCTTTTAAAGGGCTTTTGGATGAAGAAATCAAGCACAAAATGAATAATTTTTGTTAGCTATAATAACAGTGTAAAGTTGTCAAAGTCATCCCAGAGTCGTGACTTTTATTTACAACTTTTGCCACTGTCAGAAAACGCTGCATTTTATTAAGTTTGAAATTAATTGGGTAAGATACGTATATTTAGAGAGCTCAATCCAAAAGTCATTTTTCAGACTTTTAGACCCATTTGAAGCTTAAGTTTGCTAGAGTTTATGCATTAGAAGCGCTTGAAGTAAGGAAATGAAGTTTTGAAGACATATGGAACTCCTTTTCTTTAGTTTTCCTATTCCTCTTTCCTTTTCTATCTTGTATTTTGAAATGGGTCCAATTATTTTGTATATTTATAGCTTATGGATAATTATGAGTAGCTAAACTCTTTGTTCTAGGATTATTGTAGCCCTTATATGGATTAACATTATGTTCCTCCTCTCTTGTTGTGATTAATGATATATGTGTGTTTATTTTATTCTTTCTTTAATACTTCTAAGTGATTGGCCACCATTTAAATGTTGGGTTCATTTAATTGATGCTTGAAAGGGCTAGGTTGAGTGTAGAATTTACGTAAAATAGTGCAAGAACTTAATATTTACATGTTGAATGGATGGTTTTGTTAGTAAAATAGAGATATCCATGCTAGCCTTGCATAGCCACAATAGGGTTGGTTTTTAAAATTGAGTTTTATTAATTGTAACAAGAGATTGAGCAATTAATTTAACTAGACACTTGTTCATGATTTGAGAGAGTTTGTCCAAGTATTTTTAGAACTCTAAGTTAGTACTTATTTTCATTAAAAGCATTTAGAGAGGAGGTAATTTTAATGTTATAAAATGTAAGGATAATAAATAATCCTAGGTCTCAATTTATGTTTGAAGTTTGTGAATAATTACTTTTCTTTATTTTTTAGTATTAGTTTAGTTTACAAAATCAACTTTTTCCTAATTATGTTTGGCTCAACTTAGTTAAACTCACTTAGTCTTTTACTTAATCATAATTTTGAAATAAATTCTCAAGAAAATGATACTTTACTCATCTTATATTACTTACTATGATTTGTGCACTTGCGGTAAGCAACAACATACTTATATAATTATATCATCATTATCATCATCATCACATCACATATCATCACATTTTTCATTCCAATATATGCATATATTCATAGTTTTGAAAGTCACTTTGAATTCAACTCCTCATTTTAAGACAAAACACAATTATGCATATTCACAATTTATTCAATCATCAAGGTTTAAAGCATGCTTCCACATTTACAATTCAACCATACATGCAAATATGCACATTTTTACATTAAAACTCTATTAACATATAACTATCCAAAATAGAGTTCTCTTAATTACCTTAAACTTTAAGAGTTCAAAGATTTATTTCTCAATATAGGCTTCCAAGTTTGCTTTTTGAAGCCAAAATGGTGCTTAAACGATTAATCTACAATTAATCAAGTTTAGATTCATTAACATTGTCAAATACACACTTTCAACTCTTATTTTCTACTTCTAAAATATCTAATATCCTTATTTCTCACCTTTAAGCCTACCCATTAGGTTTATTAACTCTCTATAGCTCTCAATGACTTTATTAAACTCTCAAATCATCATTAATGGTTTCCAATAAACTCCAACTCCCTCATTTATTCAAAATTTTCAGGCATTAATGTCCTCCCAACTATTAAACTTGTAAACTCATAAATCTTAGGTTTATATACCTCAAACAATTTCCATTAACTCTATTCAAGTTAATGAGTTTGGACCTATAACTCAAATGGTCCTAAAATCACTTTCCTCATTCAAACCTACTCAAATCTTTAAGAAAACGGAAGAGAAATAGAGAGTAGGGCTTGGGGAACATACCTCAAGTGGTTGGAAGTTTCAAACTCTCTCAAATCCTTTCTAAGATTGTGCTCTACCAGAGCTCTCTTTGTTTTCTTTGTTCTTATTTTCTTGCCCTCTATTTTCTAACCTTGATTCATGTCTTATTTTTGTAGAACGTGTACCATGCGCTGCGACATGAGATATAGAGGAGATTATTTCTATGTTCTAGCTCTGTGCGCTGCAGTGCACCATGCACACTCCACGGCATATGGTACAGAGGCCTTCTTCCTTTAGCTTTTCACTTTTTTAAGGCCCAAGTGACCTTATTTCACTTTAAACCTAAATTTATGGTTGAAATCACATCAAAAACACTCATTAGTCCCCTCTGACTACATATCATATAATTACCACTTATTTATGCTTAATTACTTAATTGTCAGAAGTTTAATTTTCGGGATGTTATACAATGCCAATCTTATATTCTCCTGATACCTCTGATATAAAACTAGTGGTTATTTAGTGGGATTCGTCTTAAGAGCAAAATTGAGATGTATATCTTCAATTCTGTGCATTTATCTAGAGCTTTGTCACTAAGCAGACTATTGGAAGCTAGCCTTATTGGAGGCCTTAGAAGGCACCTTTGAGTAACCTACTTCACAATAGGGCAAGCTACTCTAATTTCAAACTAATTCTAGGCAAGGTTAAAACAAAGATCTCAGGGTGGAAAGGTAAATTGTTAGCATTTGCGGGTAGATCAATACTTATAAAGTCTACCCTTATGATAATTCTAAACTATCATACGCAAACAATGCTCCTTCTCAAAAAAATATTGTAGGAAATTGAGAAGGAAAGTAACTCTTTTCTATTGGGTAGTCATGATTGTGAAAAGAATATTCATCTTGTCTTGTGGGATACTGTTAAATGCACGAAAAGAGTTTGGTGGATTGGGATTCAATGTTTACAAACACAAAATCAAGCTTCTATCTTCAAGTTATGTTGGAATTTAGTTACAAATATGAGGCTTTATGGGTGAAAATTTTAAGATCTAAATACAAGTGTGGAGACAATGAAGTGCCATTAATTGTGAAAAGGAAAAATTCTTCTAAAACATGGAAAAGCATCGTCAAGGTTTGGGATAAATTCAAAAAAGGGCTTGACAAAAGTTGTCATCCAAATAAACACTCAAAATTTTGGTATGAAAATGATCCACTAATTAAGTTTGTCAGAAACAGAATCCCTCCTGTGGATATTGAAGGTACTATTGAAGATTTCATTACACCTAGTGGTGCATGAGACATAAATAAAATGGCGAATTGGCTCTACTTCTCCATTATTGGTAAAATCACTAGCACTGGCTTACCCATTGTCTTGAGAGAGAGTGAAAATTTTGTATAGAAGCCATCTACTGATGGATCTTTTTACATTAAATCCACATATAATTTTCTTTTTCCAGGTATAGGCATTAATAGAGATAATCTCTAGACTAAAATCTAGAGATAGAACCTTTTAGAAAAGATGAAAAATTTCCTTTGGCTTTTCAGGAGAAATAGAGTGCACACTACAAAACTAAGAGAATAGTGATTTCAAGTTTATGTCCGTTTGGTTGCAACAAGGAGGAAAGAACTATGCATATTGTTTGTGATTGTAAATTTGCATGTGATGCTTGGAGACAAATCATCAAACCGGAATATTGGAGCAACTTCATGTAGCAGCAATGTCTCAAATAGATCAGATGGATTTCTAAAAATGAACCTAACTGTGAATCTTCAAAAATGGTACTTGGCCAACTACCTTCGCTTACTTATCTTGGGAACTGTGGACCACCAGATGTACAAATATGTTTGGAGATAAGGAACCCATTTTGAAGGTTGGTGCAAACAAATGCATTTTGAAGGCCATGACTAATTTAGCCTGCTTAGTAAAGTAAACTTGCACAAGACACCCCAAAACAAAATTACTAGTTGGCACCTTTCGAAGAAGGGTTTTGTTAGGATGGATGTTGATGGGTTTGTTTATGCTGATAGAACAGCCACCTGCGGTGGTAATCAATAGGAATTGGTCTGTAACAATTAATTTTGTTCATAGAGATGTTGTCAATACTGCCAATTGCCTAGCTGGGAAAGCTCAGTTTGTTAAAAGTTTTTTTGCATTTTTGATGATGATGATGAATGACTCTCTTTGTAATTTGTAGTTTGTTTTCTTTGTATTTTTACTTATGAATGCATTTCAGTTTCCATGCCAAACTTTTTTAACTTCAATTCCTGCCGTTTTCGTTTCAACTCATCTTTTGACTATGAACCAAAGCTTATTCCTTAACCCAATGTCTAAAAGATACCACGGACAGTGATTTGATGGTCATCTACGTTGTAGTCACTATTAATTTAATAGTGGTTAGTATTAATCTCCCAAACGGTCTACCTTCAAACTACATTAAAAAATTTTGTTTGCCTTTATTTTTGCCAACAGTCAAATAATTTGTTTGAACTCTAAAATCTGATTTTCCCTACGTTCAAACCCAATTCCATCTCGATTAAAAAAAATTAGCAATTGATTTGGACTGCTTCTAGAAGGCTATGAAAAATTATCAAAGACGTCCTTTTCGCAGGCATCCGCCAAATTAACTAACTTCCATGTATTTTTTTTTTAAATATATGATTAAAGAGTAGTTACCATATTCTATAATGAGTTTGAAATTTAAATTTCACCCAGTGGCGTTCTCCTTCGAATTCTACCAACTTTAGGTTATTCGATTAAATTAAAACATATAATAAAAAGACTTGAGCTTTTTATCGTCATTAATAATCTCAATAATGATTAGTTTAGGGATGAAATATATTCAGAGAATATCAACAAGAATCTGAACCCAACCGAAAGACCGCTTGCTGTTAAAGCAATATTCTCAATCAAGCCCCCTCAAGTGCGTACCCCACAAGGCAAATCAACCCAATGGCTCAAACAGTTGAGGCGGTCACTTGCACCCACAGATTATTTCAAAGCTCAATTAATTCCGATAATCACCATCGCATCACCTTTTCTATTTTCCTTTATTTTGTTTTTCATCAATTCAAGATTTGGACTTTTGGACAATGAACAGAATTGGGAGAGTCATTCAATCCCTTCTCATTCAAGCCTGCTGGGGAATCATTTTCTATCAAGTGGGTCATCACTCAATAAATCTTATCTGGTTTGGATAGTTCTGTTGTTCAATCAGTCATTTTCAGTTTCGGTGACTTCATGTCATTAACACATATCTTAGTTTAGTTAAAAAGAACTTGTTTAGTATATTAGATTCCTAGAGGCTAATCGATCTATCCAGTCCCTTTTACCGGAGAGACGTAAGCCGAAGGAAGAAGAAGCCTTCTTGACATTAACTCTCATCAAATGCCTATAAGAACTAGCTCAATCTGACACAGGAAAACACAACAGGAGAGAAGAAACAATCAGCTTGCTTTTATCTAACTCTCTCTCCAGCACGAAAGGTCGTTACTAGAACTCATCAATCAATTGTTTGATAAAATTTGTACTTTCCGTGGATCCTTTGAGAACCTCCTAAACAAACAGAAAATTAAAACTCTGGTTCACACGCAAGATCAAACAGCCAAGAGCTGGCAAGCCGTGACTTAATTAACAAGACCACAGAGATGAAAAGCTAAACCAGTACATAATTTTAACTAGGTAACAAGCGAATCCCATAGAATTTTATTTTACAGACAAAAGCAGCAAAACCATGTCGAAAAGAAAAGCATCATCTTGGGTGTACTACGTTTGATGAAGGCACTTAATCCATGCTCAAGAGGCCATCAGGGTAAGTACCATAGGTAATGTGAGCTCTAGCAATAGGACCACTTCTTACTGACGCAGAAATCGCCTCGTTCCAATCGGTCGCATGCTCCATCGCTCGCTTAATCCTCTGCCATTAACAGCCACTGTCAGTTAAATACCCAACACTGAATTATGATTACAATCCTACACCCAATTACAGATAAAATTTACAGACAGTATGTCCTGAGAAAGCGGTGACCTTGTCATCAGTGTAGAAGTTGAAGACATTCTGTTGGTTTTGATGGTGTCTGTTCTTTTGTTGGGTTCCGAGGAACAGAACACAGATTGAAGCAGCAGTGACACCGAAAGTACAGATAGCTCCTATCCCTGTGAGGCTCCATTTCCACAAGTTAAATCCACCGTTCTTATCTTCCTCCTTGTCACTATCACCCATTTCTCTCCCAAACTTCAACTCATCGCTGTTAATTGGGTTCATTGTATTGTCGACGAATTCATTTTCCTTCGTTTCGAAGGAAACCTGCGCGAGTGAAGCTGCTTGTTGCTCGGCTTTCACTTCATCGGGGTTCTTGCTGATTCCTTTCACTGTCTGAACGTCGATGGCGTTCTCAATCTTAGGTTCCAGAGGAATCGGAACAGGAACGACCTGGTCAGGTGGTGTGATCTTCCGAACACTTGGTGAAGGGCATAGAATGTAATCGGAATCGAGGGAATTCTTGGAATCGGAATTTGGCTTGTCCTGAGGAATAATTCTCTTGGGGAGATTGTGATTGAGATCAAAGCAGGGATCATCAGAGAGGAATTCCCAGTCGTGGAGATCCATGTGGCGAAGGAATTTGGGGAAGAAAGAGCGATGATCAGAAGGGGGGTGGATTATTGAACAAAAGATGGAGACTTTAAGGTGGGAGCTACACGTGGTGATTCAAGAAGACGCCACCATTGGAGAGTGAGCACCTTAAAGCTCTTGGAATCATGATCCTTCGACTTTGCGTATCCCAAACATAAATAGGAACTCAGTTCTTATCATCATCATTCATCAAACACCTCGGTCTATTGTAAATAAACAAATATAAAATTTAGAATAAATATATTTATTTTCTTTTATTTTATTTTAATTAAAAATTTTTTTTTTTATTTTAAAAAATCATACAAACCTTTTATAAAGTCAATAGTTATAAAAACAAAAATTTTTTTATTTTAAAAATTTTATTTTCAACTTCCTAGTTTACCACTTTTAAATATAAATATTACATGAAAATAATTTAAAATGTCAAAAAATTAATGCATATATTTTTTAAATTTTTATTCATATTTTCTTATTTTTTTAAAAAAATAAAAACATAAGTTAGTTAAGATAATATTTCAAACACACATGTTCAAACAAAACATAACTACATAGATATTTCTTCTAAGGCACTTTTTAGGAATTTAATATTAAAAAATATAAAATATTTTTAATATTTTAAGGTGTAATCAATATATATTTTTTTTTAAAGTACTCTTAATAAATAGATCACTTTATCTTTATTTTAAAGTAAAACATATTATTAAATATGAGTAAATATAAGAAATAGTATTAGTTTGAAAATAACTAATTATTTTATTGGGGAGTGATGTTTGATTAAAAATGTCATATATTTTTAAAAAATTAATCATGTAGTTTTTGTAGTTTTAATTTAATTGTAATTCAATCGTTAAACTTTAATTCATTATAATTCAGTCTCTGATGTTTTGACTCAATTATAAATTAATTATTAAATTTTATTTTTTGCAATTTAGTGTCTGAGGTATCAACCTCTTACATATTATTCCCGATATTTTTAAAAATAAAATTATAAAAATTAAAAATATTTTAAAATTTATTAAAAATATTTAAATTATTAAACCCTTTTAATTTTTATAAATATTAAAAGTTTAAAATATTTGCAGTCATTATATTTTTTTTAAAATATAGAGATCAATACTTAAGAGGTTAAAATTTTATGGACTAAATTATAAGATGTAAAATTCAGGGACTGATTTATAATCAGGTTAAAACTTTAAAGATTGAATTATAATTAGACAAAGTTAATGAATTGAGTTACAACTAAATTAAAACTACAAGGGCCAAATGATTAATTTTTTATATATTTTTTAACAGAGAAATTATATAATATAACAAGAATAAATTAGTTAAAATAATTTATACTTATTTTTTGTAAATTTTATCAATTTCAAAAAATATTTTTAAATTATTTATTTAAATATTGTCATAATTAATTATTTAAACTTCATTAAATCAGGAGAGAGAATATGCAATTCAATTATAAGAGCAATTTAATAATTGTAAATTTTTCAACATAATTAAAAGGAAAAATTTAAATATTTTATAATATTTAACTGAATATTTTTAATGATTAAAAATTGGATTGAAGTGTACGTTTTGTAAACAACATAGAGACTCTATAGTTTTAGTAACATTAAAGGAAGTCATAGTATTTTACTCTAAAATTTATTATACAACCATATAGCAATAAAATGTTATTTACACAAAATAGTACTTCTTCTATTTAAAAATATAAGACATTTTTAATCGAATCTCACCTTTCAATAAAGAAATTACCTACTTTTTAATTAATTTTATTTTTTATATTTATCCCTATTAAATACTCTACAATAAATATAAAGTCATTATAAATAGGGGCACTTTTGAAAAAAATAATGATTACACTTCAAAAGACTAAAATTGTCTTATATTTTTAAACATCCTACTCCTCCAAAAATGTCTCATATTTTTGAATGAAGAGAGTATAAATTGGTGTTTTAGTCAACTGGAGAAGACTTTGCACATACCATAATATAAAAAAAATGTATTATATAAAAGTTGTTGTAATTGATAAGGATTTGGTCTATAATTCATAAAATCTTGAGTTCAATCTTGCTCCTAATATAAAAAATTGTGATTCTATATTAGTGAGTGATTTATAATCTGTATAAGCATTTTTTAAATCAAAAAACATATCCTAACCTTAAGCGGGACATCAGACTCGACTTATCTAAACATTGTGAGTTGTATGTAAACTTGATATAAATTTTATATTTTGTACTGAATATTGATTTTAAAAAATATAGAAAATCTTATTACGCAACTCCTGGTCTTTGCATGAATAATAAATAGAATCAATTGTTAAATAACTCATTTGAAATTTAATTTTTAATTTTATTGAATTGATTTTTATTGGCGATTTTGACTTCAGTCACGTTTAAGCCATGCATTCATATCTCTTGTCCAAAATAAAACATGTTTTCGGATAATGCAGAGTAATTTTGTATCTGTCCATCACAAGTATCTAGTATTCGCTTTAAGTTTTAACCAACATCACGGTCATCTAGATAAAGTTAAACTGATTCAGCTATTTGTTTGAACAAAGTAATTAAAAAAAAATCCTATTCCACAAAGGTGTTGTTTTAAATATTGTTACCAATAAGCGAGCTTCGTTTTGTTGATAAATCATTAATATGTTTTGGACCCAATTTATCTTCACAACCAAACTTATCTGAGCCTTTTCTTTCTTTCTTTGTTTGTTTTTTTAATTTTAAATCCTCACGGTGAACATGCAATGGGTTCGTGTTATGTTGCCAGGATCCCATGATGAAACATATTGCACTTATCACCGCCAAAGGAAAGAAAATGAAAGGCAAATTAACCACGGTTCTATAAAAATTATACTACAAATGAAAACCTGACTTTTAACAAACTAAGTTTCAAAATTTTTTTTCCCTGACACTTTGTACTGAAATTAGTTTGTGTCGGGCAGATTTCAATACAATCATATAAAATAAAATAAAATGAAAAATTATTTAGGAGCTTTGAAATCTTCTCTTCTTTTTCTTCTTGTTTTTTTTTTTCCATAGAGAATTTGATATTCTAAGTTTACCTCACATAGAGTTAGAGGTGGTAATTTAGACTAAATCTAATGAAACAATTAAAATAAGTCCAAAAAAAAAATCTTAAAATTGATTAGGAGTTTAAAAAATTTTTAACTTATTTGGAGCAATTCAAATAAACTTGAAGAAATTTTGGGCCAACCTAAATGAGCTTTATGTGAATATTTACATTTTTTTTAATAAAAAATATGAAATTGACATTCACTTTAACTTTCACTTACCTTTTATAAATCCTTGTCCAGACTTTCAGTCCGCACATTTTGTACTACCAAATGAAAGTAACATTTACCACTTTCAAAAAATATTTAAAACAAATAATTTTTAAAATATTAAAACTTCAAATTAGAAGTGCAAATATGCAAATTGAAAGTCTGGGAGAGGGTTCATGAGGGCTAAGTGAAAGTTAAGATGAATGTTAATTTCATATTATTATTAATAAAAAAGAATTTGGGTAATTGGACAAAACATATTTAGATTTAATTTTATTTAAGTTATCCAAATAAATTTGAAATAAAAAATATAAACTCTTAAACATAGTCTTAAAATTTTTTTAAGTTTATTTAGGTTGACTGAAATTATCAACTTTAAATTAACATGAGATAGAGTCAAACTACCAGTGCTCTAAGAAAAAAAAAAGAAGAAGAAGAAGAAGAAAGAATAAAATTCTTGAACAGTTTTTTATTTTATTTTACATGACAGTATTGAAATTGGTATGATAAAATTTCAATATAAATTGTCAGAAAAGAGAAATTTTAAAACTTAATTTGATAGAAATCAAATTTCATTTGTATTTATAGTAAAATAATTTTTATTTTTAAAATTTACAGATTTTAGTTTGTTGTTTTTTTTTTTTGGGGTATGGTATCGTGGTGAATTTGCCAAAAAGAAAAGATTCTTTTGCTACTGTTATGCTGAAGGCTGAAATGATGATGATGGGACGGAGATAAGAATTAAGCTGAAATGAAAAGCAAATATATTTTATTTTATTAAAAATATTAAATGATCAGTAGACAGGTGTCCAGGGACCACGGGTTGCTATCTTTAATCTTTATTCCTGCCTCTCCGAT
>NW_026555334.1:36318094-36714775 GCF_029017545.1 Prosopis cineraria | reverse complement strand
AAAATCAGATTTTAGAGTTCAAACAAATATTTGACTGTTGGCAAAAATAAAGGCAAACAAAATTTTTTAATGTAGTTTGAAGTAGACCGTTTGGGAGATTAATACTAACCACTATTAAATTTAGTGACTACAACGTAGATGACCATCAAATCACTGTCCGTGGTATCTTTTAGACATTGGGTTAAGGAATAAGCTTTGGTTCATAGTCAAAAGATGAGTTGAAACGAAAAGGCAGGAATTGAAGTAAAAAAAGTTTGGCATGGAAACTGAAATGCATTCATAAGTAAAAAATACAAAGAAAACAAACTACAAATTACAAAGAGAGTCATTCATCATCATCATCAAAAAATGCAAAAAAACTTTTAACAAACTGAGCTTTCCCAGCTAGGCAATTGGCAGTATTGACAACATCTCTATGAACAAAATTAATTGTTACAGACCAATTCCTATTGATTACCACCGCAGGTGGCTGTTCTATCAGCAGAAACAACCCATCAACATCCATCCTAACAAAACCCTTCTTCGAAAGGTGCCAACTAGTAATTTGTTTTGGGGTGTCTTGTGCAAGTTTACTTTACTAAGCAGGCTAAAATTAGTCATGGCCTTCAAAATGCATTTTTTGCACCAACCTTCAAAATGGGTTCCTTATCTCCAAACATATTTGTACATTCGGTGGTCCACAGTTCCCAAGATAAGTAAGCGAAGGTAGTTGGCCAAGTCCCATTTTTGAAGATTCACAGTTAGGTTCATTTTTAGAAATCCATCTGATCTATTTGAGACATTGCTGCTACATGAAGTTGCTCCAATATTCCGGTTTGATGATTTGTCTCCAAGCATCACATGCAATTTACAATCACAAAACAATATGCATAGTTCTTTCCTCCTTGTTGCAACCAAACGGACATAAACTTGAAATCACTATTCTCTTAGTTTTGTAGTGTGCACTCTATTTCTCCTGAAAAGCCAAAGGAAATTTTTCATCTTTTCTAAAAGGTTCTATCTCTAGATTTTAGTCTAGAGATTATCTCTATTAATGCCTATACCTGGAAAAAGAAAATTATATGTGGATTTAATGTAAAAAGATCCATCAGTAGATGGCTTCTATAAAAAATTTTCACTCTCTCTCAAGACAATGGGTAAGCCAGTGCTAGTGATTTTACCAATAATGGAGAAGTAGAGCCAATTCGCCATTTTATTATGTCTCATGCACCACTAGGTGTAATGAAATCTTCAATAGTACCTTCAATATCCACAGGAGGGATTCTGTTTCTGACAAACTTAATTAGTGGATCATTTTCATACCAAAATTTTGAGTGTTTTTTGGATGACAACTTTTGTCAAGCCCTTTTTTGAATTTATCCAAACCTTGACGATGCTTTTCCATGTTTTAGAAGAATTTTCCTTTTCACAATTAATGGCACTTCATTGTCTCCACACTTGTATTTAGATCTTAAAATTTTCACCCATAAAGCCTCAAATTTTGTAACTAAATTCCAACATAACTTGAAGATAGAAGCTTGATTTTGTGTTTGTAAACATTGAATCCCAATCCACCAAACTCTTTTTCGTGCATTTAACAGTATCCCACAAGACAAGATGAATATTCTTTTCACAATCATGACTACCCAATAGAAAAGAGTTACTTTCCTTCTCAATTTCCTACAATATTTTTTTGAGAAGGAGCATTGTTTGCGTATGATAGTTTAGAATTATCATAAGGGTAGACTTTATAAGTATTGATCTACCCGCAAATGCTAACAATTTACCTTTCCACCCTGAGATCTTTGTTTTAACCTTGCCTAGAATTAGTTTGAAATTAGAGTAGCTTGCCCTATTGTGAAGTAGGTTACTCAAAGGTGCCTTCTAAGCCTCCAATAAGGCTAGCTTCCAATAGTCTGCTTAGTGACAAAGCTCTAGATAAATGCACAGAATTGAAGATATACATCTCAATTTTGCTCTTAAGACGAATCCCACTAAATAACCACTAGTTTTATATCAGAGGTATCAGGAGAATATAAGATTGGCATTGTATAACATCCCGAAAATTAAACTTCTGACAATTAAGTAATTAAGCATAAATAAGTGGTAATTATATGATATGTAGTCAGAGGGGACTAATGACGGTTTTTTGATGTGATGTGATTTCAACCATAAATTTAGGTTTAAAGTGAAATAAGGTCACTTGGGCCTTAAAAAAGGTGAAAAGCTAAAGGAAGAAGGCCTCTGTACCATATGCCGTGGAGTGTGCATGGTGCACTGCAGCGCACAGAGCTAGAACATAGAAATAATCTCCTCTATATCTCATGTCGCAGCGCATGGTACACGTTCTACAAAAATAAGACATGAATCAAGGTTAGAAAATAGAGGGCAAGAAAATAAGAACAAAGAAAACAAAGAGAGCTCTGGTAGAGCACAATCTTAGAAAGGATTTGAGAGAGTTTGAAACTTCCAACCACTTGAGGTATGTTCCCCAAGCCCTACTCTCTATTTCTCTTCCGTTTTCTTAAAGATTGAGTAGGTTTGAATGAGGAAAGTGATTTTAGGACCATTTGAGTTATAGGTCCAAAACTCATTAACTTGAATAGAGTTAATGGAAATTGTTTGAGGTATATAAACCTAAGATTTATGAGTTTACAAGTTTAATAGTTGGGAGGACATTAATGCCTGAAAATTTTGAATAAATGAGGGAGTTGGAGTTTATTGGAAACCATTAATGATGATTGAGAGTTTAATAAAGTCATTGAGAGCTTATAGAGAGTTAATAAACCTAATGGGTAGGCTTAAAGGTGAGAAATAAGGATATTAGATATTTTAGAAGTAGAAAATAAGAGTTGAAAGTGTGTATTTGACAATGTTAATGAATCTAAACTTGATTAATTGTAGATTAATCGTTTAAGCACCATTTGGCTTCAAAAAGCAAACTTGGAAGCCTATATGAGAAATAAATCTTTGAACTCTTAAAAGTTTAAGGTAATTAAGAGAACTCTATTTTGGATAGTTATAGTTAATAGAGTTTTAATGTAAAAATGTGCATATTTGCATGTATGGTTGAATTGTAAATGTGGAAGCATGCTTTAAACCTTGATGATTGAATAAATTGTGAATATGCATAATTGTGTTTTGTCTTAAAATGAGGAGTTGAATTCAAAGTGACTTTCAAAACTATGAATATATGCATATATTGGAATGAAAAATGTGATGATATGTGATGTGATGATGATGATAATGATGATATAATTATATAAGTATGTTGTTGCTTACCGCAAGTGCACAAATCATAGTAAGTAATATAAGATGAGTAAAGTATCATTTTCTTGAGAATTTATTTCAAATTATGATTAAGTAAAAGACTAAGTGAGTTTAACTAAGTTGAGCCAAACATAATTAGGAAAAAGTTGATTTTGTAAACTAAACTAATACTAAAAAATAAAGAAAAGTAATTTATTCACAAACTTCAAACATAAATTGGGACCTAGGATTATTTATTATCCTTACATTTTATAACATTAAAATTACCTCCTCTCATAAATGCTTTTAATGAAAATAAGTACTAACTTAGAGTTCTAAAAATACTTGGACAAACTCTCTCAAATCATGAACAAGTGTCTAGTAGTTAAATTAATTGCTCAATCTCTTGTTACAATTAATAAAACTCAATTTTAAAAACCAACCCTATTGTGGCTATGCAAGGCTAGCATGGATATCTCTATTTTACTAACAAAACCATCCATTCAACATGTAAATATTAAGTTCTTGCACTATTTTACGTAAATTCTACACTCAACCTAGCCCTTTCAAGCATCAATTAAATGAACCCAACATTTAAATGGTGGCCAATCACTTAGAAGTATTAAAGAAAGAATAAAATAAACACACATATATCATTAATCACAACAAGAGAGGAGGAACATAATGTTAATCCATATAAGGGCTACAAATAATCCTAGAACAAAGAGTTTAGCTACTCATAATTATCACAAAGCTATAAATATACAAAATAATTGGACCCATTTCAAAATACAAGATAGAAAAGGAAAAGGAATAGGAAAACTAAAGAAAAGGAGTTCCATATGTCTTCAAAACTTCATTTCCTTACTTCAAGCGCTTCTAATGCATAAACTCTAGCAAACTTAAGCTTCAAATGGGTCTAAAAGTCTGAAAAATGACTTTTGGATTGAGCTCTCTAAATATACGTATCTTACCCAATTAATTTCAAACTTAATAAAATGCAGCGTTTTCTGACAGTGGCAAAAGTTGTAAATAAAAGTCACGACTCTGGGATGACTTTGACAACTTTACACTGTTATTATAGCTAACAAAAATTATTCATTTTGTGCTTGATTCTTCATCCAAAAGCCCTTAAAAGCATTCACGAAGCTCTGAAAATGCTCTTAATCAAGTTTTCAACCAAAATAACATAAAATTAGGCCAAAAAATATCAAATCAAAGCCAAGAGTACAAACCCAAAGCAAAATGCATATTTTTTCTAATTTGGGTAATAAAAACATATACAATTGAGCCAAATGAATTAAAATCTAAGAAAAATGTGATAAAATAATATGAAATTCTATAAATTAACATATGTGATTCTGACATGCAAGATTAAATGAGAAATTGAATTGATTACAAAATAGAGAATGAAAGTAGATATTGTTGCGTAGATAATATTGATGCTCACCTAGGTAGCATAATATCTTGAGCCTAATATGTTAATTTTGAATAAATGAAACTACGAGATTAGTGAGCATTGTACAATGCATGAACATTTGGTGGGAATTCACCTAGGTAGAGGAGTATCTAAAATTCATATGGTATATATGGATGTCTTTCGATATGAAGGCATACCCTTGTTTCGCTGTTTGTCTAGGGAGTGTCTCATAATTTGTTGAGGGATTAGAATCTAGTTATCTTTACTTTTTTATCAAAGAGATTAGCTAAGGATATACGACACCTCAGAGATTCGAGATTGGGGGGAAGTCATAGTCTAAGAGTGAGCGCTATGATCTTTAGCTCGGTCACACTTCACAATTAGTGAGCTTGGATAGTCTAGTCACACAGATGAAACCCTGTTTGATATTATAGCCCTAGTTTCAGTCGAAGAAAATAAAAAAGTTATGAGGATGATTTGATCATGCATGTGTTTATCCAATGTGTAATATGGTTGTTAAGTTTATGGCAAGTCTTAATAAAGATTGTGCCATGGTAGTGGCAAAGTATATTGAAATGATGAGTTGAGTTATTGTTGCTTATCTGTGTGTCTTATGGCCATGTACCCTATAATTGACATGATGAATATGATTATATATATCGAATTGTGAAAAGATAACTTATATCATGTAATCGATATCTTTAAATAATCAACTCATATTTGTAAGTGTTATTTCAATTGGTATATAACTGCATAGGGCATGTGTACCTTGGTTACTGAATGACTAAAGTTACCCCTCTCTTTCAATATTTTTTAGGCTCTAGCTTTAGTGTAGAGAAGAAAAAGACTCTGAAGGCTTAGGAATTCATGAAATTCCTACTATAAAAGCCTCCTCATTCCATTTATTTGTGTAATGTATTGGATATTGCTAATTAGGATACATTTTTACAAACACTTGCATTATATTATTGTTAATGAATGTATTTTAGGCCTTGGATTGTTGGTTGCAAGTTGTTCAAGTGTTTTAATAGAACTAAAATACTAGTGTAAGTATAAGATTATTGATTTGTTTTAACTATAAATGTTAAATAGTTTATGCAATGATAAAACATCCTTATTCTGTTTTTGGTATTAAGGAGTAGAAGAGTGAAATTTTGATGTGATAGAATTAAGTGCATGTGGTGTGTTGAACAAGGAGTCCTAAGTCTTATGAGTCTGTTCTGGGTGTTAAGAATAACTTTCAACACAAGTTTGGGATTTTTGACACCCTTTTATTTGTGAAAGTTGTGAAAAGTTGTCAAAATATATTTGGATGTTTAACATTATTGTGTGACACAATTTGAAAGTAAAACTTATGTCATTTATGAGTTTGTGAAAAAAAAAACTTTTCATAAACACTTAAATCATCTCATTCAGATGTGAAGGGAGAAATGAAGCACCTGGAAGTTGCTGAGTTTGCTGTCAAAAGCACGCAAGCAAGTGTGTGGCATAGAGGAGAATAAATGTGATGCATGTACACAAAGCCGCGATGCACTACTTTGTTTTTAAATTTTTGATATTTTTCAACTGTTTTTGAGTCATTTCACTCTTATATATCCCATACTTTTAAAACATTATTGTGTTCTGTTAAAAGTTTAATAGATGATTATGACTTATTCTAAACCATGAAAGCTTGAAATCTCATTTTATAAATTATAAAACTTGGTAATCTTATTGGGTTATTCACTTGATTACCTTAGATTTAAATATTAATTGTGTTTAGTAAGGAAAATATTTCATACTAATTATGCATATTATTATATGGCTACATGATTGTTGTTTTTGTGATTTTGCACATTTTATAAAAGGGCACATAGTTATTAGTGTTGTGACTCTTGTATTCTAAATAATTTAATGTCACATGATTGTTAATTTTGTAACTATATAAATTTGGTAGTTTAATATGTGAATATATTTCATTGAATATGCTATTTACATCACTAAGATTGATTAATATGCATTTATATAGGCTAGACAAACCTTACTTAATGAGTGGCTGCATTCACCCTTTCTCTTCAATATTACAAGAACTAGCTCATTAAGACAAAATCGAGAGAAATAGTTAGAGGCTTAGGGTATCTATCTTAGATTTGTAGGCTTCGTTTATTTAAGAGTTTATGTGTATAATTTATCTTGATAATGCCAACTAGGAGATTGCATGTTTTTGCTTACTTGCATTATTTGATTCTTGATCTAAGTAGTGTATTTTGGACCCTAAATTGTATGTGAATTAATATGAAATCTAAATAGGGTCAAAATACTTGTAACAGTAAGGCGTGAATATATTTGTGAATGATAATGATTTAGATGTGAGATTACATGATTGAGATTCTCCCTGTCATTTTTTAAATTAAGGGGTTGAGAGTTAAAAATATATTGTACATGTTATTAGAGTATTGTGATGTATTGTACAGATCTTGTTAAGTCTATTGAGTATGATCTAAGCATGGTTGTCAGCTTACGACGCTTGGTTGTGATTTTAGATACCCTAATTATGTTTTGAAAGCATAAATGAGTAAGTTTACATTTTGGTATCTAACTTTTGATTGAAAAATGATTTGAATATAAAAGTAGTGCCATTAGTTAGAGCTTAGACAAAAACTTTCTACAAAAACCAAAATCACCTCAATCAAATATCAGACAGAGAAATGAGATGTGATGGAAGTCAGGCTAGAAAATCTGCGATGACAATATATGTTGTCATAGGTTTTGCATGTTATGCTGCCACATAAAATTTTTGCCATGGAATATTACACCATAATCTCTATTTTTGCCATGGAATATACATGTTTTGTTCTGATTTTACTTTATGAAATAATTTTTTTAGCATGTTAAGTTTTGAAAACTTGGGATTCTGTTTATGTAAATTTTATAAATTTGGTAATTTACTTGAGTTAGTTTCATAATTATCTCGATTTTAGAGTTAATTGTGAATTAGTGAGAGAGGCCTTACATTTCCCATATAAAGTCTTCATTGTAACAATGCATTAGTAGAATAGGGACTCTAATCCAAAGAGCAATCTTCTTAATTTGATTCATGAAAGGGCTAAAAATTGGTCTTCATCCTTGCACTACAAGACAATGCCCATATACCACCCATGGCCTATCATTGAGAACTTTTTGGTACAATTAAACATCATTTGTTCTAAATGTGAAGTATTTGTTCCCAAAATCAATCAATTCAAAGTTATACATACCCTATATCTGAGCCAACTTGTCACATAACTTATCTAGCCACATCTTCTTACCCATTAAGATGATGATTAGCTTATCCTTCCAAGGTTTGCATAGTTCTTTCAGGTGTTCATCTAGTAAATTAACAATGAGAAGTGAATATGCTATTTTAGTCCTCAAACCATTTTAGTGCATTCTGGGTTTCCTCCTTCAAAATCCTTTTCAACACTTTTCTCTTCTTTTCCAATTAGCTTAACCTTATAGGAAATTTGTTTAGGACAGTTGTCATCCCCTTTCTACTTAACTTTAGTGCTGTTATCTTTATCCTCCATTAAAACATCATTCTCAATTACTTCCCCTTACATAACCACATCACCATCGAGTTTTCTAATGCTACAATCCAAGACATCTTCCTCTTCTATCAAACGAGCACTACTTTTACCATCTCCTAAAGGATTGAAGGAATTTGAACCACTAGCCCTATCAAACCCTCTCTCACTAATTTTCTTACACATCTCACTTTTGTATTTCAATTTGTAAGTAAGCTCTTTTGTTTTTTTTAGGGTTTTTGGCAAGGGCACTGTTGGTATGGTGAGCATAGCCCATGCCATAGAGCCATTGTCGCACTGGGATCGTGATCTCCCTAAAAAGAAAAATTAATAAATATAGAAGTCATCACCAAAATTTCAAAGGGTAATTTTGAAAACCTTTTAAAAAAAATAAAATAGTTTATAATAACTAGAATAAGTTTTAAGAGTCGGTTGTGCTTGGGGAAGGTGTTAAGCACTTCACATTACTCGTCCATGAGAACGATTACTCTAAGTCGACTAAACAAAATTAATAAGGCCTTAAATGAAATTTAATTACCCTTAATCAATAAAACAAAAAAAGAATAGTTAAATTTTAAAAAAATTATTTATTTATAAGTTGGACTTAACATAAGATAAAACCCTAAAGTTTACTTATCCTTTAAATGAATTAAAGCTCACGTAATTCAAGGATAAAAATACCTGTCACCTTGTTGGTGACTTTTACAAGAAAGATATATTTTTTATTTTTTTAAAACTATTTCTTGATTGAGTTGGTGTCTTTTAATTTATAAAAGTGACTTATTCTACTATTTGACAAAACACTTTAGAAGAAAAATTTTTAGCATGAAGTTTCTACTAAAAATCTCACACAAAAATTAATTATTTTATGACTGTGAAAATTTTAAAATCTCACACGGCATAAAAATTATTTTTTAATATATTTATTTATTTATCCTTTAAAACATGGATATAAGATCATTATATGCAAACTAAGCATTTTGATTGATATGCCTATGGTAGCCCATTGCTGCACACGACATACCAATTAATCATATATCTGTGAAGACTCTAAAAATCTCACACGATATAAGTTAATGTGAAAAATTAAAAGAAAAAAGAGCAAACTAAATAAATTAAATAACTAAATAAAATGTGAGTTAAGGAAAAGATCAAATCCATCAAGCCATGTAATCACACTACATTAAAAAAGATGAATGGAGCAAGAAAAAGGAGCCAAACCAAATGGTGCATCAATCATCCATTAGTTATCATCCCTCGAAATGGAATCTGTTGCAATGTACAGATGGCTATTGCCACTTGTACCTTTGCATAATACACACTTGAAATAAAATGCGAGAAAATTAAAAATAAAAAAGAGGTATGATTTGTTGGAAGAGGGGTTTCTTTACTTTTCTTCCCTCCATTTCTTCCATGCTCACTATTCATTAATTTTATTATTTAAGAAAATTGTTTAATAAAATAATTTGAATGGTAAAAATGAAGAAAATGTAGGGAAATGGTTGGGGAAAAAAATAAAGAGAGTCCTCTTCCATGATTGTTGACATAAGGAGGTTGAATCCTTGAAAACAATCACATCTGAACACGCCAATTGTGATTATCAAGACAAAGCAAACATGTGTAGAATAGGATAGCGTAAAATGAGATAAAAACTTGGCCACAAAATGTCAATTCGGTTTCCTGAGCATAATAACAAGGAATGCTCTGCCAACAATCTATAGAGATAAGAAAAAATTAATGAAAGGAAGAGAAGATGTGTCTGGAAATTGGATATGCACATGCATCCTTGTCATTAGGGTGTTCATTGGCATAAGAAACACGCTAGACACATAATGTGCAAAATAAAATTAAAGGCATAACAAATTCCTTTCAATATTCCTTGCTTGTTTCTTCAAGTTCTCCTGTGTCTCCCTCTAACTAATTTTCTTTGGCCTTCACTTTTTTATAGATGAGAATTAAGACTTTCATTTTTAATAATTAAATTCATCAAATCACAATCTATGATTAATTTTATTTAACTTTTACTATTTTAAATCAAGGAACAATTTTAGAGATTGAAATTTCATTTTATTTTCCTAATTGAAGACTCATTAAGACACAAATTTAGAAATTTTTCATTTAATTTTTTATTTATTAATTTTTATTTTTTTATTATTAAAAAAGGCTTCTCAATTATTTTTGTTTATTCATTTATTTTTTTTACAGGGCCTGAACAAAATAAAATATTTACATGTGCACACAGATATACCATGTTTTATGTTCCAACCCTTTTGGGCCTTTCTCCCTAACCACTCCACAATAAACAACATCACTGTATCACCTTTTCTTCTTAATGGGTTTAGCTGTTAAAGATTTGTCTAATAATTCATAAAATTATACATTTGAATTTCACTATTAATATGAAAATTTTGTTAGGTTACAATCTATAAATATTTTTATTTGTGTCTTTTGAGTACGAAGATGTTGCTTGATTCTAGTAAGCTCAACTCATCTTTTTTTTTTGGGTAAAAAAATAAAGAAGAGGATGACACATATAAGAAAAAAATGATAATAAAATTCTTTTAAATTATATAAATAATAATTCAGTCTCTCAAAATATTATAATTTTAATAAAGTCTCTAAGGACTTTTATTTCAATAAATTTTAAAATAAAAAGACTATTTTACCCTTATTAAAAATAACAAGTCTTAATTATAATTTTTGTTTAAGAAATTATAACTTTTGCTCTATAAATTGCAAGAGTTGAACAAAAAATTATAACTTGTTAAATGTAATTTATGTTATTGAAAAATAAGTTCCAATTATAACTTTTGGTTAATGAATAATAACTTTTATTTTGTAAATAGTAATAGTTGAATAAAAAATTATAATTATCAAATATAATTTTTATCATTAAAAATAAGTTCTCAAAATAACAAATAGTATTCACAATTTTTATTTAAAAAATTACAACTTTATTTAAAGAATCGTAAGAATTGAATAAAAAATCATGATTTATTAATAAAGGAAAAATAATATTTTTAATTTAAAATTTATTAATAAAG
Organism: Prosopis cineraria; assembly: GCF_029017545.1. Classification (NCBI taxonomy): domain Eukaryota; kingdom Viridiplantae; phylum Streptophyta; class Magnoliopsida; order Fabales; family Fabaceae; genus Prosopis; species Prosopis cineraria. The sequence continues at coordinate 36,703,541 of NW_026555334.1, read as the reverse complement.
AAGTCTCTAAAAACTTTAACAAAATTATGACATTTTAAAAAATTAAATTATTATTTATATAATTTAAAAAAAAATAAAAATAACTTTTGATCAATGTACTTTACTCGGTTTTGCTTTTGATCCCTATACTTTTTTTAGTATTTTAAGTCTTTATATTTTTATTTTTTATTGTTTTGAATTCTTTCAAAATTCTTATACTTTATTCGTAGATTCGTAGAGGGACCAAAAATAATAAAAATAAAAAATAAAACTTAAAATATAAAAAAATAAAAATTTAAAACAAAATGTGAATAAAATATAAAAATTAAAAATTATGTTTATCCTTTAAAAAAAAATTATTATCATTTTCTCTACGTATAAAAATGTAAGAAAAAGTGGATGCTTTTGAATCATTGAGTGCTTTTATCGTTGTATTTGCAATTAAAAAAGAAAAAGAAAAAAGAGGAAGAGGCGTTATATGCTTTCGTTTTAAAAGTCATGGGCGACTAACAGATGGACCATGTTTTTCGGCTGAAAAAAAAAAAGCCAAAAAAATAGTCTTTGCGGTTGAATGGTTCATCTTCTTCCTCCTCGTCAGCTTTTTTTTCCCCCCCTTTTTAATTCTTAGTAAAATATGCTCATGCTTATTATTTGTTAAAACAAGTCTTTTGTAATTCTGTACAAGTAACCAATTGACATTTTAGATTTGATTAAAAAATGTTTCTGAATTTTCATTTGTAAGATAAGTTGGTGCCGTTAATTAATCAATTATTTTTCTAACCCACGATATAAAGATAAATCCTTAAATATTTTTACATGCAGATCACTTCTTAACTCAGTAGATAATTTTTTCGTAAATAATGAACAAATTAATACTAGTAGTTAAGTTCTTTGCATAAGTTTATAAGTGTAAAGAATTTGATTTAACGTTCAAAGGTTATAGATGTTGTATAAAGATATCCCAAAATTTAGGAGTTACGACTTATGACATGTTCCTTCAACGCTTTTTTTTTTCAGCATTTTTGTGAAGAGAGACATTGTTTTTAAAAATTTATGAACTCAAGACATTATTTTTAAAAATTACCAATAGCGAGTTGCCTCACTAGGGACACCACCTGTTTGTAGAGGTGAAATCTACTCCTTCTATCTTTATATATAAAATATTTTTAACTGAATCACATAAATTAATAAAAGTTAGCCATCTAATTAAGAGCACAACATTTTAATTTTACCTCTAATTATTATAAATAAAAAATAAATCTCTTTTTTTAAAGTAAATTAATAAAATTACTTATCTTTTTTTTTTTTTTCAATTTAATAAGAGTATAATGATAAGTTCACTAATTATGTTTCATGTTGGTAGGTCTCTTTATATGTGTTGTTCAGAAAGAGGAGGACTCAATGATTATTCATTCACTAAAACTAGAAGTCAAAATTTTAGTAGATATAGATCCCATAAAAACGTATCTCAAGGAATGGGCTAAACTCGATCATTTCTCAAGAATAATAGCTAAGGACTTGATATTACTACTTGAATTTAGAACCTACATGCTGATGCTCATGATTTCAATAGCCATACTAGTGATTTGGAGGAAATTTCTTGAAAAATATTTAGTACCCATTTTGGCCTACTCTCCATCATGTTTATTTGGCTGAGTGGCATGTATTTCATAACAAAATCGTTCATTTATTAAAACATATATTGATAACTTTTTATATTTAAAGATCAAAAAAAATTTTAAAAGACCTCTTGTATATAAACGTAAAAAAAAAGGTTCAAACTTTGCTTTGACATGTGGATATGTGAATTGTGTGCATTTAAATGTTCCCTTCAAAAAAAAAAATTAATATGGTGGATGAATTTTTTATACAATATTTTATAGCCACACTACTTCTTGTTATTAATATTTCTGTTACTTAATTATTTTTAAATTTAGCATCCACTTTTTATATTTTTTATTCTAAAAATACCCTTACGCCAGCGTGATTATCAAAATTTCAATTTACCATAGGTTTTATTTATTTAGGTGTGTGTTTCCTTTTCGTCAGGTCAATGAGGTGTATGATTTGCAAAAGAGTTCCCTTTCTATCCTGTCCTAATTCATAACTAACCATTTTAATGCTAAAAAAAAAAAATCCTAACTAACCATAGATAGTTTACAATTTGATTTCTAATCATCCATTCAGAGAAAATGAAATAAGGCTTAATAATTTTGTCGCAAAAAGTGTGAAAATAATTATTCACAAATTTGACAAAATAATCTTCCCCTTTTCTTAATTGATAATAAATATTATTAAAAAACTATGAGACGTTGAGAGGGTTTTCGACCAACTTACTTGAAGAGAGTGCCTTCACGTCTCAGATAGTATAACCAGTCACCTTCTCTCGGGAACCCGACCAGCTTTATTTCCTGTAGCAGAATTCGTGAAAACTAAAAGTTCTGAAAAGAGGATTGCACAGCGAGTCTACCCTCGAAGTTCGAGCATCAATGAAAAACACAAGAGTGAAGAGATGGAGAACAAGTAATAAAGTATTGAGCTGAGAAGAAGGACGAAGGAGTGAAGCGAAAAACAAATCACAATAATATTACAAACACGGAGAAGAGACCACAATATCAGGAATGAATGTGTACATAAGAATATGAATAGAAGAAAACGCAACCAAATTTAAAATACCCAGTGTCCTCCTTCACTCATCCATACCCCCCAGCCGAATCACCAAAAACCCTCCCATTCTAGGAAGAAGAAGGAGAATGGAATTCATATACAAAGAACAAAGCTCAAGATCCAAATTACATTACGCTCATAATTAACTAGTCAAAATGCTCCTCTCAGAAGAGAAGCCCGAAGACGAGAGCGACCAGAGAAGCGGCGGCGGTCGGCACGAAAAGGGGGGTGGCGTCCGACACCGGACTGGGAGTCGGGGCATCGGCGGCCGACACTGCGGAAACTGCCGCCAAGACGGCGACCGCGACGAAGAAAAACCTCATCCTCATTGCCTCCATTTTTTTTTGTCTGCCGGAAAGTTTCTGGGTGTGTCGTGGGAAGCGAGCAGTAACAGAAGACCGGGAAGTGGTGGGTGAGAGAACAAGCGTGGACGAGGCGGATTCTTTATAGGAGGTTAGAGAGAGAGAAGTGAGGGAATTACGGGCAGGGTGTGGGGTTTTGCTTTCGAGGCGTTTAGGACTGCCCCTGTAATTTGGGGGATGGCTGACCCACCTGCCCGTTCGTTGGACAGAGTGTCTTCAATGGACTTCTCGGTGCCTTCCAGCTGTCTCCAACGGTATCCGGCCCCACTCTTCTTCTTATTTTTCATTTAATTAGTTATTAGCATATTATTTTAAGGTCGGGGCCAACCAAAAGAAACATTAGTTTTGAGATTTTTTGTAGTGTCGTGAATCATCATTATGTGCGTCGCTGATTCTGTGAATGGGACTCGGATCGTCTCGACAAAGGGTCTTGATTCCCATGTGCTTGGTTATTATTAAGTTTGTGTTCTATTATTCTGATCAATTTAACTAATGATGTTTAATTAATTGAGGTGAAACTCGAAGCCATGAGTTTTTTTTTTTTTGGTACACAAGAGGAGATATTGTTGAGAAGGTGAGAGGCTGAGACCGGTGATGTAATTTGGGCCTCTAATAGGAGAGTTAGGCAAGAACCAGAAATTGTTGTGTAAGGTAAGGACAAAGGAGATCACGAGAATGGAGTTCTATCCATCTGTGCATGAATCAAGCATCATCCTGAGTTATCTGGTAAGGTAGTGCCTGTTCGTGAACCTCATAATTCCTCTCTCTCTCTCTCTCTTCATGAGAGCAGAAATTTGAAGTTGGCTAGGCTTTGACAGGGACAGAGCCATGCTTTAGTTACGAGGAAGGCCCATGTTATATGTATTATATATGTAAAGTTTGGCCTTTCACTGGGAGATGTTTGGCAGATGAAGGATGCATGAGTAAAATGGACGCATGGATGGGAGCTTGCCTTTAGGAATATGGTGGTTTAGGGATCAAATATCAAGTCATTGAAAAGAAGGGGACAGAGTTAGCGTTAATTGTGCGGCTTATTTCATCGTGAACGGTTTTCAAATTTAAGTACTATTTTTGCAACTCTAGTTTTTCCTTTTCAAACGTTAGCTGCCCCTAGCTTGTCTGTTTTTTCCCACTTATACTTTTCTCCGGCCGTTTACTCCAAAAAGCAATGATCTTCCCTAATTGTTCCCATTTCAGCTCGCACAACGGTAGTAAGCTACAATTTCACAAAATTATTGTCATGATTAATTAGTTCATGTGATAACAAAGTTTAGTCATACTTACATTATTTCATTTGAATGATTAATTTTGGCAGACGCAAGAACTGAGTTGTGGAAGATATTACTGAGTGATATGTAAACGTATGTGAGGACAGTAATAATGAGTGCATTTGTAGCGTAGCGGAGACTCCAAATTTAAAAACAGATCGGTCCAAGGAATGGAGAGGGACGGAGGAGAAGAAATGGAAGAGGGAGGGAATAATAGATGGTCCCCTAAGTTGCTTCCAAAACGGAAGAAGAATCCAACTTGGATGGTTGGCCACATACAGTGTGTAGCCTCTTGTTTATTGAGGGTCTCTCTATCGTTGTCTGCTGAGCAAAACTCTCTCGATATTTATCTACCTTTTCAATTGGTAACGTGTTTCCGATTCATCACATTACATGGGAAATATGCCCTGAATTAATGTTGTGGTTAGGTCGTTTAGTTTTCAAACTCAACGACTTTTTATGCATCAGAATTCGTAGGATAGTTTGAAATTATGACCATCATACGAAACTAATACTCTGAGTGTGTGTGTGTGTTGTTGTTTTTTTTTTTTTGGAGGTTTGAAGACAATAACGTAGGCGTGTTTATCACTTACAAATCTCTTCAATTTATTTCTTGTTGGGTTTAATCTTTGACATGTCATCAATAAGTTATTTTATGCTTGGCTTGGCCTTAAATATATTTGATATTTTTTAAAAATGAGTTCATAATTGATGTAAGATTAAATACAGTCGTTTTTTAACAAGGAGAGAGTTAAAAAATGACAACAAATGAACTAGAGACGAACGGAGTGATACAATGTTTAAAACAGTCTCAAATAAATTAAATGTAGTTAGACTTTAAGAGATGTTAATATCGACAATTAGGCTGGCATGAAAGTTGCCTTTTGTGTCGGTGAGAAAAGAAGAAAATGATGAACCACCATCCGTTTTCTCTCGTTTCGTTTTCTTTCTTTCAATTTTTATTTATTATACATGTTTTTTTTTTTAAAAAAATGGAAGTCTCTTTTCTCCATTCAAAATGGGAAACTAAGATGAAGTAGGCTATCAGCCTCCCAACGGCAACAAAAACAGATGACAAACTGCTTTTAGTTGTGGCTTGAACTCATATCCATTCCTAAACTGAAACAACCTCGTTTTACATTTTCATCCGAAAACAATTATATGTTCCTTTAGAAGGAAATTATGGGACCATTCAGCCTAATTAACTCCATCTCTCTACGACCTATGTAATTTTTAGTTTTTAGATCTTATTGCAGCAACTAACTGTTGACACTAATTGGTGCAATTCCATGGGCATCAAAATCACAGGCAACTAAAGAAAATAAAAACAGAGATATTTTAGAGACTTTTTTCATCAAAATAAATAAATATGTTAATATAGGTGCCCACACAATTATAAAATTATAAATATCTTAAAGGTTATGGATAAGGATTGGTTTTGGTGCTCATCGCTTAGATTTAAATTACTATTATATTTTATATTTATTAAAATAAAAATTATAAAATATTTTTTATTTTTAATATAATCTAAAATTAATTTGGATGACCCAATTTAATATTAAGAGTTTTATAATTGATGTACATTAATTATCCAGATATACTTTGCACCATCTAAATCTAATTTTATGGTAATTTGGACGGTGCAGAGTATATTTGAGTAGTTAATGTATATCAATTATAAAACTCTTATTGGACCCTCTAAATTAAGTCTATATTATATTAAAAAAATAAAAAATTATTAATTTTTTTTATAATTTTTACTATTTTTATTTTAATAAATATAAAATATAATAATATTTTAAATTTAAATCTTTCAGATTAAAATTTAAATGATTCAAAGTGCAGCGTTGAGCATTGTTCACTGAAACCAATCCCATGGAACAACTACCAGCGAAGGAACTGATCGGGCAACGAAGGATTAGGCAGGCAGAATTTTCAATGGTCAGTCACCCACCACATGAGAAAACCTGCCTGGCCAAAGGGGAAAAAAAAATCCTTGTAATTCATTCATTCAAAAACTACTAATAAAACTTGAAAAATCAATTGACAGCGTGATAAACTAAAAAATGAATATAGAAATTAGAAAGCCTTGTCCTAGGTAGTAGTTTAAAGACGTGTTTGTTTAATATTAAAAAATAGGTGATTTTTAGATAATTCAAATTTAAATACCTTAAAAAAAGACATTTATTTTGTAGATATTTTATAAAAAGGATATATTATTTAATGGCTAGTTAACTATTAGTTAGTTATTTTTAAATTTTATCATATTTTCTTTAATTTTTGTTTTATAAAAGTAATTTATTATTTATTTTTTTAAATTTTATGATATCTTTATGTATTTTGTATTTTTAAAACATTCTTTTCATCCACCGCATCATATTATTTTTAAAAATTCTTGAAGCAATTTTTTTTTTTTGAAGTAAAAGTTGGAAGCTTCATTCCATGAGAAAGCTAAACATTACAAAGCCGTAACATAACAGAAGATAACAAAACACTTACAAGACTAACGCCTCTTTCATCATACTCCATTTTCAAGGAAAGATGGTTTAGATATCCACTAACTTTCAAAAAATGTAAGCCAGTGGGCAACGAGATCTTATTGTAGCAACTCTTCCTCAAGTCAGATTTGTAATTCCAAGCTAACCAGTCACAGCATTCGCGACTATTGAAATTCCCTCAGAGCTCTGCTATAATAACTTCCAACCAGATTTCTTGGGCTATTTCACTGCTATAATAACTTCAAACCTGATTCGAGCATGTGGATATTATAAAAATAATTAAAAATATATATTTTTATTTTGATTATTTTTAAAATTTTTAAAAAAATATTATAAAAATTCACAAAATATATATTTTTTCAAACAAATAAATTTTTTTCATGAAATTAGCTGAAATAAACGGGCCCTAAGAAAATGACCGTACCATCCGTCAAATTATATACAATTCAATATATAAAATCCCAATATAGATGGGTGGACAAAACAAGCCTTCATTTTTTTAATTAATTTATATCATCTGTCAAATTATATACAATGCAATATATAAAATCCATATCTAGCTGGGTGGACAAACAAGCCTTCATTTTTTAATTAATTTAACATTTAACTAGATTGATTCTACCCTAATATTTGATTTTATTTTTTAAACCATACATCGACGCATTAAATTATTGACTCATCATTCATGAATGTGCGTGTATGTATAAAACTAAAATCAATATTACTGTACTGCATTCCCTAATCAACATGTTCAATCAGGATTATGGACCGAGTCGAGCAAACCCAATTCCCACATAAAACACGTTTTTAATTTTAATCAACAATTAATGGGTCAATGGGCCTCCCAGACACCACATGTTTCAAACTTTCTCTGGGTTTCAGTCCAGAAAAATGTTTTCGGAATCATACAATAAGGAAATGGGCTTACGTAAAGCCCAATTTAATTGAAGTGTGGCAGGTCAGCCCAATAACAACCTCATCGTATCCATCTTAGGGGAAAAAACCACAAACAAACAAACCCACATTAGTCCTTGTTTTTTGGGTCAATTATTGAGGAAAGCGTGCGAGAGGGGGGACACGTGCGAAAGTCCGACGGGGAAGGATCGAGCCGTTCATTTTTTGAATCCGACGGGTATAATTGTCTCTTGTTCTTTTCGTCGCTAGGGAAGACGGATAAATGGAGAGGGAGAGCAGGACGAAGAATGAATAGCCCTGCAAACACTTGGGGAGAAACGCAGACGCAGACTTAGGAGAAGAACCAGAGGGAGAGAGAGAGAGGCAGCCTGCACAAACAGCAACAGCCTCTTCTTAATGCCTTCACAGAGGTGAGAGTTCGACGCAGAGCCGGAGTTGAAGAAGACGTTTGGAAAACGAAGAAAGATTGGAAATTTATCCACAGAGAGAAGATCTCTAGTTTCTTCCTTCTCTGGGTGGAGGGTCTTGTGAATGTTCTGTTTGTAGAGTGAACACGCATCTTTTGTTCAATCTGGTCATCTGACCTGACGTTGCATCATTTGAAGGTTTGTTCATCGTCGTCATCTTGTGTCATTTGCGGTTGTTTGGGAAATAGATTTCCGTTTCCATCTTCTCGTTATCTTCTTCTCATCATCGGTTTTTTCTTCTTCTTGTTTCTCAGGCTTGCTTTTAAGGACTTCTATCTGATTACAGGTCTCAGGCGTAGATCTTGAGGTTGGAGGCAATCTTTGTCGACTCTTGTATTTTATGTGTTTTTTCAGTTTCTACAATGTTCTGCAGGTTATTGCGGAAGAAAACCGTACTTGTTTTGAGGCTGTATGTTGTTGACAACCCACTGCATCCAGAAGTTGAATTTCTATTTCCTTTTGTTTATTTCACTTCTGAGTTGCCAGACTGAGGGAGGAAGGCCTAGTTCGATTTGCCCAAATTTCTGAAAATTTTTCTGGGCTTTTGAGTTCATTGTGAAAATTTCCTCAACGACTGAACTAAACCTATTTGTTATGCGATTCTGATGGCAGATATGGAGACCGAAGAGAGGAGTCAGAGAGGATGTAAAATAACGGAACCAGATTTTTTCTTGCAGTGGGGAAACAGAAAGCGGCTGAGGTGCGTGAGGGTGAAAGACCCTCGGATTTCATCGCGACTCAACGGTGGAATCCGAAGGAAACTTACATCAAAGCTAGATCGTTCTGGGGTTGCTGCTCCAGACAAAGAAAGCTCTCATCTTCATCCTAATCGCCTCACAAGGTCAGAAACGACGGGATCTTCCCATTTTCTCTGTTTTTGCCGGGCAACCCCTGAGGGAGGATGAGAAAGAAACGAATGAGAAATTCTCACTTCATCTCTGCCGCTAGCCCAGAATCTGAGGCCCTTAAAAAGTTACAAATTTTACTCACTAAGCTTGTACACGAAACTTAGAGAATAAAGGGGCATGGAACTAACAGTTTTTGGGGAGATGTCGAAAATTTGCGCGTGTAGCATGTTGAATATGTTTTTGTCCTGATCTACAAGAAATCAATGTTTTGGGGTGCAGGAGTTCCGATGGGGCAACGCTTCGGTCCGCGGGTGGAGAGAATAGGAAATCGGCGTCGCCGGAGAAGGAGGACAGGTACTACACGACGAGGGGGTCGGCGGTTGCCGACGAGATCGGAAAAGTTACCGGCGACGGGAACAACGGAGAGGAGAGAGCCCACGTGTGGCCGAAATTGTACATCTCGCTGTCCAGCAAAGAGAAAGAAGAGGATTTTCTGGCCATGAAGGGGTGCAAGCTTCCGCAGAGGCCCAAGAAGAGGGCCAAGATCATACAGAGAAGCTTATTGGTGAGTATTGCCTTCAAAATAAAGGATTTTTAAAAAAATCGGGAATTTGGAAAGGAAGAAAGTGGGATTTTTTTTTTAGTGAAATTCATTGAACGCGGATTTGATTTGATTGTGGATTTGGTGGATATGATGCAGTTGGTGAGTCCAGGAGCGTGGTTGACGGACATGTGCCAAGAGAGATATGAAGTTAGGGAGAAGAAAAGTAACAAGAAGGTATGGGTGATGTGTTGGTGTGGTTTTGGAATGGTTTTGCTGTGTGTTGAGTGAATGCAGGTTCTGACAGGATTTGGCTTTTTTTTTTTTTTTTTGGATGCAGAGACCCAGAGGGTTGAAGGCTATGGGGAGTATGGAAAGCGATTCCGAATAGGACGAGGCCGAAGGAAAATGGGAAATATTTTGGAGATAAGATTTGAAGAAGAAGAAGAAGTTCGTGTTATGTTTTTAAGTGGAGGAGGGAAGGTATCTCCACTCTCTTGTTTTTGTGTTTTTTGGGGTTACCCAGTAACAACCAATCCAATTATTATTGAAAGGAAATTGCTTTACCCTCTTCTTCTGTCTTTCCTTCTTTGCCTTGGACTTCTCCCTCTCCCTCCATGGCTCCCTTTTTCTCTCTTTTTTTTAATTTCTTTTATTATTCTTCACTCAAAAATTTTCTGCTACAAAATTTGAAATGTTCTCCAACTTTTCTTAGTTTTCAGCGGGTGGTTGAAATCATTTTCTATTTCTCGGGGGAGACTTTGAAATGAGGGGGGTTATCAAGGAAAAATCTCATGGATGATGGATTTATATTTATAAAATTAAGGTGCGATTTTCTGAAAGCTGTAATTATTTTTATAATAAAACACTAATGATTATTTTGAAAGATTAAGAATCTCGTCAAATCTTATTGCATTTGTAGCTAAAAGTTTTTCAAAAACTATTTTGCTAAATCTTTTAATTAAATAACATTTCCGGGGAGGGTGAAAAGGGAAACGGAAAATGGTGGGGGAGATGCGATTTAACTTTACTTGAATGAGGAGAGATTGCCGACACTGCGATTTTGTACCTTCGGAAATTAAACCATGGTTTGTCGCTTAGACAAATCCAAACCAAATAAAAATTAAAATAAGATAACCAGTCAGGGAAAGAGACGATCTCAACACTTGAAGCAGGCAAGCCAGGCCCAAGACTGCGCTTCATTAAAATTGGTGTATATTTGATGCCCCAAAGCCAAGAAACGGTCTCAGATTCTCTCGTCTCCACTAAGTCCCAAGTGATGATAATACCATATGAAGATGGCAGTTACCCCAGACCTTTCGTTGCGAAGGAAAGAGATGCGCGCGCTTTCACTTTCAGGGTGACGCACACTGATGAGGAGGTCATGATGATGCATTCATTTATGTTGAACATGAAGCGGCAAGCTCGAATATGCCAAATATGCCTTTCTCGTCAAAATAGCTGCACATTTCATGCCAGGCCTCTTGTTTCATAGACCTCTGTCTGCTTTTTCACTTGAAGGCTAGGGGATGATCCTTGCATTATTCCCAACAGACAACACTCGTGGTGACACGTGAAGCTTCCTCATTCAAAAAATATATATATATCAAAATCAAAATCTCTTGTTCGTTTGGTTAGAGTAGGGTATGGAACGGACGTCGTGCAAGGTGTGAAAGACGGATCAAAAGAAGGTTGTCTTCTATTCTCATCTAGATTTCAACACCCAACTTATTTCATTCCATTTTTGCTCAATTTGGTTCTTTTAAAATAATGTAAAAAAAAAAATCTGCTTACAAACGAACAAAGTTCCACTTTTGCCAGGAATTGGTGGCTCTAAACTATATGTTAACAGAACATACATAACTAAAAGGCTTAGCCCCAAAATTTATTCAAGGTAACAGAACATGCTATCAATGATCATGATGGCTCTTCCAGTGTGGAGGTAAACTGCAATTTTGCATCTGTACGCTCAAATCAGGATTCCATCGCAACCCTAAAATTTGTAGCCGTATCCAGGATAACAGTGAAAGATTTCTCTCGTGCCACAACAACAGTGCATGAATAGGCTCCATCAACACTAGGGCCCAGGGTTGGTGATTCCTCAAGAGCACAAGGTTGGGTGACGTGGGGCTTATCCTAGTCTATTGATGACTAAAAGCATGCGCACTCCAACATCGACGTGGTAAATCTTTGTTTCAGCGAAATAGTTCGGTTTCTTAAATGGATTACTCATGCACCAACTCAGCTAGAAGAGAACATCTGTAGATAAATTTCGCATATAAAGGACAAACGCTGCTTGTCTTCCAGGGACTATTACACTGTTTCCATCCAAATTTTGGATGTTCTCATTTCTCCTTGGATATTTCGCACTACAAGTGGAAAGTGAACAAAACTAGCCAGTTTTATTGTCCTTTTATCCCTGAAATATAAAAGAACATGTATCCCTTCAAAGGTACCCTGCTTGTCCCCCCCGGATGAAGGATGAGTATGAATCCTGCGTTTTGCAGCACTTCAGCCCAAAGAGACAAGCAGGGAAAAGAACTTTTCATGCAATCCCATATTTCAATTGTCTCTTTACCTGCTTTTTTTGGCAAGCAATATTATAATTTAATTAAGACTGAACTTGCCCCAAAAAGGAGTTCCTTTCCTTTAACAACAATATATTCAGAACTAAGCAACTCGGATTCATAATAACCCAACATATAAGCTTCAAGTTGGCCTGGAAAGCAGCAGACAACCAAAATCTCGTCAAGCTTCCGAAAGATCTGAGCATAAAATAGGATACAGAATTTCTGCACAGAAACATGATTCACTAATATCTTACCGATAAAAAAAATAACACTAATAGGTGAACAAAGAACATCAATGAAATTAAAATATCTTCCAAATGTGCTCACCTGTAACTATCATTGATGGAGGAATGGATTAATCAGCTTGACTCTTGGCGACTTGAAGCATCTCAACAATAAGAGTTTTCACATCCCTAAAAAGAATAACCAAAATGAGGGGGGAAATCTTTCAGTACATCAATGCCCACCAGAATGCTGCAGTGTACGTAAAGCAGATTCCGTAACCTAATATCAAGTGGAAGGTCATGACAAGATATCCAGTGAAGGGTCATTGACACGCCACCTAATGAATCCCATCCCAGGAAAAAAAAAAGGGGGGGAAAAAGGAGGAGGAGGAGGAGGAGGGGGCGAAACAGTGAAGGAGGTTTTAATACTAGGGTTTCAGTAAACCAAAAATACAAGAGCACATTTGAACAACTAAATATTGATGTAGCCTTTTTTCAGGAGAAGATGGAAATTTCTATTGGATAGTGATGTCTTACTTTCTGTCTTCTGCAGGTCGAGGGAAAGGAACTCGGAGCTTAAAGTTATCACCCTGATAACCAGCCTGCAATAAGATATGTGACTTCCGGTAAGAAGGTAGAGAATTCAAAGCTTGAGAGAAAAAAAAAACTGCTTCAGAGGACCAGAAATATCAGTAACCTTTCATTTGCTATGTTAATGGGAAGTTGGGTGTAAAAGTTTTAAAAATCAAAAGTAGCTTTCAAGGAATGGAAATAAACAGAAAATCATATGGGAAAAATAAAAAAGCCACTAGCAACACCTTAACGTAGAAACCAAGACTGTCCAAATCTGTCATGAGTGCAAAGTCCACCTGCAAATGACCAAAATAATTTGCATCAAGTCTGAAAGCCACAAACCCCCTCCCTGGCACAAAAGGGGGATTTTTTTAAGGTCCACATTGAATTATCATAACTACAATATAATTGAAGCATGCACTATAAAAAGATATCATTGTAGTATTATTAGCCTTTTTTAGAACTTAATGTCCCAACATTGACAGCATCTGTCAGGTGTAAACATATCAATGTCATCAGAACTTTGATTTTCCCTCGCCCTGTACATTTGCCCCTTAACTGAATAGGACTATTCAAGCAAGCTTTATTAAGAGATTCTGAACACCAACTCAACCATACAATTTTACATGATTTGAGAGATTGCAAGACTATCTCTATGGCTAGTATTGTATACCAATACCATACAGTTTCCAAGATGAAATACCGGAACTGATGTCCAATGCTGCACGATCACTTTTGTATCTTCAGCATGGTCTTTATTCATATGAGACTGTCAAGTAACAGCAACATTTCAACAAGGATGAAACAAGGCTGCTTTATGGAAGATACTGCTATCATGAGATGATCAGTTAGAATTAAGTACCGCCACTGGCTTGGAAAACTGAGCTATGGGATCAACTTTTGCAGCTTTATACTCAGCTTCACTAAATCTGAAAAGCAAAAACAAATTCAGAATAGCATCATAAATGAGTAAAATATACCTGAAATAACTTATCACCTCAAAATGTCTAAAATGAAATAAAAGAAAAGGCACTTTCTTCACAATAGCCAGATAAGTCTCTTTTACTCTCCTGTTTTCATGCAAAGCTGCGAAATTAGAAGAAAGTATTCTCAAGCTCCTAAATATAGGAATCACCACCCACATGCTGGAAATCTATATAATGCACAAAGACATTTGTTGATGATAAATTTCAACAGCACGTAACCAACATTAAACACATCACTCAATATTATTTAAATGAACAGAGCCTAAAGCAGCCTCACATGACGGCACTAATAGAAAGGCAAACCCACAAGAAAAGAGTTGTATGGCTAACGAACCTCCTGATCCTAATAAAGCTGTAGCAACCCCTGACACAAAACGTATCACTTTTGGTTCAATGCGCAGAAAGTTGAAGTCCCCAAAGTCAACCTTCAATAAGCAGATTTAATCAAATTGTGACACATGGACATGCAGAAGGAAAGAGGAGAATAATTTTGCGGAACATAAAAGGATAGAGTTACCCAAAATGCATTGGGATGTCTTGCCAAATAAGCAGCTCGAATGGCTGCTTTCTCTTTTTCAGGAACCTGATTGAGATATCAAGAAACATATTTACAATAATGTCATATAACTATGATTCAGTAATATTGAAATCATATAACCTCAATTTCCATACACGTGGGTATTAGAAAGAAAGAAAACCAAAGGAAGAAACTATCAGCATATAAAATGTAACTAAAAAAATGTTGACAACATCATAACTTACCACAATAGCATCACCAAGTAAAGTGATCACTAAATCAGTCCTATCTTCAGGATCTCTAGCCACAAGCAGTGAACATTTGGGATTTGCAATCAAGTCCTGCGAAATGTAGAAAGCATCACTTGTATCAATGGAAGTAAGCCTTTTCAGTGGTTGATTTTGTTTCTACTTTCTAAAACACATAGAGAACTCAAAAAAACATTCTGATCAATTACAAGTCTTACAGAGAGAAGAATTTGATCAAGCTTGATATGTTAAAAATTACCACAAAAGCATAATTAATCATTATGACTTTATGTGGATATTTCAAGCAACTTGTGCCTTGCAACAACAAAGCCATTTGCTTAACCTTAAATTTTATTCCTCATGTATGTCATTTCATTTCACAACCTCATGCAAATTAAATTCTAAACTATTTCATCAGCATTATTTCCCAGCAATAGCAAAACAATGTGGAGGTTGAGGGGAACCTTTGTATGAACTGCTAGGTTGCTCACTGCTAGTATAGGAGATCCATTTGCATCCAATGCATAGTCAACCATAGACCCTGATGGATAACCCTCATGCTTCTGTGAATGAAAAAGTCAAATGAAGATTAGATTATAAGAGGGAATTGAAGTTGTCTGCCAATAAAAACTAATCAATTATCATACAGAAGTTGACACTGCGCGATTGTATTAAAAGATTTTCTCGAAGTTCTCCTCTCACTGATCTAGTTTGTTAATCAACTTTAGTTTACGTCCCAGAAATATATAGTTTACTTACAGCAATCCGAAAATGAAATAGATATATGCTGACAAGAACAGACACAGGACAATTGAGATCAAAGAATATAGTTTAGCGAAGGTTTTTATCCACTTGAAAGTAATTAAGCACCTTTGATAGTAATTCAGTCTATCAAGTAAAAAAATGAAAAAGAAAAACCAACGACATCAACAAAAACAAGAACAACATCTTCGGAATTCATGACAATTAAATGGAAAGTCCAGAAACCTGAGAGAATGTAGAGAGCATCCCCCGTACACTTCGGTCCAGCATAGTACGAATTTCTTCAACTGGTGGAAGTCGAGCAGCTTTTTCCTGTAATAAACAGAAAACAACCAGCGTAAATCGTTGTCTCAACTGATCGTAATGGTATCTACGCGAAGATGTCGCTCCCAATGAGACAATGGATACAAACTACTTTGACGTTCATAAGTAGAAATAAGCATGTAGCAGACTCAATATCATACCTGATGAGCTTGAATCAATTGGAAAACCTTATCTTTGTCGATATTAACATCTCCTGGCGACACAGTCTAATTGAGAAATCAACATCAGAATAATACTGCATCGGCCATCACACAATTGTAACTTTGCAAGAACAAAACTTTTTTTAGGACGCATGAAAGCAAATATTAAGAGACATAAACCAAATAAAAGAGAGATGAAGAAGCAAAATGACAGAACATGTGACACTGCATAATCTATTAATCTTCCATCCATATTCTCTCAATAAGCTTTACGGGAACTTACGTAAATTTGATTCAAAGCCAAAACAGTCAAGTTGACCACATAGAAGCTAGTAAATTTTGGGGAAAGAAAGATAATAGATGAGAAGCGCGTACCGAGGCGTGGACTGCGATGAAGCGGCCATGGAAAAGGGGCGAGGTGGGCGAGTGGAGAATGTCAACGAATTTGGTGAGGAAGAGTTGCGTAAGAACAAAGAGAGAGGAAATAGAGGGACATTATGGCCATTTAAGCGAGAAAATAGGGACGCCCTTAATGGCGTCACCATCGTCTTCATCCCTCTGGTGTCGCGCTTCAACTCCCACCAGGTTCGCACCACTCTCACCCTTTCCCCACAAAAAATGTTATTCTGTGTCCTAAAGGAAGGACTGCGGTGCGGAGGGACGCTGTTTAGATTCTACGCGAGTTTTGCCTTTTTTTTTTTTTCGGTCTTCCTTTTTTTTTTCCCACCTCAACATTTTTCTGGTCTAACATTTTTGGGTTAAAAAAAGTTAAAAACTCATTTCAATTTTCATCCTAAAACCTTGGTTTCATATACTTGGATTTCACCACAAGTTATAGATTAAGGATTCACCGTAGTCTTGTAAATTAAAATTTTCTAATAAAATAAGTGTACTACTTTTATCTTGTGTTTATTATATTTCCATTTGAAATAAAAAAAATAAGAATCGAAACTTTCAAATCTAAACCCAATTATGTCCTAATACACGATTGCTTTCAAGTTTAACGGCTGAAAAAATAGATAAATTGCATATATAATTGATCAACTGACAAGGAACTTCAACAAAGAGCATGTTTTTTTTTTTCTTTTTTTCGCCAGAAAATAGAGCAAGTTAAGCCAAATTAAGGTCATGTTTTATCATTTAATTTCTTAATTTACCATCTTAATTTTTTTTGTCCCCCGCTGGACGTCCTAAAAAATTGGAATAATTTAAAAAAATAAATTTACTATTTATAATTTATAAACAATACAGATTATCAGGTACACATATATAATAAATTTTCTCGATCAATTACAGCGAATTTGCATGTATGTGTTCAGAACTTGATATTTCTTATGTGACTGGGTTTCCACTGATCAAAAACATGAAAATATGCATGTCAATAACAACAAAATGTGCAGAACATAAAGATAACTATTATGTCAAAATCAATGCAATAAAAAGCTTTGACGAACGTTGGAACCTTCTATGAACAAGAGTTTTACAAGAGCAGGGCATTAGTGGAAGTCAAGAATACAGAATATTACTTTGGACCGGCTTAGTTTACGTGTAGATTGCTTCTTGTACGGACTGTTTGATCATGTGATCACGTCAGAGAGCCAAGAAGTGCTAAATACCAAAAGATACAATCCATAATTACAACATATGATTAGATTAACAACAATTTAGATCTAAGCCTCACCTGCTCTATGGTACACATGACTAGATTAACAACAATTTCATTCTCCCTTTTTTTTGGGGGGGGGGGGGGGGTACATTATCTTAACTGCAACATATCATGGGAAAACGATCAGCAATATTACAACCAAACAAGAGAGATCATAATTTATATAGACAATAATCACTGGGCTCAATCCAAAACCACCGTACCCATCACAAGAAGATTCTAGGGCATAATCAATGCAATAGTTAGAAAGAGACGACAGAAAAACAAATCTGAAACGCAAGGGAGCATACAACGACAGCGATCATTCATTCATCGATCGAGAAATTAATCGGAGTGGATAGGGGCGTCATCAGCGGCGGAAGGGGGAAAGGCGGTAAAACCGAGGTAAGTGGAAAGAGAAAGGGCCAAACGGCGGAAAGGGAGGCAGAAGAGAAGGCGCAACACGGTGTCACTGCTGAATCTCTCGGGATTACAGGATATGTATTGGCACAGATTGGCTGAAACTTGGGCCACCCACACCGCTGCTCCACTGTTTAACACCATCTCTTTCCTTCGCTTTCATCACAATCCCCGATCCCCACCTTCCAGGCCTTCGTTGTTCCTGAATAGCTCAACTCAATCGATGCGTTCCCTGGTCGGCGCCGCCTCCGCGGGACAACAATCGTATTTAATTATTTATTTACTCCTTTTTTGGCCTTTTTTTTTTCGAACTTTGGCCAATTATTTATCGATCGTACTTGTTGGGATCGTATTGTGCAGCCTGCTATCAGAAAATAATAAATATAACTCTCCCCGTGTCACGAGGGCAGGAGGATTCAACGCTTTATCGGGAAACTGCCAATGTTTTGCATATTTTGTCTTTTACGAGACTGATTTACTTAATTTTACATATTCAATGGAATTAAAATAAATAAATTTTAATATATTTAATAATAATAATAATAATAATAATAATAATTTATTATGAAATAAATAATTTAAAAAATTTGCATGTCTTAATTTAATTAAAAATAAACATATTAAAAATATAAAATTAAGTATATAAATTTTTTCTTTATTTAATTACTATATTTATTATCGGACTCCTTTTTACTGCTTTAGAATTCACATTTGATTGATCCTTTGGGATTTGCCTTTTTTGGGGAAAAAAAAAATTGCCTTGTTTGATTAAAAAAATTAAATTTAGTTTTAATATGACTTGTTAACTTGGTTAGTTAATTCACCTATTTAACGCAAGGACCAGGCCACATAGTTATTCATCTGTTGGAAGGCTCTGTGTGAGACAGGTAAGCACGTGCAAGGTATATTCGCGCTAGCCTGCTTATCATAATACAGTAGTTGTGCTCCCAATTGTAAAGAAAGATCAAGGATACAAAGAACACAATCATAAGTCAAGCTATATAACATTTTTTTTATCCACTTAAGACAGGTGGTTGCTGAATCCCACAAGCCTCCTTAGTCTACATTATCTCATCACACGTCTTCCCGGCGACTCAATTAAAAAAGAAAAAAACAAGAAGAAAAAATCGCAGAAGATCATCCAAGAGAAGAGTGGGATCAAATTCCTAGAATTCAAGAAATCCTTTCTCTTCCAAACAAGAAACTACTTGTCCAGCCATGGCAGTGGGTGCTGGGCAAACTCCATCTATCTGTTTTATTTCTATCTGAAAAATGGGAAGAGTAATGTCAACATACAAATAGAAGTAACACATCATATACAGGTGAAGGAATCCCAGATAACTCCGTGAACAAGTACCTCGCAATTTAAGGGCGGTTCATAAGGATCATCAATACCAGTAAAGCCTGTGCAAATCAAAACAACGCAGTTGAGTTCAGAAGTGTTCCTAAGCAATCATGCAAGTAATTAAAAATCCAAGGTGTCGGGCTTTTTTAGACGTTTGTGCTTAATAATTCAACGACGAGTTAAAGCAAAAATGATGCTTGAGCCATTTCAGAATTTCATGAAAGTTCATCGCAAGGTACATCCACTAATACTAGAGCCAAGACGCAACACCACTGCTTTCTATGCTTTCTATAGAACGCTATTTCTTAGGACTTGAAATTTCTAATTTAATACTGAAATTGAAATTCATTTGACATGTCAGCTAGGAAAGGGATAAATAACACCAAGGCTCAAGCCTAAACCAAGAGCTTATGAAAGCCAGCTCTTGCAAGTAGGGTTTATTTAACAAGCTCCAGGTGAGGGAGAAGATGCCAACTAAGGCCCACTGACCAAGGTGCTATTACAGCTTTCCGTCTTTTCAAAATCACATAAGCTACCAAGTCAAGTACAATAATGGACGATAAACAAGGACGTCCTAAAATCAATTTACTAATGCCCTGACTCAAAAAGCAATATACTAAGCGCTTCTTCCCACTGTAATAGTTTTCACTTCTGAGAAAATGATATGCTGCCATGAGATATTGTGACTATCAAAATTTTTTATCAGGAAAGCTGCGTGAAAAGCACATTAAAAAAATTATGAACGCACACCTTTGATCTTTCCAGCACGAGCAAGCTTATAAAGGCCTTTGGGATCTCGCTCCTCACACAGTTCTAGAGGCATGTTCATGAAGACCTGTATATGTGGGTAAAATGGATATCCGCCATCAAATATCAAACAAGCAAAACAAGTTACCAGCAAAAAGATAAGCTATTTCAAGGAGAGGTTTCTTGCCGAGCCTTGCCTCAATAAAATTAGAATCAGTCATCATAGAACGGCACATATCACGATCTTTTCTATATGGAGATATCAGACTGGCAACACATATTAGACCAGCATCAGCAAAGAGCTTTGCTACTTCTCCTGAATTGAATAATTTGCTCATCAGAAAAACCAAGTAATGGCTCCCCATGGTGGGAAATTGATGAGGGGATTGAGTTGTTTTATTTTGACTAGTGTATTTCCATGTAATTCAAAAAAAAAAAAAAAAAAAAACAAAAACCAAGTGGGAAAGCATATATGCCTAAGTTCTATTGAATATAAACCATCTAGTCTTGTAATTGCACCCACTATTAAGCTATTGTCATAACCTTCTCCCCATTTCTCCAACTGTTTGAACAAACTACAATTAATTGCTTCACCAATATCACACCACTTAGTTTGTAAGATCTTTCACAGTCTCAATGCTCAATACAAACACATTTGGCCGTCAAGTTTATTTATCAATTATGAGTGCAGACTCAAGTCTATGCAATTGCTTATTATTGAATCGTCAAATTGAGGTAAACACAACCCAATCAAAATATGCAGCCATATTTCTGCTTCTGGAAACAGTCCATTGGGAAATTTATGATAAATACGATTTGCCTTTCATAATTAAAAGAAAACAATATTAAAATCATGGAAATTTTGAAATATTCGGCAGTTGGCACATAACATGAGTAGAAGACAAATTCATGATAAAATTATCCCAACTAATACTTCTTGTATTGTACTTCTAAATGAGCAGATATGCACGGATACAACTAAAAGGTCTGTTTTGATAACTAAAAGGAAATTTTATACGTATCAAGCATTTTAAAACATTGATTGATATCACTCTTATATCTACTCTCGACGTACAATGAATGAGGGGGGGAACCCATTCAAACCAGTCATGGCACCCATGTCACCTCATTTCCTCAAAAAACTTATTTATATAAGCAAGCTTACCAGTTCTGCGTATATTTTCAGCACGGTCTTCAGGTTTAAAACCAAGATCTTTGTTTAATCCATGCCGAAGGTTATCTCCATCAAGGACATAAGACAATTTTCCCCTTGACTGAAGTTCCCTGCTTAATGAACAGGCTAATGTGCTTTTTCCTGTGTGATTTTACAAAGTGGGGAGGAAAATCAGTATGATAATGACAGGTTGGGATTAAAAAAGTGTTGCATGACCGTTACAGAATGACCCAGCCCAGTGGTTAAGATGGGGAAAAAAGCAATCTCGATTTTAAGGAGCAACTAGAAGAAAGTGATGAACATCACATGTTGCAAGTACATGTTTCCAATGGTAGCCTACCAAGGGAGTATAGAAAATACAGAATATAAAGTCTGCTTGCTATTCAAAATCAACATAAACAAGATCTAGTATTAAAAAATTCAAGCAATAATCATATCAGACTAACAATATAAACCTGATCCACTGAGACCCGTGATCCACACAACGCATCCCTTTTGGTTAAGTAGCTTCTGCCTGTCAAGCTTTCCTACTTGGCATTCTTGCCAAAATATGTTAGTTGAATTGCCCAAAGTTGACATTGTAAACAGTTCTGCTGGCCCTATTTATAAATTTGAGCCATTAATTGCAACCCAACAAATAGTAAAGATTCAAAATCATAATATTAGAACAGAGCTGCATGATTGTAATGAAAACTAAATAGAAATGTGAGAGACTCTGGGCAATAAATGGCAACAGTGATACACTATTTTTCCTTCCACAAAGAGAATGAAGAAAGTTTCTGCGCTACTATGTTTTATATAATCCGTTTTTAGAAAATCCTAACAGAAATAAAAGAGAAATTTCACCAGCAAATGAAAATATCAGGATGTGAGAGAAACTTTTAGTCAACCGACATAGTATATACAACCTACACAGGCATTTCTTTTTCAATCTTGACAAGGGTGTTCTATAAAATGGTCCACCAAGAAGCAAAGATGTAAGCCAGGCATCATAGAATGGTACAGAGAGCACGAATAGATACATCAATTTAAGGATAGTGACACCATCATATCCACTAGATTGAGTCGATAAAATAATCTGAACAGGTTAATACAAGAGTGTCTACATACATTGTACTGACAAAAGCATTCCATAAAGATAATGATGAGATCTTAATGGGAAAAAAGCAAAGAATACTTGGGTAGAAAACATCAAGCACAATCCCACTCAAATTTCAGAATACTTCTCCTATATATATATATATATATATATTTAAAGCATATACTTGATAAATTACTTGAAAATAAAATAATCCACGATGAAGCCTGCCACCCATTAGTCCCCTTAGAAGCCTCTACTTACTATAGAGAGAAAGTAAAGCGTTCTTGGCCTATCATTCAGAAATGTGGTTACCGAGAGAATCTGTTCGGAATCTCCACTTCGCACACCCCTGATTGAATCATATGCCATTTTCAAACCCTCAAAAGGTTTATATTCCCGCAGTCCTAACAATGCGATGCTCCGCCCCTCTCTCCTTTCACCAATTGTAGAGACAGATTCACAGTTCTCAACTTCGCATGCAATTCGGGACATCCAAATATCCACATGCGGTTACATTGAGAAGAATATTCTCCTTTCCCAGCCCCACAAAAGGCCGAGAAAGTAAAAATAAAAAAAAAGGAAAAAGAAAATAGTACAAATCGAATTATCGAATAAGAAGCAGTCCAAACTTCAAACAATCAATTGACAGAGTGACAAGCATTAACACAGCGTCATATACCCAAAGTATGATCCCGAAGGCTTAAAATGAACAACAGAAGGAAATGCAGCTTCAATCAAACTCCAAAGCCCGTATAAATTAAAATACAAAACATCGAAACTCAGCCCATAAAGCAAAATCGAGTTCAAACCCAGAAGAGGAGGAGAATGATACATTGATAGCAAGTACCTGGGAAAAAAAAAAGGAGGAGGAAAAAAAAAAGGAGCGGTTGGGAACCAAAGTCGATTGTGCGTGAAAATGATCAGAGCTTTAGCAAATGAAGGTATAAGTACGTAGGCCGAAAACGCTGCGGGGCAAAGGATGCGGAAAGGCGAAGACAAAGGCGGAGGAAGTGGCGCATCATAGTCTCAGATTTTTTTCGGGGTGATCCATCTTTCAAAGGAGTGTCCTTGGCCGTTCGGGTGAAATAATAAAGGGAGAATCAAAATAAAGACCCTTGGTCAAGTTTATTTATATTCAAAAATTTTAAATTTTTTAAATTTTATTGTATTTAAAAAGTATTAATTTAATGTTAAACTTAAAAAAAAATGATGAAATTATTTTCTTTTTAAATTAATATTAAGAATTTCTCTACTTTACTTATTAATTATCTATTTTATTTATTCATTTACAACAAAATATTATTAATTATCTTATTTAATTTATTTTTATTTGAAGTGTTAATTATTTTACTTCATTTATTTAATATCTTATTTAACTTATTTATTGTCATACTTTCACTTAATTTTATTTTAAAAAAATAAATAATTAAAGTAGAGCAATTAATAACATTCATAAATAAATAAATAAATAAAGTAAAGAAGTTTAATATTAATTTAAATAAAGATCAATTTTATTTTTTTTAAAAAAATTAATATTAAATTAATACTTTTGCATTATAATGAGATTTTTAAAATTTAAAAATTTTAAATGTAATGAAATATAATTAAAGGTTTTTTATTGACATTCTTCCAATAATAAATGAATGAACCTGGACGCCCACCCTTTCTCGTTTTCGTCCCGCGCTAAGTACTAACTGGAAACTAAGATTACGGTCCTTGCGGGTCATGGTCCCCGGTCCATGTGCCCCATTCTATCACTTCTGCAATAAATAAAAATCGGACAAGAATTCTTACCTCCTTCAAGCACAATGAAAGTGAATTGTATTATATGAAATTTACCTTTTGTTAACTTCTGAAAATAGTTTTGCAGTGCATTAATGTGACTGCATGGAATTTATTATTAATATTAATAATCAGTGAAATAACTATACCTCCATATGGATTTAAATCCTCTGGGATTAAAAATGGTAAATTTAAGTAAAAATTTTTTTAAAACTATTTTCTTTATTTTATTGTTTTTTATAAAATATAAAAAAATTCTCTTCCTTAAAGAAAAAAAACTTTACAGAGATTCACTAATTACAATTGCAAAAGATTTAAATCCACTTGCATACAAATGGGTGGGGCGATGGATTGATTAGAAATGATTTTAATAAAACACGTGGGAAACTTTCACTTAGTATGACTTGATCTTTTTAAAAGGTTATAATATAACATTTATGTTAATTTAAATAACGGGGGATCTACATTGATTTTTAAAAAAATTAATTAATTGTTATTCTAAAACAAAAAATTATAAAAAATATTTTAAATTTTTAAATGGACGCATATATATTTCATTTATTGTTTACTTTTTTTTCTGGCATCAATTCGCCGTAGAATTAAAAAAAAAACAAAATGTTTTTTACAGTAGGCGTTTTGTCTTCAGGCAGCCGTCTGGTTGGAACGGACCTTTTCTTATCTTATGCAGATATACAAAGGAAAGAATGTTGTCAAATCGGCATTGACATGCCCCTTTTACATTCAAATGTAGAGCAGATGAGGTGGAAGGCTTCTGGAAAATAATCCAGAAGAAAAACTCTTGAATTGTTTATTCTAAATCCGTATGAAAAAAATCAAGAGAATTTGCATGCACATTATTTCTCACAAGACTTGTACAGTTCAAATAATGAAGAGAAGAAGAAGAAGAACTCTGGAGTTGCTAAGAGCCATTCACTTGGATATCCGTGTTGAGGGACCTCAAATTCCTCCACAGGTACTTCCCACTGGCCATGTCCACCAATAACCAGAATCCATTCCGAATCATCTGAAACATTCAGCTCACGCAATTCAGGAAAGGGCAATCAATTTAAAATCAAACAATAAAAAAAAAAAAAAGGAAAGGCCGTAGCAGATGGAATTGAAGGGCGGACCTACCTTTTTGAAATTAAAATCTTGGGTTTTCGAGGGAGATCGATCGGTGGCGGAAGAAGTCTCGAGTTCGGAAGAGAAACGCAGGGTCGTCCATGCGAGGTATCCGGCTAATAAGGCGGAGAAGAGGACCAAGATGAACCTGAGAGGACACATACCTGGGAAGGAAGCAAGAATATGAGGGGAGATTTGGGAGCTTAGCTTTGCCGAGAGCTTGTTTAACAGAGGAACGAGAGATTGAAGGAGAAGGTAGGGTTGGATTGACTTGGGATTACTTGGGGAGGCAGTTATGTATCGTGTGTGTGTGTGTGTGTGTGTGTGTAGTTGAGAAGAGGAAGCAAAAGCGCGTGATGGATCATACATGACTGAGTTTTACCATGTCGTAGTTTGGTTTTTTTGGCCAAATACCATTTCATAGTTGGCTTTTTCTTTTCCTGATCTGGCCTGCTTCCACTCTTCCTTTCTTTACTCGTTCTTGTTCTCGAGCTTTCGCCAATACTTGCACAATTTCTTATTTGAGTTTTCATATTCATCCGTCAATGGATGGATGAGAAATAAATTAAAATCATGATTAATAATTAACATAGAAAAATATTATGCGTCGAGTCAACCCATTATGATATTGTAGTGAAAATAAATGTGGAAATAGGATAAAGACATGTTTTTTTTTTTTTTTGTTTTTGTTTGGGGGGGGGGTCACAATAGAAAGTTTTTCAAGGAAGGAAAGCTTCCGTTCATTAGTACACACAGTAACTTAATCTGTGTTTATCCATGGACTTGGTAGTATTGAATATTTATATCTACTTCTATTTAAATTCAACTTTTAAAGTTGAAGGTTAAATATGTAACGAGGTATATAAAAACTCAATCCCATTTATTCTTTGAAAAGAGACACGGGATATGATTGTTCTGGTGGTCCCGCGAATACCCTCACCAAAAAAAACAAAGATGAGAAATTATCAAAAATAGTATTTTTTTTTTTACTATTTTTAAGAATTTTTTCTTTCAATTTTCATTGGAAAACTAATAATAAAATCACTTCAAATTATATAAATCATAATTTAATCTCTCAAAATGTCAGAATTTCAATTAAATCTTTAGAGACATCTTTGTTAATAATTTTTTTAATAAAAAAATTATTTTACCTTTACTGAAAATAATAAATCTTAATTATAACTTTTATCTAATAAATCACAATTTTTATTTTATAAATCGTACAAATTAAAAAAAAATCATAACTTATTAAGTATAATTTATATTATTGAAAAAAAATCCTAATCACTTTTACTTAAAAATAATAAATTTTATTTTATAAATTATAAAAATTAAATAAAAAATTATAATTTATCAAATGTCATTTTTATTTTAAAAAATAAATTTTTAAAATAATAAATTTTATTCACAACTTTTATTAAAAATTTTTTTAAAAAATTATAAGAGTTAAATAAAAAATTATAAATTATCGATAAAAATAAAATAATTTTTTTAATTTAAAATTTATCAACTAAAAAATCCTCAGTAAAGTTATAATATTTTAAAAAATTAAATTATCATTTATATAATTTAAAAAAAAATTATTACCACTTTCATTCCTTCTTATTTTTCTTTTTGGGTAAAATTTTACAAAATAATTTTAACCATCACATTGTTTCATGAAAACTTCAACACATCATTTGAAGAGAGATTGCTGCTTAAACAAATTAAAGGCATGTTAATTTTGACAACTACACAGATACTCACTTATATCACACTGTTGTGTTTAGCAATGTGATTACGAACTTTACAAAATGACCACTTTGATAAAGAAAACTGCTTCAATGCTTCTAAGCAATTAAGAGACTTCTATTTAAAAAAATTAAATGAAGTCTTTCTAGAACTAAAATATTGACATCCTCAACAAAAAATGGAATTGTTTCTTGATTCCTTCATCCTTTGCAATAGTTCGTAATTCATCATAATATCTGCCTAAAGAGATTTCCTACATAAACTTGAAATTTGAGATTCAACATCATTAAAGAAGCACGCGATGGAATCATTCAATTAAAAATATGGCTAATTCTGACATCGAATATCCTTTGATTGAAGGTCCTATGTTATCTCGAAAGAGAAATAATTTAAGTACTATAAAAACATTACACAGAACGATCCTCTCATCTTCCCCTCCCCCTAAAACCACCCCCACGGCCACCACCTCGAGGAGGTCCACCTCTCCCACCCCTTGGGCCACCCCTTCCACGGCCTCCTCCACGACCACCTCTGCCTCCACCACGGCCACCTCCTGGCACCTCTGGCAGCTGTGGCTGTCCCCTGCCCCCAAAAAAAAAAAAAAAAATCAGCTTATCATGTTTACTATGATAACCTTAACAGCTTTAAAGCCACTAAAAACGAAAAATAAGCTACGCATCATTCCAACATCAGATCAATCTTGTTATACAATATAAAATCTATAAGATGTTAAATCATTCACAAGTCACGAACGGTCGGACCCTTTCCTCAAATAAAAGTATGGCTGGAAGTATAGATTTCACAAAGGTAAATTATATTTGAATTACTAATATTGAGCATGCAATGGAACTTTTGATAAGGTCTATTTGAAGTGGAAATGTAAAAGAACATCATGATGAATGTTTTCCAAACGCTTACAGAGAGAGCCAGAAATAAAATAAATAAATAAATAAGGCATGTTAACTCAGTATGTGGCGTAGATCAACCCAACTCTATCTCCACATAAATCTCAAAGCTGATTCATGTTTTTTTTTTAGCAAAAAAAGAATAATGTTCTTGCGTTAAATCCTTTCTACTATATCCTTATCCTCCATCACGTTTACAGATCAAGAAAAAAAATATGCAGCTACTACAAGTATTGCCCAGTTACCAGATAATCTCACCGTAGCAATCAGTGAATAAATGACACCACATGGTATTGTTGAAGTAAGACGTGCTTGAACAATTATAAAACACAACTCACATTTACATGCTTGAACACTTATTAAAAATTGAAGATCACGTTAATTTGCCATATTGACATGCTAATTTTAAGCAGTGAGGTGCATAGAGAACATACTTCGGTTGTGGAAGAAATCTCGCAAGAGGCAACAGTTTCCTCGGGTCAATATAAAACTTGTCACCAGCTGAGTAAGAAGTAGCAACAATACCTTCCATCATTTTAATTGAGAAGTACTGCAATTGTGCAATTGAAAAGGAAAATCATATCCTGCTTCTTTATGGGACGAAATTAGAAGGCAACGGCAAATCAAAATACAAATTAGAACTCACGGATTCATTAATGGGGCCAAATATTTCGTCAACTTTACCAATTTGAGTCATGTTCTTCAGATATATAGGAGCATTGAAGAAAGGAATTTTCTCATTTGTAAGTTTTGTGACTGCATCTCCTTCACATGCATGCATAAACGTTGACACCTCTGCACACGTCAAGGAGCCTCTTCAATATGCATCGCAATCATATGTTCAACATGAAAGCAGATAAGGGCACGAAAAATATAACATAAAATTCGTGACAACAAAAGGGCAGGACACTGAAGATTTTGCCCTACTAGCAGACGAAAACATTTGCATCGCTAACCCAGAGAATTTACTGCTCCAACTGAATCTTCAAAACAGTGCATTCTTTTACCGAACTGTTTCACCCCGAAACGAAAAAATCAACCATCCACTCCACACTTAATGAAGCACAATAAACTTTTTCATCCTTAAAAGACTAATGTTGAATATCCAAAAGAAAGCTGGAAAAGTATAAGCATACAAGTCTTCCAGCTCGTGAATGAAAAGGCAACAAACCTACGACTTCGGTGGGTGGGCCTTCATCGCGGAAGCCACCGCTCCTGCCGCCGCCAAAACGACCACCTCTTCCACGGCCACCATCACGACCCCCCCTGAATCCGCCGCCCCGACCGCCTCTTGGGGGTCTCATTGTTAATGTTTAGCGATCTGACAACCACCTCCTTCTCCCACAGGCCACAGTCGCTTGCGCGTTGATACTTAAAACACCTGCAGAGTGGTTTAGGGTTTAGGGATGGTCCTCAGATCAGAGTTGGGTTAACTATGTGAGCAAATTTGGACACGATGATTCACATGTATTGGGCTGGGTCTGTTTTTAGAACTGGACCCTCATCTGGGCTCATATATTACTATTGGACTTACAGATAGTAACCCTACTTTTTCTTTTGTGGTTCTTTCACAAACACGACGTCAGGAGTACGCTGACTACTCACACCACACAACCGTAACTTTGCTTTCTTAGTTTGTTTTGTTGGCCTCCTCCTCCTCTTCTTTTTCCTCCTTTTTTTTTAAAAAAAATCTTGCAGTTAATATACGATTTATTATTATTATTATTGATAATTGATTAATCAAACTCCTCAAGATAAATTGGATAATAAGAAGTCTAAATAATTGTTGTGAAAGGACTCACTCCTATCCCTTGCATGAGGATATATTAATTGCTTTGTGAATTAAAAAAATTATTCCAAGTCTTTAAAAACGTCAAAATTGCTTTCAATGTAATATATTAGTTAGAAGAAATTATTTCTGGTAAAAAAATTAGAAGAGATTATTTAGATATTTAGTTAGCTAGAAAATTTTGTTAGGGAAAATCAAAGCAAAACATATTTAGGAGAGAAAATTTAAAGTTGACAAGGACCATAAGCAAGGCAACCAGAGCATATATTTAGAATAACATTTAATTAGATGTTGATTAGTAATTTAGTATATTGAAGTAAAAGTTGGCACTTTAAATAGGGAGCGACATTTCTTGACTCTTACATAGGACGCTCAGAAGTGAAATCATAGTTGGGAACCAAAAAAAAAAAAAACATGTTTTACTGAAAAAAAAAAAAAAATATTGTTGCGAGTTAGTTTGAAGGTTGAGTGATTAGCTGATCAAAAAGTTAGCCAGTCAAGTTGGTATGACTGACGTTGAAGCTGGGAGAACTCAGCGGCTCATCATCCTGCACAGAAAAATGAACTGATGAAATATTTATATCCTATTAATTCAGTAACTTAGCGTGAACAAATTCCTATGATTGAAGGTCCAGTTTAATTTATTCCGTCAATTTTTTTACTGAGTAAACAACGAATGGCATGGTTTACACATGAAAGACTAATCTATTAACAAGCAGTGCCGCTCTAAATAAAATCATCAATATATGCCACCGACACGACAAACCTTTAAGACATTATCTCCACTAGGACAGAAATCAAATTGTTTCCTTCGTCTACGGCGTGCGTTCGGAATAATCACTACTTGCAATTATTTGCGAGGTTGAAATAATTGATTGAATTTTAACGGGTAATATTGGGAGTTATCTATCAATTTAATTAGATCAAGTATCCACGACCTCATTTCTTAGATCCTCACCAATATAAAAACCTGAACACAGCAAGTATAATACTCAATTAATATAAAGAATGCTGTCTGCGTTCGGGGAAGAAGAAAAATCTCTCGTGCTGGATTATGGAAATATGGAGTAACGATTCTCATATTTAAAAATTTTCAACGTGAAGAAAGTGAGTTGACTAGCATTCAGCACATGATGTTCGCTCTATTTTATATGGTGAAAGTTTCGTACTGCCAATCCTGCTCCGGGTATCAAATTGCGATTCCGAATTCCGGCATGGACCGCATTGCATCTAGGAATTCTGGGCTAGTGCAGCTCTTGGAAAATCTGATAGCACAACATACTAATTAGCAAATTGTTTGAAGCACATCTGTGAAAACATTGACAAAATATGGCCTTCCCTCCTATCAAAATGAAAATGATGTCAACAAAAACATTCTCCCACTGGCTCGGCTAGGTTGGGGGTACCAGCTCTCTCACTCTCGTTCCCGTTTTTTCATTCCTATTTTTACACTTGCGAGAATTTTACATGGAGACCCAGGAACTTTAATCTACCACCACTCCAATTCAGAATCGCTCTCATCTCAATGTTGACTCATTTGTCATTTACCTACCAAGTACACGCCCTTGCGGCTAACAAACAGTCCGCCCATAACATATTGAGGCGATATAGAGATTCTTGGTCCATTTTTCCTGCAAAATCCAACACATCAGACGTTACTGCTCTACTTTAGCTTAAACTTAGGTAAAGGAAAATCATAGAGCACAGGATGGAAGCAGTTGCAATTTTGGATATTATATTTTACGCATCCTTCTTGAGGTTGGACTGATTTCTCACCCACAAAGTGAGCATCAGTCCCCAGATCCTCAAGTAAGATAATGTTATCAATTAACAAGCAAAGGGATTCAGGAGAAAAATATTATCACCCGTTGAAACAGGACCGCATTAGAAGAGCTCATCCACAAACCCACCATCTAACCCATCAAAAGGCGAGTAAAAATTGTAAATACCTTCACATGGGTGCTAGGGAAGGCAGAGGTACGTAGAGTCTCTTGAGTTTCATCAAGCAATTTGCGTTTTGGTATGCTAAGAATGAAGGCTGCCTGATCAGCAGTAGCAGCCATAGATGTTATCCGGTAACCACTCTCCCATCGCCGATGAATACCTTCACTGGGGTATAAGAAGTCAAGCTCCACAACCTTGCATTATCAAACCGGAAAAGCAAGGGAAATAAAATATCATCAAGTAGGTTCAAGTAGACAAATGAAAATAACTCCAGCATAAGCCAAAAATAAGTTAAATAGATTTAGGTACCTGATCAGAATATCCTGCATTCCTCGACATGACAACGCCCCATCGACTGCCAGCAGTGGTCATGGAGGTAACATGGAATCCTTCTTTCCACTTCTTATTTATCCATTTGAAAGGAAATGATTCACTTACTTTGTAGGACTGCTGGGTGTATGGAGTTCCTAGAATATAAAGATACTAATATAAGTCAATGAAGAAGCAACCGGAAAAAGATTCAGAAAATGAACATAAAAATTGCACATGATATGCGACTATGTTTGGTTGTGACAGCAACAATGATAAGTAAATTTGGTGAGGTTTAAGGCACTTTATACTTGAGTAATCTATATAAATGTGATGTGAAAGAAGGGAGTAGCCTATATGAGCACAAATGCTTAAACCTTTGGACATGACAACCAAGGAACTCCCATTTGTTGCACCAGCTATAGAACTAATATAGTAATTTTTCTCCCATTGTTCCATAATCCAATCCTGAGAAAAAATGTAAACACCATCCGTACATTAGTCATATCACTCATGCTGATTGCTCAATAGCATATGGAAAAAAATAATAAATAAATAAAACTTCAGAAGCATCCACCTTATGCAGGAAGACCGGTGACAACTCATAGACCTGAGAGGAGAAACCCGTTCCTGCATCCATGGTTAGGGCCCAAAGATTTGATGAGGATGCAACACAGCTGATATATAATCCATCCTCATTACCCTTGTCCACATGCTGTCGAAGCCTACTGTCTGATACATTATAGTGATACCTGCAACAAAAAATGGCCAAGCAAATGAAACCCTATTTCTAGACAAATCAGCCAATGCATCATATAGACAGTCGATTTAAATACGTTCCTTCTAGGAGCTCAAAATTCATAAGTAATTGCAAAAATTACTGCTTCGTGCAAGACTTAACAGCGGACAGTATCACTACTATAATTGCAAATTTGCGATATTATAACAGGTTAAAGTCGGGCATAGATAACAATTTGTAAATACATTGAAATAAATACAACAGTTATCACAGGTTTGAAAGCAAGTATAACTCAAATTTAATTTAAATATTTGTGCTTATATGCCATAAAAAATGTAATTAGTACGTGTGGTAGAACCTTATAAGTTATAATAGTCTTTAAAGAAATTTCAGAAGGTATCAATCTCAATGTTCCCTTCACAATTATTCTGAGAGAACTCTCATGATTCAGTAAACTTTGTTGAAACAATCAATCATGCTATACTTATGTTTCATAGTGAATGATATAATTATGCATATATATATATATAGAGAGAGAGAGAGAGAATATTGGCCAACTAAACAATACAAATTCATTTCCTGAATATTAATATATATAGGTTCTATAAATGGTAAATTATAGATTTCCTACTCAAGGATGAGGTGAAAGTTACAATATCAGATATTGCAGGATGGTTAGGCAAAAAACGGGGTTGCAACATAGGTCAAAAAATGGCTGATTCTGTCTATAACTTCATTTGTAAACAAAGCCATGTTTCTATATTTCAGGACATGCCTGCCAACAATATTTCTGACATGCTAGAAATCAGAAAACATTACCAAATTTCAAGTCACAGTAAAAATACAAGCTGACTATCTAGGTAGCAATTACAAAAGCCAGCAGATTAATATCTTCACAAACTCGCCTCGAGTTTTGGACTTGTAAAAGAACCACTCAGTCGAGCAATAACACACCAAACTCAACCATTAGAACAAGATAATTTCATGCTCATCATATTGCATGGGGCAATATTAACAAGAACAGACAAATTGAGGACATAAAAATTACCTCTGTTTCATGGGACGCCGTGCATTATACACTGATATCCACTGAGTAGCAGGATTCCCCAATCGCACTTTCTTCTTTGGCTGCTCGTCTTCTCAAGATTTATAAGCATTCTAGCCCTTTTTTGTCCAACCTATTCAGCAAAGGCTAGCTTTATTATGTGCAACTCAATCAATAATCATATGTAATGATTTAACACAAACAAAAAATTGCAAGCAAACAATTACAACAACCTTTAAAGCTCCATCAATTCTGATTGGTCTCAATAGAGAAGATGGTTCAATTAAGCTATCAAATAATGATATAAGCTTGGAATAGTTGGGCTCCTCATCAAATCTCATGTTAGTAACAGCTTCAAGGAACTGCTTGAATGGAGCAGGACAAAAGCAGCACATCAACTCTGGAGAAGTGCCCATCTTTTTCTTACAGACAAGAAAACTTTTATTGTCACCCTGTATATTGCGAAAAAGAATGCAAGCAAAATTATTTAAAATGAAACTTCTAAGAACCAAAATATCAACATATAAATTAAAATTATGAAACAACCTGATAACCCTGCCAAGGTAACCTCCCCCTTATAAGAAATATTAACGTGTATGCAAGGGACTCAAGATCGTCCCTCCTACTTCCAGTCCTACCTAAATGTGCATGAACACTGGCATATCTTATGGTTCCCCTGACAAGCAATGAAGAATGCATATTAATAACAATATGTCAACAAACACCACCTTAACGTCATAAGATTTACAAACCTAAATACATCAGGCCTCTGATCATATTCAACATGTTGACCAGATGTGTCCTTCCATTTAGATGCTGGAGGCAAAAAAAGGTTCAGGCATTAATATATGCTATAAAATTATCAAATAGCAAAAGCTTAAGTCAGTAAAGAAAGTCAATGACAATGTAAGTGCTTTGAAGAACAACATACCCAAACCAAGATCAATAAGATATAACTTCTTCTCATCAGGTGATCCAGGTTGACCAAGTAAAAAGTTCTCTGGTTTAACATCTCCATGCACAAACCTTTTTCATGACATGAGAAATCCATTACAACAAGAAGTCATATCCATGGCAACATAACTGGGAATAGAGGGCATGATTTTAATTTTAAAAAAAAAAACCATCAACATGATTTACCCTTTCATATGGAGCTTCTCAAGAATTGATATTGCCTCCACTGCAATGCATGCAACCATATTTGGTGACATCCTGTCCAAATGCTAAAGCATTAACTAGGAAAAAACAGGATCATTTTAAGTCGAATGCAAAGAGCAATTAGATAGAGGAATATTTCAAATCTTACGCCTGGCCAACAGAATTCCATACATCCCAAAGACTGGGCCCAAGCATGTCCATGACCTGTAGTATTAGAAATACCTTTAACGCAATAAACCAAGTAAAAAGCACGCTGATATGAGTAACTCTAAATCATCTCACCAGGATATAGAATTCTCCTTGGCGGCCCTTGTAATGAACCCATGGAATGCCATAACAACCATTCAGAGTACTTGTAAATGCCAAGGAAACAAGTGTAAGAATGAGACCCAAAAAAAAAAAATCAAAACAATGTTTTCGGAACATAATCGAGATAAACCTGTTCAGACACATCCAATAGATTACTTACTTGTAGACTTGCCACTCATAAGGAGGCCCATAATTGCAGCCTTTACTATTTCTGTGTTCAAACTTCAGTGCAACCTACCAAAAAAACATTAAAAAATTATGAAGTAAGATAGACAAATTATTGATGGTTCATTAAACTTTTAAAAGAGAGATTAAACTTCTGACTCATACCTCCGTTGCGTCAGGACCTGTACGATCAGAGCCACCACTTACTCTTCTACCAACATACACTTGGCCAAAACCACCCTTGCCCAACTTCGTTTCTATCTTATATAAAGGAGAACCACCAACTTGTACCTGACTCAGAGAGCAAGAAATCATCTTCTTAGATGACGATATATATTAATTGATGCTATGAATAATAACCATATAAATATTTCCAAACAGTTCAAGCTAGTATCATTCAACTTGAGAGTTGAAACTGTTAAACTAGCAAAGCCGTTAACTTAGGGATACCGTTTCAGGAACAGGGGTTGCGCATGCCTCCTCTTCAGCTCCTACCACCTTGTCTGCACTTCCCCCCGCCATCAAAATATTATTATTTGCTGCTACCTCTTCACGATTAAGAACAGGTTCAGGGGCCCCAGGTGCAACAGGTTCAGGAATAAGATCAACCAATCTACCTCCCCGGCCCCTACCAGCTGCAGTTCGCCTTGTGGGTACTGCTGGTGAAGTTCCTTTTGCTACAGCTGGAGCATTCCCGCCTCTTCCTCTTCCACCTCCAACTCTCCTTCTGGTCTTGTTTGGAGCAGTTTGCGCCAAATTCTCTTCAATAGGTTGTGGGGCAGGCTGAAGATCACCAAGCCGCTTTGATCTTCTAGCTCCACTTCTCAACTCTGGCATCCTCTCCCCATTCAAATCATAGCCCACTTAAGTCGCTCTGAAAATTTCAACAATCTTCTGCGGTTTTTTTTTTTTTTTTAAATCAAACAGCCAATAAGTTCAAAGCATACATTGAGCAAGCTTTTAGGCAACAAGTGTTGCGCATTCAGGAATAATTTGTAAAACTACATACTGAGGAACCATCGTTCTTAAAAAAGAGGGTTGCAGGAATATAAATAGAGGCAGCCTGAGTTTTTCTCTCAAAACAACATAAAAGAAAGAAGCATGCTGAAAAAAGCGGTATATTCCAAGAAAAGGGGCTACTTTCAGCAAATATACTCCATAACCAAGCAGCAAAAAGAATGTACTTTGCAAAGAAATCTGGGCTTTATGCGTTGCAGACCTAACATAATACTTCTGATATCACCCTTTGTCGGTCGCGAAGTTAGAATACAAATCATAAATGAGAAAAACCATCTAAAAACTGTTTTTATTAGCCCAATATTTCATCGACAAACCAGATTTTATGACTTCGATACTGCAAATTTGTTCCATTGTTTACAACTGTTAGCAAAAGAACGCCAAATAAAGAGATATTTTGAAAACAAATTGAACGCTTAATGAAAGAAAAATATTCCATCCGATCACTGATATCTTTCAAAAAAGAACTGCACAACAAAAGGGAACCGACGACCAGAGATAAACTAACAATTTTAAAAGAAACGAAAAACGAAGAACGGACAAAGTAAGAGACATATGATACTAACGGATCGACTCCATTAGCTGCAGAAAGAAGATGATCGGAGGCAACAACGGACGAAGGCGGTTCCAATAAAAAGAGGAGAGATCGCAGGCGGATCCACGGTCAAGAGCAAAGAGAAGAAAAACGTAAGCACGATAGATGCATTATCAGGAAGAAAAGCTTTATCCTTTGGGGAATGCAGTTATAGGTAAAGCAGCGTGGAATTTAGGGTAGGGAGGGAGATGGAAACTTACAAGAAGTATTAGGTGGCGACAAGGGATTAGCTTTTTGTTGCTTTCTCTCTGTGAAAACGTTTGTATAAGATGAGAGAAGAATGCGATTATGGCGAGTTTAATCGCTGGATGATCCTTTCATCGTCCCACCACTACTGTCTTGGTCTTTTCTCTCGATGTGTGTGTATCGTAAAACTTGTTTTTGTGTATTTCATTTATAGGGCATGCAAATTTGGCTTCCTATTAGCCATCGAGATAAAGGAAGTAATAATAAATTATGTAATTATCTGCTCTTCCTTTTTCCTCCCTTGTTTTACTTTAACCTCTATTTTATTGCTTTCAAAAAACCCTTTTATTTTATTTTGATTTAAATTTAATTAATTCGTTTTCTTTTTTTGCCATATAATTCATGGTATCTTATTATTGCACAAAACATTATTTGCGAATGTGTATGTGTTTCAAAATTTGGAAAAATTCTGCCCAAAAAATTGAAGGACCAATTATTTTAAAACAAAGAGAGGGATATTAAAATTAAAATGGTCCTTAATCGCAGATCACGCGGACTTTTTTCCGCGCCAAAAATTGACCTGAACTTTAGGGGAAGAAATTATTTTATTGTTTGGAAAAAAATTAAAAATTGAATGAAATGACTTAGGATAATCTTTATAACTCCATTTTTTTTCCATTGTTAATGGATAGATCATAAAATAATTTGATATAAATAATATTATTATAAGATTATTTTATCCTTCTCACCTCTCTTTCTCTTAACCTTACTTTAAAAATAAAAAAAATTCCAATGCTTGGTACCTTAGAAAACTTAAGGAGATTGCCATCATCATTAATTTGAATCCTCAGTGAATTATTATTATTATTATTATTATTATTATTGGTTCATGAATATTTTGAGGATGCGTTTACTTATAAATGAAAAAAATATAATTATAACTAGTTTAAATATATTGTTTTTAATGATTCTTAAATAATGATTGAATAAAATTGTTTGTTATTCCAGTAAAATTGTTGTTTATCGAACAATGGAATGGTTCATTCTATTATGATCTGTCTTACTCCATTTCATTAATAATTATTTTGTTCTACGCCATCTTAAAATTTTATCTTGTATGTGGCTTAATTGATTGATGATATCTTTTTTGCTTTTTATTATTTTGAAAAAAAAACTCATATACTTAATGTGCTTATTTTCAATTTAAAGTAAGATATGTGAATCTTGTATAGATTATTTATTTTATATTAATTTTTTATTATTAATTTTATTAACATATTAAAATCACATGATTTAATTAAATATAAGTATATTAAATATATAAAGTAAGCATACAATTCTTACCCTATTGCGAATTGATTGAAATGTTGTCCCTTAATTTGAAATTTTGTCAATAAGAATATCAGCAGTACACTTGCATGTTTTTTATTTGTTTTATCTAAAACTCACATTTAGGGTGATACTACTTCTAAGTTATAAATAAAACTAAGAGGTTGGTAAAAAATATAGTAAAATACTTTGACACCCTTTCTATTTTATCTTAATCACAAATGCTTCCCTTGTATTTCTAAAATTTATACAAACCTTCCATGTTATAAATAGTTACGAAAACACAAACACTATTTGTATTTTTAAAATTTTATTTCCATTCACCCAGCCGTTAGTTACATGTATTGATGTAACATCTTAAAATTTGATCCAATGGTTAGATTAAATTAACTGAGAGATTTAATGAGTTAATTTATTTAACTAGAGGCTAGTTAGAAAGTTTGGATGGCTTGTTAGGTCCATTAACCCTAAATAAGGCTTGGAAAGGGGCTGGAAACCAAAATAATGTGCTTAAGTGAAATTCACAGACTATGCCATGGCAAACGCTATGATTTTTAAATTTCATATAACACATTCTAGTTGTTTCAGGAGTGGAATTTTTGGGTAGAGACCGATAGTAAGGCATGGAGGTTTTGGGGTTCATCCAAGGAGGTGATTTAGGCCTTTGGAGCTTGTAACCTTATAGGTAAGTCTTCCTTACTCTCCTTCCACCCTCTTATGTGTTTTTCTTCCCTTTCTTTTAAATTGTGAGAGTAGGGCCAAGTTGTAGTTGCTCTAATGGTTTTAATGGAGTCTAATGAGGCCTATTTAAGTTTTTAAACCTTAGGTTTGTTTATGGCAGTGACTAGAGTTGTTAATAAGGGGTTTGAAGTTAATAACAATGCTAAATAGCGAAGTTTAAGCTAATAAGGTTAGCTAACGGTGTTTATTTAAGCTTGTTAGAACTTAAATGAGTTAATGAAAGTGAGTGTTAGGGTTGTTTTTTCTTAATTATGCTTAATAAGGTTTAAGGCCTTAATTATAGTTAAGGTTGATTATCGAAGATTAGGCATTAATGTTGTCTATTAATTATTAATTGTATATTGATGATTTCTAAGCTCGCTGGGCTTGTTAAGAAGCTTCCTCAAAATCTAAAGTATACTCTCAAAGTGGTAACCTAAGGGTGAAGGTAACCAAGAGTTAAATTTTTATAGATAATTGATATTTATAGTTATGAGTTGTATATTATTGATTGTGATGAAAATGATAATGTAGGTGTGCAAGCATGTTGGAATTAATTTGATTGGAGTTGTGTGGTCTTACCATGTTAAATATGATGATGGCATGAGTTGCATAGAATGATTGGATGGAGTTCTATATGATTGGCAAGCATGATGTGATGATAGCATTGTAACCAATGTAATCTTAATGAACATGATTACAAGCATTTACATGAGGATGTGGATATGTTTTTAACATGATGCTAAAAATTGAGTATGAATACATGGCTTGATAAGGTAATCTTGCGCATGAATAAAATTGTTTAAGTATATGATAATTTGTCACGCAGCATGAGCTTATAATATTAGCATGAAATTTAAATATTGGTTATTTATTATTAGACTGACAATATAAGCTTGAATATAAGATAAGTTAATCAAGTTTATATTTATAACATGTTACAAAGCAACAGGAGTATGTTGCATAATCATAGATGGGTGAAAGTTCACTCAAATGAGTGAGGATGTTATGAAATCCACATGGTGTTGTCTCTACCAAGATTTGCGCACTGTGGTTGGCATATTTGATTATAATGCATTCATGTCCATTGTGTCTTGGAAATGGCATATGTGAACACACCATTTGGGATCGCCGGTTTCTTGAAGGGGTGGTATGGGTTGAGCAATTATGATACCTTGATAATTTAAAAATGAGAAATCTATAGCTCGAGAGTGGGGAGTGAGTATCTTAGACAGTAAAAACCCCCCAATTAAACAACAAGCCTAATTCGGTCATACGAATTAAGCCTATATGGTTTGATA
Source organism: Prosopis cineraria (assembly GCF_029017545.1). Classification (NCBI taxonomy): domain Eukaryota; kingdom Viridiplantae; phylum Streptophyta; class Magnoliopsida; order Fabales; family Fabaceae; genus Prosopis; species Prosopis cineraria. Next base: position 36,663,094 of record NW_026555334.1, on the reverse strand, counting down.
GCCAATGAATTCAATCAAAAGATATAAGGAGATGAATAAATGTGGAATGCATATGATCATGTATCACACCTCGAAAATGAAGGGTGACTAGTATGAGATGTGAACTGTTTCACACATCCTCGTAAGCCTTAAATTATAAATTCATTCTATTTCTAAAATGCAATTAGATTTATATTGAAATTATAACACTTTTAATATTAATCATTATAACAAAGTTTCAACATGTTCGTAGAAATTTCGGCAGTACTTTCCCTTTAAATAGGATTTCTCAAAATTTTTACAATATGCTGATTCAGTCAAAATATCAAATAAATCAAGAACTCAACTCCTTTTAACTAACAAATAGTATATAAATCAAAATAAAATCATAACAATAACCTATGTGGAGCAACTAATCTTTCTTCTAAATTAAAATACACGAGTCTTAAATATTTACATCAAAAAGTAACAATATCACGCAAAATTACCACCCAGTATAGTTGTATTACCCCTTAGAGGTCAGCGATAAGATCAGCATCAGCTAATGAATCTGAGACCAAAATAAATTTTTTAATGAATGGTATCCCCATAAATAAAATTGAAAGAGTAAAAATAATAAGCTTAAATAATCATGTACAATAATTGAAAAGGGAATAACTCATTATGAGAACTAAAAAACGTCTAAACTTTTAATCATAAATGAGAGTAATTTGGAAGTACTTTATTCTATCATGCTTAAAGAAACAAATCATTCATACTTAAATCAAAATAATATGCTTGCTAACCAAAAATCATTGAAATTTCAAAAATACATGTTAATCAAAATTTAGAATTGTGAGAACTTAACAGAATAGATAACAAACGTAGATACATATTCCATAAGGATAAATAACCAAATATAGCTTATGCTGCAAAGATAAACATGGACACACAATCCATAACGATAAATAACCAAACGCAGCCTGAGCTACGAAATAAAGGTAGACACATAATTTATGAGGGTAAATAACCAGACACAGTATCAAGGCCATGAAAATCAAATGCAAGTATGAAGCCCATGAATAAAAAACATGAGGACCAAGCACATGAGACAAACTAGCTAGTTATTAACCATAGCACTACAAGTTAGCGAAACTGTCATTGGCAGTAGTGTTTTGTTTAGAGTCCTATTAGAAATTACATTTTAAATGTGTGAGAAAAGTAATTATTTGCAATAAAATTTACATTCTCAATGCCAAACTTGCATGAATTGTTTCAAATCTCAAAATTTACCAAAACAATACTTTATAGCTAATGTACAAGCTTGCATTAATTGAGTAACTAAGGAATTCCAAAATTTAATAAACAAAGATGTCTTCATCAATTTTGGAAATATATTTCTTAAGAAAAAATAAATGCTCATATCATAATTTAATTATCTTTCATTAATATTTCATAATTTCCAAAACTAACATAACCAATAAGAGTAAAATATTTTAGTAAAAGACTACTAAAAATAAATTAAATGGGATGTTGTTTACTTACTCATCGAATTTTTAAATTCTCCAAAGATATTCTTCATTTAATTATTATCAAGGTCCTGTTCTTTCACACATCCTATAAGGATATAAATAAATACACTGTTAATAAATTTTTAATTTATTACACAATCTCAACCAACTATCATCATTTAAAATTTCAAAACCAAAATTCATGCTTTAGAGTTAGTCCAAGTATTATCATTCATATTACTAGTCTCCTCCAATTTGTCTTAATCATGCCAATCTATTTTCTTGAAACATAATTTTCTCTCAAATTTTGCACCAAATGCCTTAGGTGCATTACTTCTACCCCTTCAATTTAAAACATCCAACAATTCACCAATAACCGAACAAGTTTCAAGAATTCAAATAGCTACATACAAGCTCATAATCAAATTCCTTTACAAATCTAAAGGTTAATTCTTAAATCAATAATTTCCATAAATATTCAAAAGTCAAGTTCAATTTTCTCTTACAAGCCTTTCAACAAACATCTCATAGGTACCAATATTCAAATTGTACATCTAAGCTATTCTCTTCTAATTTCACCTTAATAAATTCTTAAACATCAACCAATTCAAACAAAATTAATTTAACTCCAAAATTATGATCCATATGTATATCATTATCAAGCTTTAAGTCAAATTTTCAACTCAAACTTGAATCTACTTCTTCCTACAATGCACGAAGGATCTACACAACTACTTGAGTTTGTTCATCTCATTCCTCTTAGTCTAAGTTCGACCAACCACATGCACTCAATCAGACACATAGCCACTGCACGCCGGAGTTCGACCAGTGATAGGATCGCTCATCTCTATATCTCCTCTCAATTTCAACTCCACACACACAAATTCATAGCCATGGCATTCATCTCCTCATTTGCACACTCATCATAGCTTCTTCTCCTTTGGTTTCAATTAGTAGCATACTCATTCATTCACAATTTAATCAAGCAAGCATCTATAGTAGCTCTCATAGGTATCTTCCTTAATTAGTCATCGAGGAAGATTGAAATGAAGAGCTATACCTTCTCTAGAGTTCTTCAAAGAAGATGATATTTAAACTTGATTTTTCTTAACTCCTTTTCATTTTGGTTTTGTTGTAATTCACTTCTAATTTCACTAATTTTTTTGTTGCTATTGGCTTGGTGATTCAATTCTAGTTAGATTGAATTCTCCGATTGATTTCATTCCTTTAAGAGAATTAGATGTTGTGTTTTGGCTCTTTAATTGGATAATGCACACTATAACTTTGAATTTATACTTCAATAGTTGTTGTTATATAATTATTAATCTATCCAATCCTTATGGTGATGTCTAAATCATTTAGCTTCTGTTTAGGTCTTAAATTAAAGTTAATTGCTTAATTCTTGATTGGTTTTAAGAATTAGAACATGGTCAAGGTAAGGCAATGTCTAATTCTAGAATCAAATCATGGGTTGACATAATTTTCAGAGGGATTGTGTCTTAGTTTAAGTTACAATCACTTAGTCCCAATGATAATTAGTTATTTGCTTAATGTCAAATGAATTACAAGAATTAAATGAATTGAACTTAGAATTCTATGATGCTAAAAGTGGATTCAAACATTAAAAAACTCACTTGTTTGCTTGGTTAAATCAATCCTACTTCATTCCATATTTTCTTATAAAATTTAGAAATTATAAACACTTTAAACCTTAAATTTTTATTTCAAAATCAACATTATTTTTAACTTGTGAAAAATGGTTTATGTATTGAAAATGTTTGCTTAATCTTGCTTTCTTGGGATTTTAATAACGTAGGATGTATTCAACTACATTCTAGTTTCTTTAAGAAGTTTAATACGACTTAAGGCTTTTCAAGTAGTGCCGTTGCCGGAGAGAAACATAGCCAATCAATTTTAATTCATTCACTATTGTTTAATTTGTTTTTATGTGATTTTTCATTGATTTTCAGAGCTTAAATCAAGTTAAACCTTACTGTTTCATAAAAATTATTTTAATTTTAAAATTAAATTGGGAACAGCTAAAAATGATTTTATGCTTAGGACTAGATTTGTTAGGAAGCTACATATCTGAGCTTTGAGTCCATATTGAGAGTGCAAATTTTAGACTTAGGAGCTGTTTTGTACATTTGTTGCAAGAAAACAAGGTTCTAGAGGTCTGTTATAGAAATCCAAAATTTTGTGTCATATTTAAATGTGCACAAATTTCACTCTACTTGTTGAATTTGTTTAATTCTTTCTCATTTTATTCATTGTTGTGTTAACTTTGGTTCGTATGTTTAGCTCATCCTTTGATTTTGCCATTAACTTGGTGAAAAGATTGAAAAATTTTGACAAGATACTCTAGAATTTTATTGATTCTTATCTCATTTTATTCATTACTATGTTAGCTTTGATTCATATGTTTGGCTCATCTTTTGATTTTGACATTTACTTGGTGAAAAGACTAAAAAATTCTAATAAGGTACTTTGGAAGTAGTCTTGAATCTCGAAATTTATTAACTAACGTGTGCAAATTTTTAGGAGCAATGAAGAAGGAATTTTGACATAAAATTTTTGCAAAATAATCCTTCTTATATTAGCTATTTTAGGTAAAAATTTCAAAGGAGTTTAACTTGGGGTTTAGCTTTTGTGTAGCTCACAAACTCACTAGTTCCAAACTGATATTTGTTATCAGTTCAAAAAAGTAGACCAATTTTGAATGAGCATTTCTCACTCCCTACTCATCTGAATTGCATGATTTTTGTTTTTGAATTTTTTTTAGCATCTTAGCTTCATTTTCTTAGTTGTGTGTTTTTGCTAATTCCTCATTTTTTATCTTTAAAAAAATGAAATTTTTTTTGCTATTATGTGTTTTATTTCTAACAATTTTTCATATTTGTGTGATTTATGTGTTTTTAACTCTTTGAGTGTTTTTTTTTAGTTATTTTGGCTTATTTTAGAGCATTGCATGTCTTATAACTCTTGTTTGAAAATTAAGAAGGCATTCCTTGACTTTAAGGCTTAATAGTTGGATCTCATTGCTTCTTCCTCTATTTGTTTCATTGATAAATCTTTTGTTTTGGAAAGTATGGCAAACAATGATGCAAATAGTGATAGATATATGCATAGTCATGAGGAATCAATTCTTATTAAAAGAAGTATTAGAGAAATGGTTGTACCTAAAGATACATTTAGGCATGTGGCTTGAATATAAACTTGTAAGAAAATGTTAACTATAAAATTAAGTCTTCTATAATCAATGCCTTACCAAAGTTTTATGGACTTACAATTGAGGATCCCAATAGACATCTCTGAGTTCTTGAGAGAGTTTGTATCACAATGAAGCCACCAATGGCTAATTTAGAGAATTTCATGTATACTAATAATCACGTTCCTCGATCAATGTTATATAATATTGAAATAATAACAACCATGTGGCTATATGATGATATGCATGATTAATGTTATCTTTATATCATTTTGATATCTCTAACATAAAACTGTAGGCTATTTTAATGTATTCATCCATGTAATTAAACTACCCAAGCCTTCTACTTATGAGGAGTTATTTATCTAAGGCTACTGCACTTACTTGTAGGACATGGTTTCCCTTAAATCTCATACTATGGAGTATCATACTTCTAAATTAGCTTTCTCGTTGAACAAGTGAAAATTAGTTAGGTCTGAATTTCTAATTAAACAAGTGAGACAGTTTCTCATAAAATAAGTGAAACAATAAAATATAAATGCAAGCTATTAAGCTCTAAATAACAGCTATATCATGTGAATTTAAAACATCTACTCCTATCTCTAAGCGAACTCTCGGCTCATGTGATCACATATGCAACTCATGCTTATTCATAACATATACATTTGCTTATCAAGTTCTTGGCATGCGAAATTTCATGCATTGAATTCATGGCATGCACAATTGCAATCATCAAGTTCATTCATAGCATGCTCACATGTCATACTTATAGCATATAACTCCTCATACAACAATCTCATCACTTTTCATAATGGTATACATTTTCTTAACACGGTTTAGCACCATTCAACATCTTCACAGTCATCAAATTACATGTTAATTTTGCTTGCACATATCATAAAGTTTTTTATCAAAATTTCTAAACACTTGCACTAAACAAATTTACAAGCACCATATGATTCCTAAATAAGTTCTTAAAATCTTATAATTTAATTAAACAAAAAAATGTACAAATTAAATTTTTCCTAGTTACCTTAAACTTTTGAAAGATTAAAGATTTTTCCCCTCAATACAAGTACCTCCTTACTTAACTTGAATGGTACCAAGAATAGTCAATTTACAATTTAATCGTACCAACAATCATTAATATCTTCATTAGGATAAATTCCAACACTCTAACTTAACACTTCTACTACTCTAAACTCCAATATCTAGTATTTAAAAGTACCCATTGGGTTCATTAGTTTATCTTAACTCACATTAGTTATAATAAACCTTTAAACAATCATTAATGGCATCTAACCATCTTTAACTACCTCTATTAATGACAATTTCAAGTATTAATGACTCTCCAACTCCTAACATGCACAAAACCATAACATGCTATGTTGAAATAACTTAAATATCTTTTATTAACTCTATTTAAGTCAATAGATTTGGACCCTTAGCCCCTATGGACTAAAAATCATCTTACTCAAGCAAACCCTAACTTAAAATTTGAGAAAATGGAAGAGGAAGAAGAGAATGGGCATAGGAGGCTTATATTTAGTATTTATAAGCTTAAAAATGCCCTTAAAGATCTAAAATCTTGAGCCCTACTAGAGCTTTGTGCATTCTCTTCACTTTCTCCCTTTTTCTCTTTCTATTTTTCAAACAGATGAAACTTCACTTATTTTGAAATCCGATCATGGACCATGACGCATGTAACAAGCGCTATGGGGGATGGTATAAAGAGGGGTGCCCTCCTTTCACCCTATGCGTTATGGCTTGTGACACAGCAAGGGTGATTATGAGCTTTCCTTCCTCTTTCAGACTCGATTCCTAAGCTGCAACCACAACCCATTAGGCCTATTAGTTCTCTCATACTATCCTTTATCCTTATATCAATTCAATTTACTCAGTTACTCTCATTTAGCTTAATTAATCAGGGGTTAAATTTTTGAAATGTTACATACATAAGACTACCAACAACATTTGAATAAGGAATTCTTAATATTTTTTTGATATCTTTTTCAAATTTTAGGAAAAGATAATCAAATAATTGAAAATGAGCAGTAAGAGGAGTAGACATAAGTTCACACTCATTCATATTAAATTGATCAAGCGCCTTTAAAATATATTCCTTTTGAGAGACACATAATTTATCATATTAAAAGGCCTGCTCGATACTCTGATAATGAATTAGTTTCCTATGCATTTTTTGCTGCACAGGAGATCCCTGAGGGTGTTGAGCCTACTAGTTATTTTGAAGTTATTTCTCGTGATGATTCATCTAAGTGGTTATTGGACATAAATGAAGAAATTGAAACTCTTCACAAGAATGGTAATTGGAACTTATGTGAGTTTCCTAAAAGCAAGCGAGCTTTAAGCTATAAGTAAATATATATATATATATACATACATATATATATATATATATATATATAAAGAGAAATGGTATCCTATAGGTTTTTTTGTCCCTCACATTGAGGGTTTTTTCACATTAAATTTTCCATATCATCTTTTATCATTTTCTTTAACTTCTCTGTAATTTTCAATTATTTTATCATGTTTACTTCTGCTTATTATTTCTGCACCATAGCATCCCAAAAATTTTAACCTCAAATAACCATGGTAAATGAGTTTAAGTTAGCAATTAAAGGTAATTGGGGAATCAGTGTAGTGTGTGGTTTAAGAGGGCTAACAGGCCTATTGGGTTGTGATTATAGCTTTAGGATTAGGTCCAAAATGATAATGGACCATTTAGGCCCTAAAGAGGGAAGAAAGTGTGAGAAAGGCTAGGGTAGCTTCTCATGTGTGAAAGGCTAAAGTAGTCTTATCACATTAGTAAGCTCATTATGTAATAGCTCACAATTTAATGCCAAGACATAGGAAAGATATAAGGTAAGTGTGATCATGCATATTGTTATTAAGGGAATATGGTTGTCTGCATTATAACCTTTGTAATGAAATTATGTGAATTCACGTTATTTACCACACAAAATGCGAAATAAGCCTTATAAATGATAAATTAATATGTTTGTGAGAATGTTTAGCCACTTGCATTTTGAAATTAATTGACATGCATTAGTATTGGTTAAATATACCTTAATTATTAACAATTATACTCTTCAATATCATAGGTGCTAGCTTGTCAGGACAAGAATGAGGGAAGCAGCCCGAGGCTTAAACTTGTTAGCCTAGTTATTTTGAAAAATTTATATGTATAATTTATCATAATATTGCCAATTAGGAGATTGCACATTTTTGCTTTCTAGCATTATTTGATTCTTGAGATAAGTTGTGTATTTCAGGCTTTAGGTTGCACATATATTAAATGAGAAAATGAGGAGTGAGCAAATTTATGATGGATGATGAATTATATGATGCTTTATACAATTGAGACTCCCCTTTTGTTTTTGCTATTAAGGAGTTGAGTATTGAAAATACTGTTAATGTGCTATGTACATGTTATGGTGTATTACACAGTTGTATCGTGGATTGTCGAGTGTGGTCTAGAGTTAAGGTTAGGCTTTTGGCACTTGAATTGTAAATTGGGCACACAAGTTGTGTTTTGATTGTGAAAGGGGTAAATTTAAAAATGGGTATCTAACTTTTGATTGAGAAATGAGTTGAATGTGAAATTAATGCCATTAGATAAAGTTTGGAGAAAGCTTTATGTAGACATCTAAGTTACCTTAATCGGATGTTGAATGGAGAAATAAGATGAGTTAAAAATTCACATGGCTACTATCATTTGATAGGATCATTGTTGTCATAACTATGCAATGTGCTGTAGTATATGGCATAGTGTGGAGCGTGCTGCAATGCATTAGTTACATGCTATAGCGTACCTCTTGTCTTTTGTGTTGAATCATTATTTTTAACTAAAATGTAAATGCTTTGTAATATTTTAGTATCACATTCTTTCGTACACTTATTTTACTTAGATTCAAGGTTTATAGAAAAATATATATGTTTTAATGGTTTGAAAATTTGAGATCCTATTTATATAAAAATTTTAGACTTGGTAATTCTCTTAGATTAGTCCTATAATTACCTTTGTTTTGGGAGTATAGTATGGATTAATAAGGATGACTTTACATGTACTTCCTAACAAAAGCGATACAGTCTTTAATCGTGCCTTGTTTCATCATGGTTGCTCTTATATCCCAGCAAAACTAATCATGGGTTTTATTGCCATCCATTAGAACTCCCTTTTGTGATATGGCTAAGATGTGTGATAAACTTTATGATTTTCTACCTCTCACCATGTTTCTCAAAGAGGAATTATGGTTTTTTGCTCGTCAACATATTTAGTTGGTAAGTGCAATCCATTTTTCAAATGTTAACTTATAGTTGCTAGGACTTAAACTTCCAATGGAACTTGATTTTAAATTTATTGCAGGTTTGAATTTGGTAATATTCTGTATACATTAGTAAGAACCTTTGAAGATTATATATTGAGATGAAATTTCATAAACCTAGCAAGATTCGAGCTATCAATTTGTTGATAATCTTAAGCCTTCCTTTTAATGATCCGACAGCTCGGGCACACAATAGTTCAAGTAAGACAATGTGTTTTGTACTAGGGATGTTAAGTCATGTTGGCCTTAAGCTAAAGGCTCCTCAAGCTCTTCACACTTGTCCAACTAGGGAATTAGCTATTCAGATAAGGTTTCGTGCTTTTCATTCCTTGTTCTCTCAGTAAAATGTGTTATGAAAGTTCTCTAAGAGATAGGAAAATACATTGCCACTAGTTCAGGATGTAATGTAATAGTTGATAGCTATTATATTCTAATAGCAAAATGGGCACCTATTATGGCACAAATAGTGATCGGGACTCCTGTAGTGGTTAAAAAGTGAATTCATTTAAGAAATTGAGTGTATATAGAATAAACATTCTTGTCTTTGATAAGGTGTCTAACCTAATGCTAGCTAAAGGATGAACAAAAATTGTTATTATCTTCTTATTTAATTTTGACATGTATAGGCATTAATTTTTTATATTTACATCATCATAATAAAAATTGTTTATGTACACTCCAAATGCTTGACTAATTTATCATTACACTATTATTTTGTTGTATTGTTTGTACAAGCACGTAGTTAAATATAATGCAATAATTTCATATTTAATTAGTCAAAGTAATTTTTATGAAATTATTGCTCTATTATAACTATTGTGGAGTATAGGTTTGCACGAGAAAGTATATGCTATTTAAATGTAGGGAGGAAATAATTTCTCTTCTTTACCAAGCTTTCTTTGAGCTAAAGATTGAAGGGGAGATAATAAAAAAAAATGTAAATCTTTGAAAGCCCAAATCTCTAACTTAGCCTCATTGTCTTTGATCACATTTCTCACCCTATTGTCATTTAAAATCTCTTTCAAATCACTTTCACTTTCGAGCTCATTGCCATAGCTACTATCCTTGATTTGTTGACTTCAGTATGCTTTATTTTCAACCTTTTCGTTTTCAAAAATAGGAACCTACCAAATAGTAATATTAACTATTTTTGTATGATACCATTCATTTTTACTAAACATAATTTTATATTTATATTAATCATGTAGTCTTTTCTTAAATTTTAATGTAACTCTTAAATTTTAATGTAACTAGCAATACACAGGTCATGAAAATGTGATTTTAACTCTCTCCCTCCCCCCTGTTTTTTTTTATAATTAGAAACAAGAACATAATCCCATATAGGATGCAAAGAAAGTCAAATTACATCAAAGAGACCTAATCTTCTCATCATCCACCACCTCTTGACAAAAAGGTAATGGTTAATCAGAAGCATAGGGGCTCCTTACAAGATTTAAAGCATTCTGAGCTAAATAATGGCTATAGAAATTTGCTGCCTTATACATAAAAATTCAAAGATACAATCTTGAAATGATACATAAAAGGCCTGGCTTGATCAATTATATCCATGAAAGGGTGGTGACTAACATCATATCCTAGTTAGAAGGTTGATAACCTTTGCACAATCAATGATCACATAGATGTTTTGTAGATTAAATTGACAACATAAATTAAAACCATGAACAATACCAATAATCTCAGTAATAGTTGGTGGATAATGACCAACATTGGAAAAGAAACCAACAACCCAGTCCATATTCCCATTTTGGATCACATTTCTATACTTGGTGATACAATCCTTGCAAGAACCATCAATATCTAGGTGTAAACTATTTTCGATCGAAAACCATTGACTATTAGATCTCCTTGGAAACTTGGCCAAGGTTTTGGACTTATTCAAAAGATTCCAACAAGCTCTAGCTTTATGGAAGCTAGCCTCTATTGAGAATCCTCCTTTAGCCTTCTCATCATTGAATAAGACTTTGTATCTAAGACACCTGATATTCCAACACATATATTCAAAGAGTACATCCTATGGTACTTGCTTAGTAAATTCTCTTCCCACTTGTTTCTTCAAAATCCATAGGATTCATTATTCTCCATTAAGGGATTTAAATATGCTCCAAAGCTTAAGTTGGACAAGATCTTTCCACCATTCCACCATACCTCAGCAGATGGACAATCATGATAATTCAGCACTCATTTAATTGAATTCTTGAATTTAACCCAAAAATCATGATAATTCAACAATATTTCCTTTATCATGATCATAACTTCTTCTTATCTCATTCATAACAAATATTTTTTAAAGAATAATAATAGCATTATTTATAAAACTATCAGAAACTAATTTTTCAATAAAAATGGAGACCCAAGGCTTCAAAACTACTTTTAAAAAGTAAGGACCTGTTTGATTACCCATTTCAAAATATTTTTCTATCTTGATAAACAAACAAAAATAAACAAAAATGAAAAAGCCTGTTTAGAAATATATTTTCTATTATTTTTTTAACTTAAAAATCAGAAGATCTTTTAGATGTTTTTTTTATGTTTCGTTTCTACAAAACTAGAGGAGAGACAAAAAGCACCATGTTTTTATTAATAACAATTATATTAATAAAATAACTCATTGTTTCACTCTTTATTTCTCCAATTTATATACGTTTTACCAAATAATAATTTTAAAACTTATTTTTAAAAATTATTCTACAAAACTGTTTAATTAATAACATAATAAAAAACATGATTAAACAAGCCCTACTTTTCTCCCTAAATTTTATCTCCAACAATCCTATCCATTTTCACAATTTCTTAACTTTTTATTCACAATTTTAAATTTTAATTATAAAAATTTTAAAGAATTTAGATTATTTATAATTTGAATATATCTTCTAAAAATGAATCTAGTTTTTAAATTCATTCTATGTGGAAGTTACAGGAAATTTTTAAATCATTATTATATTTAATCCATTATTATTAAAAAAACATCAATTACTTTAATTTAAAAGTGACTTCCCTTTAATAATAATACAAGTTAATAATTTAACTTGCATCTTATTATTGATTTAAACCAGTATTTATAATTTTACGCATAAGTGCATCGCACGGACTGATACTAACAAAGAAAATTAAGATCGAAACCGTTCTCGACGCTGAGAAAGAATCGGGTGGCGAGGGCGTGGTGACTGGTGAGACCTGTAGGTGAGGAGGGTCCTGGAAGGTAAAGAACAGTTAGAACTTAGAACAGGGACGAAGCAAGAAAGATGTCATCTTCGGGAGGTAGAACACCAGAATTGAGGAAAGACGCTGTGTCAAATCGTTGGGTCATTTTCTCACCGGCCAGAGCCAAAAGGCCCTCCGATTTCAAATCCAAATCCCCCACGAATCCCAACCTGCCCCAACAAAAATGCCCCTTCTGCGGCGGTCAGGAGCATGAGTGTGCGCCCGAGATCTTTCGGGTCCCACCCGACAACCCGGACTGGACGCTCAGGGTCATCGAGAATCTTTACCCGGCTCTCAGCCGCAATCTCTGTGAGCCATTTCCCTCGAGCCTTGATTCTGCCCACGCGATTGGTAATTGTGTCTTGGATGGGTTTGGCTTCCACGACGTCGTGATCGAGACCCCGGTCCACTCTGTTCTGCTGAGTGATCTGTCTCCGGAACAGATTGGACAGGTTTTGCTCGCGTATAAGAAGAGAACTGAACAACTTGCTAGCCATGAATCAATCAAATATGTGCAGGTTTATTTCCTAATTGGATCTCTCTCCCTCCCCACTCTCCTGGGACTGTTTTATCTTCTTACGCTTCCGGGCCCAGGCGCACCGCTTCTGCCCAAAGCTCTCTCTTCTGCTTCACCTCAAATGCCCTTTGTTAGCTTTGATGTATAGTTTAAATTTCTTACAGTTAACTGTCTATAAAGTCACTCTAATTTTGTAAATTTTGACACCATCACATCTCCATCTTTGCATCGTTCTGGTAAATTTTCCCATTTGTTGCCTTTTCATCAAATAACTTTTGAATCATGAAGTTGAAAATCTTGTATTCTCGGACAGTTTTAACACTCACACACACATTTGAAATATGGCGCAGAAGGCTGGTTATGAAATTATAATAACTTAAGATGAGATATCGCCTTACAAATTCAGCTACCTATCTGTATCTTGCAATACCGTGCCCACAATACTACCTATTTTCTATGGTCTCAAAAGTCAGAAATGGCGCGAGTCTTGGAGTTTATCTGGTGCTTAGAAGAATACGATATTCTGACACAGTTGCAGCATGCACTAATAAATCACGAAACCTGTGCATGTTCCTTTGGATTTCGGAATATGATAGCGGCTGAACTATTGGCAATTGATAGATGCACATCAGCTACTGTAATTCTGATGCGCTTTTGCACTTTAAACACATCAATTTTGTTGAAAGGGTAATTACTGGCTAGTGGCTACATTTTTGTTGTTATTGTCTAACCCTTTTTCTGTGATGAAGTTACGCAATGCAGTTGTATTTAGGCTGGCCTTTTTTAGGGAGAGAAGGGGGGTTATATTCTTCTGTGTAGATTGATAATTTTCTTGCTTTTCACCTATCACGTTTAAACTTCTTTATGGATTTTATTTAATATTGAAGGTATTTAAAAACCATGGTGCTTCAGCTGGTGCATCAATGAGTCACTCTCACAGTCAGATATTGGCCCTTCCCATCATTCCTCCTACAGTTTCTTCTCGTCTAGCGAATATGAAGGATTATTTTGAACAGACAGGGAAATGTTGCATTTGTCAAATTGTATCTGAGGATCTTGTGATTAATGCTTCTGCCAACTTCATTTCACTGGTTCCTTACGCCGCCACTTTCCCCTTTGAGATATGGATTGTTCCCCGTTATCACTCTGCGCATTTTCATGAATTGGATGCTGAAAAGGTAACTCCTCCTTGCTCCGAAGTTCAATTTTTTTGGTGTCCTTTCTATATCATTGGCATACTCTGATAGATAAAACATTTGACGGTGGGATGGGGCAAAGATTTAGTATGATATTGACTTAGAAAGTTATCTTTTTTTTTTTTTTTTGGGTAAGTACTTAGAAAGTTATGTTAATTGGTCTGGATCTTCACCACCCCCGGGGGAAAGGGCAACGCTTAAAATTTCTAGTGAAAAATGGGGATACAATGTTCTACTGTGGAAGCTATTGCATCATTGACAAGTGTTTTTCCCATCACTAGCGGAATGTCCAATAATATTAGGACAGATAAATGAATGTTTTTACTTGTCTGTTACATCTATGTTAATAGATAATCCTGGATGGTCTGTATCCATATGATCCTCCTACCATGTCACAGATTAGTAATCATTTCTTGACATTCACTTGGCAGGCAGTTGATCTCGGAGGTTTGCTGAAACTCATGCTTAGGAAGATGTCCATTCAATTGAATAATCCACCATTCAATTTTATGATCCACACTGGTCCCCTGCATGGCGAGGGATCCGAGAAAGCATACATTCATTGGTTTTTACAAATTGTACCACAACTAACCGGGATTGGAGGCTTTGAGCTTGGAACCGGGTGTTACATAAATCCTGTGTTTCCGGAGGACGCTGCAACTGTTCTGAGAGAAGTAGAAATTCAAGAATCCAGATAAATCAAGAAGAAATATTCTTGAGAAAGCAAAACCCGTGATTTTTATGCAGTTATGAAGGTTAAGCTATATTTTTTTAACAGGTCTCACTCCCAGGAGCCTTAAGCGACACTATGAGGGGTTCTTCAGGTTTTACGCGTACTCTAACCATGGTTGTAAAAGCCTTGACGTATTGACCGGATCATTATGTATGAATATGAGAGGGGAGGGGACATTCATTGATCTTGAAAGGGAAGAGGAAAAGGCACTTTCCAATAATTTGTGTCTTCATTGATTGATGTATGAAATATTTTTGTTTGACGCAACTTTTGCTCTTCTCCTCATTCTTGGTGAACTGTTTTACTTTTATCCATTTTCATGGGTGGGTGGAATTCTAAGCAACTGAATGTTACTACTGTTATGCAAAATGGTAGTGATAGACGCAGTCTGGGAAAATCAGAGGCAAGTCCTTTTTTTTTGGGCGGGGGATGGGGGTTGAATATTATGACGAGTTGGATTCCAAACTTGGGCGGACTGCCAGGGGAGGGCATGCTTTCATATCAAAAAGCATTTACAAAAGTGTTTATGAATCACTCATTAATAACATCATTGTATTGATAGTTGGATTTGAACTCACCATTTTATTAATTATGAATTAATTTTTTATCAATTAAACTAATTTTAGTTGATCGTTGAGATATGTCTTGATAAATTGAACTTGTGCACAAAAAGCCAGTGAAATTGTATTTGGTCATATATTTGTGGATGAGGCTTGTGCGTTGTGATCTGGAATATCAAATCATTTTAAAACAATCTTATATCATCATTTATTAGGAATTTTTCTATAGGAATTCGTAGAAAATTTGATTTTTAAAAGGATAGATAATAATTTATAGAGAATTTATTTTTTGAAATAGTCTTATATCATCATATATAATTAAAACAAACAATGACGGTCAAATCAACTTTATAATATTACGATTTTGGCCAAAAACAAATCACCTTTATAATATTATGTTTCATGCTGGCCAAAAAACAATTAACTTGAGTGTGTTTCGTGTTTTCTTTGACCCAAGTGTTTCGTGTTTTTTGCGCCATAAAAATCGCGTATGTATATTAAATTATTAACCGAACCACCCGCCAATACAGTAGGGATGGGTGACTTCGAATTTTCTAAATTCTAAAATCTCTCTCTCTCTCCCCGTATAAATGAAATACAAAATTCTAAAAAATGGTATCATTGCGAGTAATTAATAACATGACTTATATTTCAAACTTTATGCTACACAATATCATATCAAATATAGTAAAAATGACTAATATATGCAAATAATTTACACTAACTTTATCAAATCAAAATCAAAATTAAAAATTAATTATTATCTAGGGAATTTTCATGAGTTATATATAATATGGATGTGGATTTTTTTGGACTCCTTGTGATGGACGGAGACGCCTCTAGCTATTGTATTGTCCTTATTTTTAGATACCAAAAAATATTTAGAAATAAATCCCAGTTAGATTATACTATTTATTTTTTATTTAGTATTTATCTATTTGAAGATGTTCATATTAGCCCTCGAAAATTTCAAAGCAGGCATGATTTTTAGAACAGATGCCAATGACGCAGTCCCTCCTCGTCATACAGTCACACAACAAACATATTGGGCGAATCCTCAAATATGAATTTGAAATTCCAAACCAAAATGCATTAATTGTAAAGATTTTTTTTTTAAAACCTGGATACTGGCTTAACTGATGAATTTTGACGGAATTCGCTTGAAGAAATATTTTTCTTACAAGTTTAGCTGGTAATCTTAACCAATCTATATTTACACACAAGTTAAACATTAAAGCGTGGTTTTAATTTTTTTTTCATAAAAAGATCAAATATAGTAAAAATAGACATATTAAAAGCTATATGAATCCCATCCTAATGTATAATGATACATAGGGTGAACATAATTTTTTGTCCATGTACTTTACTCACGTTTTGCTTTTGTTCCTTATGTATTTTTTGGGTATTTTAGGTCTCTATATTTTTATTTTTCATTATTTTCGATCTCTCTATGAGTAAAATATAGAAACTTTAAAAGGATCTAAAATAATAAAAAATAAAAATGTAGGAATTTAAAATATAAAAAAATATAGGAATAAAAAACAAAACATGAATAAAATATAGGGACTAAAAATTATGTTTAGCCTAATATATACTCCTCTCGTTAAAAAATATAAGTCATTTTTAATAAATTAAATGTTTAAAAATATAAGGCATTTTTAATCTTCTGAAATGTAATCATCATCTTTTTTTAAAGGTGTCCCTATTAACAATAACTTTATATTTATTGTAGAATATTTTATAAAATAAATATAAAAAAATATGATTAGTTGATAAGTAAATAACTATCTTATTAAGGATAAAATTTAATTAAAAATATCTTATATTTTTAAATAGAGAGTATCTTAATAAGCGGAGTAATATTATTTTTTTAATTTTTTAAAAAAATGGGATCGAGAAACCGGGACAGTCGCGGGCGCGAGGGATACCGATTCGAGTTATATATATATATATATATATATAAATCGGAACCCCTTAAATTTTCTCCGTGCCTCTGAAAGCTCTGCTTAGTGGCGACCCCTTCTCCAAGCTTCTCTCAGCAAAGGGTTCCGTATTTCAATTCTGCCTACGTCGTTGACCCCAGTCGCAGGGTCAGTCAAGGTCTACCTTTCTTTCGTTCTCCACATCATCTTCTCAATCATGGAAGCCGCTGCTCCATCCCCAGACAGTAGTATCCTTGTTGCTTCTTCTCATTTATGCCGTGCTAGCTTCTGTTCGGGATTTTGTTTCTTTTCCTCTAAAATATGAAATAACTCTCGTCGTTGTGATTGTGCATGTTGTGTGCTTGTGTAATTTGATCATAGGGTGTATTTGTTATTTGACTGTCTGTAGTTTGTGGTTCATGCCTTTTACTCGAACTGATGACGCACACAAACGCACACAGATACTTGTAATAGAACTCTGTAAGCATGTAATTAAGTGCACGAAACCCGTCATATTCTCTGGAAGAGATACACATTTATGCGCGTGCGTAGCAGATTACTGTTCATATGTGGCAGAATATAATATAAATTAGTCAAGTTTTATAATATATTGGAGTTGCTTTGGCTTCCATCTTGTTTAGCCTTTGGTTTCAACTGTCTTTTAGTTGTTTGAAGCTTTTTTTTGAAAAGAAAATTGTTTCCTTTACCTGAATACTGTAGGAGCTGCAGATTTATTACAGAAGTTGTCCATGGATTCTGAGTCCAAGACTATTGAAGTGCCGGGCCATGGAAATAGGGTATTCTTATGTAGTTGCTACATATTCATTTGTATATAATCTATATCATATTTTTTTTTAAGAAAAAAATATTACCTGATTCTTTTACTCTACTTCTATACAGAGTGGACCTGCTTTTTCCGCCGTTGCATCTAAGGGGTTAAGCAAACCATTTTATCCAAATGCACGCTTTGTTTCAAATGGATACCCTGCTGCTTATTGTTATGGAGGTAAGGACGTAAGGTAAGCTATTATGAGAGCATTTATATTGAGAAATTGGCAAAACATGTAGACCATGTTGATTCAACCACTTTTTCCTCCTCAAGTAAAATGACTTTTGTGGTAACTGGCATGTATTTATTTCTTCAGGGTATAATGATCAGAGTAGTGATTGGAATGGTTATTCCAGCTATGTGAACCTTGACGGCGGGATGGCTTACGTAAGTAATTCTTATCTGGACCCTCCCCCCCCCCCAAAAAAAAAAAAAAAAAAAACAAAAAACAAAGTGTGTGTATATATATATATATAATCTCAAAGCTGTAATCGTATGGTACCTCAATTTTAATCATTCTGAAACAGAAAAAATTGAGGTTATTAGGTAACACAATCTTGCAATTGATTTTTTTGTATTCATTTATTCATTTATGAACCTCTAGCCATTCCTTGTTTTCCCTTTTGTCTTAGAACTGCCATTTCTCTTGTCAATTTTTATATTAAAAAAATCACATCTAGGTTATAATTTGTTGTTACCTTTCAATGGATTTCAATAACAGGGCGTTTATGGAGATACCTGCTCTTATACGCATCATCAAGGTTATGGCTTCACACCATATGGAGTGTATTCACCTGGTTCTTCTGCTCCAGCCATGCAACATGATTCTGCTCCAATTATGCAGCATAATGGACAGCTCTATGGGCTGCAACAATATCAGTATCCTTGTCCCTATTATCAAGCTCAAGTTTTTGAGGAAGGACCTAATGCTCCAAACAAACATTGTGTCGCACAGAGGGAAATATCAGCTGCAGTTACTGTTAATCATGCCCCTTCATCAGTCGTCATGAATAAAGGAAATAAAGTCAGCCTTGTCAATGGTGATTGTCCAAATAGCAGTGCGTTTAAGGCACCTCTAACAAGTTCCTTCAGCTCATCTATGAATTCTAATGATTTTTATCAAGGCGCTAGCTTTCCATCTTATGTTCCTTTGTCAGGATACCAGGATACAAGATTTAGTGCTGATGAAATCCAATCGGGGATCCCTTCAAATGCTTTATTGTTTTCTGAGAGGCAATCTAAACATGGAGCAAGATTTGGATTATCTTCACCAATGATTCCTGGCAAAGATTTTTCATCTCAGAGTAATCAGAATCTTGCCCTCTCTCTTCCACATTACATGGTATGTTTGATCCTTCTTCCCTTATCCTGGTGTGTCCGTGCATATTGAGGTGAAGGCAAATCAGTAATCTCCCACCCCAGTGCGCCCCTAACTGACTTGTTTTGCAGCATAAAATATTTCATTTGTATGCTTTTGGTTTGAATTATTTTTTAAAAATAAGTTCGTCATGCAATCATTTTTTATTTTATTTCATCTGATTCTTGGTATAAGCGAAGCAGTGGATGCATGCTTCTTTCACTTGTTCATACCCATCGAACAGGATGGTTGTGATCTCTGTACATATCATATGTCATACAGTCGATAGCTGTTGTTTTATTTTTTGTTCAAAGTGTGGTTTGTTCGTCTAGAATCATTTTAAAACACAGCTTAAATTCTGTTGCAATCGCTGCACAATTTGCAGGGTGCAAGACCATCGCCTGGATTGGAACTGGTTTCTGGTTTCATGAACAGGATGTATCCAATCAACAAAGCGTATAACCAATATGGAAACACATGGTCTAGTTCTCCATATATACCTGCTGCTTATGGATCTAGAGCAGGGTATATTCCCAGCAGGGTTAAAGCCTCAAGTAATAATCGTGGGGGCAGTGGCAGTTGGAAAAAGAATATGGACGGTTTTAATGAGATGACTAAGGGACCTAGAGCTACGAATTCTGACAATAAAAGTGACATTAATGGCAAACCAGTACCAATGGTTCCCATGAAGCACCAGTACAATGGGGAAGATTTATTTGAGAATTATTTTGATGCAAAATTTTTTGTTATCAAATCTTATAGTGAAGATGATATTCATAAAAGCATAAAATATAGTGTCTGGGCAAGCACCCCTAATGGCAACAGAAAGCTAAATGAAGCATATGAAGAAGCCAAGGAGAAGCCTGGTGGCTGTCCTTTATTTTTGTTGTTTTCAGTAAGTATATCATATGCAGCACTCAGTTGGGTAATTTCTAGAGACTATTAATTTCACTGAGCTACCTGGCTGACCTATTCTATGTCGCTACAGGTTAATTCTAGTGGGCAGTTTGTTGGTTTAGCGGAGATGGTGGGTCCTGTGAATTTTGAAAGTACTGTAGAATACTGGCAGCAAGACAGATGGACTGGTTGCTTTCCTGTGAAGTGGCATATCATCAAGGATATACCAAATATCTTGTTAAGGAAGATAACACTAGAAAACAATGAAAACAGACCTGTAACGAATAGTAGGGATACACAAGAGGTATTTCTGCATTCGCTTGTTTTATTATATCATATGAACCACAACTCTTTCAGATTAACAATGTTTGTCCATACACTCATCAGGTTATGTTTGAGAAAGGCATTCAAATTCTCAACTTTTTCAAGGATCATCCACGCAAAACATGCATCCTGGATGATTTTGACTTTTATGAGGGACGGGAAAATGCGATGCAGGAAAGAAAAGCTAAGGAACATCAATCCCCGAGACATGTAATGTGCACCTTTCTATGCTTTACTCTGGTCAAATTTACTGCATTCGGCATGTGGATTAGATTTTTCACAGCTGTGTCTCCTCTATATTAGCTTCTTTTAAATTGAAGATATTGGGAATTGTACCATTTGATGGCCTTTCTTCCTGATCAAACCTTTAATCACCTTTATACATTTACAGGTCAGCGAGCTTGGTGACAATGAGATAATTCAGCTGCCCGAGTCTGTTGGTGGAACTTTGGCGAATCAATCAGCTCCTGCAGACTTAGCATCCACGAGTTTGGATTCAAAAGCGTCGCCATTAGAAGAGTGTGGATCGACAGGAGCTCTTGAAGACTCTCTGGTGCTAGATCCGAAAGTGGCTCCAGATGAGGTTGCCAGTGCCTGATAATTCTTTCCTTCTCTCTTGTTTTCTCATTCCAGTAGCAGGGGGATGAGTTCTTGGTCCCTGATGTAGTGAAGTATTTCGTTTGGTTTTCTGTGGACTTGTTAAGTAAGTTGAAGATATATTTTAATAAAACAAAACTCAATACATATAAAAATTGCACTAGTAGAACCATTTTTTTTTTTGAAAAAAAAGTTACACTTAATGTGAAAAATTAAAAACAAATAACGACAGTGTTACTGCACAGTGAAAGAACAATAAAGTAATAACATTGATTGTTATGGTTCATAAGCCATAACTACACCCAACTAGTGGTTATTAACCAAACGATGGACTCAGAGCCCTCGTTTGGAATAATGAAGTATTTTTTGGTGTAATGAGAATAGGAGTGAGAATGAAAATAGGATTGTAAGTAAGATTTAAAAACATGTTTGATTTGTTAATGAAATATTGATATAATTGTTATTTGATATTTATAATATGATAACAAAATATTGCCTTTGGCTTTGGAAATAGAATCTGCACCATGAACCAAACACAATCTCAAGTCGACCAACATGCACAAATTATTGTCGATGGTTGGAGATAAAACTAGAGATGAAAAATCAAATAGGCTCAAATCTTAAGAAACTAATTTTTAAGCTTTAAAATGTTGATCAAATCTTGAGGTTCACCTTTTATTGAAAGGGTTCAGAGCTAGACTTAAGAGCTCGATTTCAAAAAAATTGTATTATAATTTAAGTTTGTTCTTGTAGAAAATAATTTAATTCAATATCATAATATTTAACATTATAATTTAACTTTAAAATTTAATATAAATTAAAATAAATTCTTATCATCTAGAAAATAAATAACATATTTAAAGTTCTAAATACGTGTTAGTTGATATTATCAAAATTCACAACAAGGTTTTAAAAACAAAATATATGAAGCATATTGATATAATCCTCACAGTATAAGATGCGAAATCAAAATTTTTAAATTAAATTGATATCTTAAAAGTGAGCATTAAATTGAAATCTCAAACATCCATGGTTTTAAAAAAGCTCTACTTTCTCCATTTAAAAATGTAAGACATTTTTTGAGAAATTTGATGTTAAAAAATATAAGGCATTTTGAGTCTTTTAAGATGTAATTGTTGCTTTTTTTTTAAATACTTTTATTGATGAATGACTTTATATTTATTATAGGATATTTAATAGGGTTAAATATGAATAGAAAAGATTAATTTGAAAGTAGGTAACTACTTTATTGAGAGATGAGATTCGGTTAAAAATGCCTTATATTTTTGCACTGAGAAAGTATGCCAGAAGATAAATTACCTTAGAGTAAGACAACCAAAAAGCCAAAGCAATAGAACATTAAGAGAAAGACACTGAATAGAGAGACATTGAGTCAATAGATGAGAGAGAGAGGCAAGTCGAGAAATTGAGAGAGCCAAAGGGTGAGCAAAGTGGTGTCAAGGAGGAGCAAGATAGCTAGAGGAAAAGAGAGAGCGAAAGGGAGAGGTTGAGTCGAAAGACGGAGAGAGTTGGAGAAGTTGAAATGATCGAATGCTTGAGGTTTTTTCACATTTGCTTAATGTTGCATTCCAAAGTGGAAGGAAAAAAAATAACAAGTTTGGGGTTTGCTGTAGTATGAGCCCTATTTTTTGGACTTATTAGGGCCAGGTTCAAAAGCTTGATTACTCTAAAAAATTTAAACTTGAATCTTTAGTTAAATAAGCCTTTAAGCCTGACCCTTATTTCTAACTCTAAATAAAACTACAAACCCAAAAAAAAGGAAAATGATCTAAAAATACCACCCCAAATTGAGCAAGAGCCCATGCCAATTCACAACAAAACAAAGAAGGTGAAAGAGGCTCAGGTGGTGCTGTGCATGGGTCTCTATTTCAATGGCCAAACATTTTCATCAATAAAGGAACGCAAACATCGAATAGAGAAGGACCTAAATCGTGGACAGTGGAGAAGAGCGTTGAACTCTATTGAAGAAAAGGCACGACTCCCCTTTCTTGACTTCACAATTGCAACAAAACTAAAGTGAACAAACAATATTTGTTCATCAATGGAGAAGTGATAGTGATCTCGGATTTGGGTTGTCGACGTTGAGGGAGACAACTGGAGACAACAAGGAGATAATTGAAGATAGAGGCTATTGAGAAGGGAGGTCACTGTTGTTAACATTCAGAGTTGAGTAAAGGATGAAAATGAGGACGAGGAGGTTGGAAGGTGGGGGTTGACAAAGGAGGTCCAACTACAATCAAAAGGAAGGTCTTGCTAGAGAAACTGTTGGAAAGTAAGGCAAAGAAGCGATTATGGAAAAGGTGGAGAAGGTCATTTGTCGATGAAAAGGAAAGGAAAGGAGAAGGGAACGGTGGATATATAAATTTTAACTAAGAATAATTTGGTCACCTAAAATTCCATTCCCAAGAAATGAATTTATCCCTATTGTTTACTAATGGCATGTGAATTACCTCGGATAAGGTAAGAGGTCATTATATTGAAATGACTACTCCCATACACCAAACAAGATAATGAGTTATTCTTACCCTAATTCCCATTTCATTATCTCCCATTTCATTATAATAGGATTGTGCAAAAGTCTAGTGATTCTATCAAACTCAATCAAATCCAAGCAAATTAGGTTTGATTTGGTCCTATAAAAAAAAATTAACTTCAAGGACTAAAAGGACCATCAATACCAAACTTCATCTTTAGGTTGGGCTAGATAGGAAACTAAGTTTTCAAACCACTTAATCTGGTCCGATCCAATAAAATTATTTAAATATAAATATAATTATTTTTATTTTTTTAATATAGTTGAATGTGAAATCTAAGACCTAATTGTTGAACACGATGTCTCACTTAATTCCTTAATTCCCTATCTTTCTTCTCTTCACTCCATCTTCACGCTACAAGGTAGCAAGAACCAAAAGTCTTCTAGCCTTAGCCTCTCCCATGTTGTCTACTATTTGCCATGTTGCTCCCTTGCTCGATGCTTGTGTTCTTTTGATAAAGGATTTTGATGGCTTGTGTTCTTGATGTTAAAGGAGATGATTGCATGAAGATTGATTAAAGTTTATTGTTAACTTGTTGCTGTAGCATAGTTTATTGTGTGTTTGGTTTTTAATTTATCAAAAGTTTACTTGCTAAAAGTTTATTTGGTAAAAGTTAATTTTGTAAAAGTTAATTGTTATAACAAAATTTGTATTTAAATACATTTTTTTAAAAATCAATTTAGTAAACTGAAAGTTGTTTGAATTGAGAATGATTTATATTTTAAAATGTGCTTTTGAATATATAATGACTAGAAAGGACATTGATCCATGATAACTTGTAATTTCTTGTTATGCAAATAGTATAATATATTAGAAATGTTTA
The DNA here is from genome assembly GCF_029017545.1 of Prosopis cineraria. NCBI lineage: Eukaryota > Viridiplantae > Streptophyta > Magnoliopsida > Fabales > Fabaceae > Prosopis > Prosopis cineraria. The sequence goes on along the minus strand of NW_026555334.1, from coordinate 36,638,539 downwards.
AAAATGTAAAATAACACAAAATTAACATGTTAAATAATAAGAATAAAAAATATAAAGTTTATACTTCCACTATTAAAAAAATATAAGGCATTTTTTAAGGAGTTAGATATCTAAAAATATAAGAATTTTTAATTTTTTAAGGTGTAATCATTACTTTTTTTTAAGGTGAAACAACATATTAAATAAGGGTAAATATAAAAAAATATGATTAGTTTGAAAAATTAGCAATTTCATTGGGAAGTAATATTTAGTTAAAAATATTTTGTATTTTGAACGAAACGAGTATGTTGGAAAAATTATATAATAAATATTTCAATATACATTAATATTAAAAATTAACATGATTCAAAAAATATATATCATACATTTTTTATTTAAACAATTTAATCAACTGGACAAATCTTTGTTGGATGATAAAAATTTTAAATAATATAAAATTTGATATATTAAATAATGAAAGTATAAAACATTTGATTTAGTGGACAAAAATTTTATAAATAGTTGAATATACATCAATTCTAAACATTAACGTAATTAATAATTCCATTTACAATGTTAAAAACTTAATCTTTAATTATTATTATTTAAATGAGTATTATACTTTTAATAAATTAACAGTATTTTTTAACTAAAAGAATAATATACTATGCTTGGAATATCATGATCACATTACATATTACTTTTTAAATTCACTTTTAAAAGCTTTATTATCTTATATCCATCAAATTCATTTTCAATAACATTCTCGAAGTACTTTAAGAATTATTTCTTTTCAAATAATATCCCACATTCCAAAAACAAAAAAGTACTCCCCAAGTGTTAAAAGTGGGTTATCCAAACACACTTTTAAATATGTTGAAGTTTGTTAAATATTTTTATATATTGAAATTTAAATATTTGTTGTTGTTGTTGTTGGAAATTATTATAAGTTTATTATAATTAACTTTTAATGTATTGTAATAAATTTTACATAGTTGATTATTTTTATTATCTCAATTATGTTTATTAGGTTGAGATAAATTGTTTCTTCTCATAGAGGAAAAACAAAGAGAAGTACTAGATTATTAGGATTAGTCTTTCAATTTTATAAATCAAATTTGATCTCGTTTAATTTTGAGTTATGCTTAAATATGACTAAAATATGAGTTGCCTAATCCTTTTTTTTTTCAATAGAAGAGATCATACTTTAGTTTAGATCGAAATTCTATGTTTTTAATCCTTCGTGTAACTAGTATTTTAATCATGATATAAGGGCAAGCTTCAAATAGGAGCGGCGTCTTGTATACCTGTACAATTTGTTGCATCTACAAAATGCCAACTCTGCTTGAAATACAAACGCTATCAGTTATTATTATGATATTAAAACTCAGAACGGACCGACTAGGTCAACCTAAAAATCGGTGACCTGGTCCCTTGTTCGGTCTGGATTTACTCCTAAACTGGAGCAGGAATGAATTGATATAATCTGATCAACCCAGTATAACCCAGATAACTTGGTGGGTTGATTGAGTTAACCGAGTTATTATTTTTTTCAGATAAAACCCTTAAAACGATGTCGTTTTGGGGGATTTTTTTTTTATTTTTGATTTTCCAAAGTGCTGAGTTCAAAAATAAGATAATAAAAAAAAGTGAAACTAAAGTCAAAACATGAAAAATTAGAGGCAAAGCACGCTAAATCCAATCTAGATTTCTAGAAAGCATTCAGTTCGGCCTTTAATCTGCGTCTCTCCTTTCTCGCTCTAACTTAATTGGCGTCTTTTTTCTAACTCAGTCTTTGTCTCTTCTCCAGGCTCCAGCTCTATCTCCGTCTCTGCTGTCTCTATCTCTTCTCCAACTTAGTCTCCGACTCTCTGTCTCTTCTTCAGCTCAATCTCCATCTCTTCTCCAGCTCGTCTCCATCTCTTCTCTAGACTTTTGAGATTGAAGGGTTGTAATTGTAAGGATAAATATTTAAAGTGTTATATTTTATTATTGTTAGATTTTTGAATGATTAGATTTGGTTAAATGATTTTATAATTAATGTCTTTTTATTTAAATTGCATTATTTTAATACCGGTTTGTTATCAGTTCAACGCTCCGTTCAACCTTAATTGAACTACTAATCCGTAACTCAATACCATAACCGATTTAATGATCGGCCCAATTTTATGCATCTTGATCATTATATTCTGAGCTAGGATCCTATTGTACTCTGCTCTGACACAGCTTAAGAGTATGCTAGCAAGTTCGGAATTGATCTGGTGCATGGCATATTGACTAACATCGTGGACGGTTTTCTTTTTTCTTTTTTGTTTTTTTAAATCTTCTACCTCTCCTTGTTTTTTTTTTTTAAAAAAGATATACATCAGAAAATCTACTTAACAAAGCTTGCACTAAATCTATTCCCTCCTAAGCGCCAAGAATAACTCAAATTATCTTATTAAGTTGAGCCGTCTATGATAGAGATTTTCTATTTTGTTGGCTTTAGCGACGGATATTCTTAGTTGTTAAGACTTAAATCGAAAAAGAGACGACTTCACAAGTTAAATTATAATTATTTTTGATACTCCTTTGATCCCATTTGTTTATAAGACACTTTTAACATATTTTATCATAATTAAAATTTTTTTAAAACTTATTAACTTTTTCTAAAAATTTAATAATTTTTTAACTTTATCCTTAGTAAATATATATACTTTAACAATGCATTTTCTCTCTCTAATATTCAATGAAAATCAAATGAAAAAATTTGTAATAAAAATTTAATTAAATAACTTATAAATATAATTAAAATTTTTTTTATCTTATAAATAGGACTAAAGAGAGTAAAAAGAGATCACTGAGGTTATTATAACTTCACTGCAGTTGTTAAGTTAAATTTTAATTTTTCTTAATATGAAATAGCATTTAAACATGAAAAAGAAATGCGTAAAACGTGTAAATAAATGAAAAAGTTAAAGTTATCCCGTATTAACTTGCTAATTCAATTTATTTATATTTTTAAAATTCTTCGGTCTTTGATAGTATTTGCCATTTTCTTTCACCAAATAAATATATGCCATTTTTTTGTATAAATATATCAATTCGGGAAAAAATGCAACTATAAGTTCTACACTTCTACTATATTTTATTGAATTTTGTTTTTAATTATTACATGTTTTTTTTAGTGTTTTCATAGGAAGTGAAAAAAATTATAAAAATTTGATTAATAAATGTTACCCAATTTTATTGAAACTACCAAAATTAAAAATATTAAAAAAATTATAAAAATTAAAAATAAAATTTAATAAATTATAAAAACTGATTATTATATTTTTTTTCTATACATATTTAACTTCATCAATCTATATGTGTATTTTTTCTTTGTTCTTGGAATTTGAAACTTTGAATGTCACCAGCCTCAATCGCCAATTTTAACTTCACAGGTTTTGTTTTGGCTCGTCTTTTCTTTTCTTTTTAGTTTTTATACCTTTTATTCTCCGTTACAATCTCTATCAAGTCTGTAGAAACAACCATTCTTTCTTTTATTAATTATTTCCAATTTCACTTCCTTCGCCGCTATTATACTGGGAACGTTCTAGGGCTTCTGATGTTTTCTCTTTAAGCAAGAGTCAGGGCTGCCATTTCCTGCGTTTAGGGGCTAGGGTTTTTCTCCTGCACCTGCTACCGTCTTGAGAAGAAAAGTGTCCAAAGTTATTAATAGCTCTTCTGAAAGATGGGCTTCAACTTTCAGCCGTATGGGATTCAGTCGATGCTTAAGGAGGGCCACAAGCATCTTTCTGGCCTCGACGAAGCAGTTCTTAAGAATATCGATGCCTGCAAGCAGCTTTCCACCATCACCCGAACATCTCTTGGTCCTAATGGTAAAGCATTGTTATTTCTTTTTATGTGCTTTGATATCTGATTCAGAAGCCTATTTTTTTATGGGTTACAAACGGCAAGCTAGGCTTGAAAGAGGAACACAACCATGAAGAACCTAAAGATGGTTCTTATAGAAGCCATTTCTACATGTTACATTTTCAATTATTTTAGAAATGTAGCCTTGAGTCGGAATATGCGGTTTGCTGTCCATTCTGATCTCACAATTGTTTAGTTGAGATGGAATCGTTCGCGGTTATTTTCAAAATCTTGAATCAGTTCAACAGAATGCACTGTCAAGAGTTTCTGTATCTGTGGCGATTTTTATCCGCTTGGTGGCTGCTGTTGGTGGGGAATTAAATCATATGGGATTCTTATCATTTATTTAGATACCTTAAATCATATTGGATTCTTATAACTTACTTAGATATCGTTTCCAACGTGATGCTTACCCCCTCGGATTATCCTTTCCATTTGGCTTTCTACTAGCAGCAAATTTTCTTTATGCTATTATTTGTTTGTTTTTGGTATTCTTTCCTACATCTTAGGCGCCAAAGAAATCCCTTGGACCAGTAGTCCTTCACTGGGTTACGATTTTTACAGAGCTATAATATTTCTTACGCCTTGTTACTCTTTAGGTATGAATAAGATGGTTATAAATCATTTGGACAAGCTATTTGTCACAAATGATGCTGCCACTATTGTAAATGAACTTGAAGTTCAGCATCCTGCTGCCAAGATTTTGGTTTTAGCGGGGAAGGCTCAACAAGAGGAAATTGGTGATGGAGCTAATTTAACAGTCTCCTTTGCTGGGGAGCTCCTTCAAAATGCAGAGGAACTTATCAGGATGGGATTGCATCCAAGTGAGATCATCAGTGGATATACTAAAGCAATCAATAAGGTTTGTCAGTCCTTTAGCAAGAGGCTAAGCAACTTTTCTGCACTGCTACTCTCTCTTCTCTCTCTCTCTCTCTCTGCTGTGCGCACGTGTGTGTCTAACTCACTGTCATATGTTTTAGACTGTTGAGCTCTTAGACGAACTAGTTGAGAAAGGTTCAGAGAACATGGATGTCCGTAACAAGGAGCAAGTCATTTCTCGAATGAGAGCTGCTGTTGCTAGCAAGCAATTCGGTCAAGAAGATATAATATGTTCACTTGTAGCAGATGTAAAATATACTGGAGACCCTGTTTCCTATAAATGACTTTTTTGATGCATGACTGAAAGTCCTGACATTTGTTTGAAAAATACAGGCATGCATCCAAGTTTGTCCAAAGAACCCTGCTAACTTTAATGTGGACAATGTCCGTGTGGCAAAGCTCTTGGGAGGGGGCCTTCTCAATAGTACAGTTGTTCGAGGAATGGTTTTGAAAAGTGATGCTGCTGGGACTATAAAGCGAGCAGAAAAGTCAAAGGTTAGCTTTCTAGACATTTTGGGCTTCTTTTTTTTTTTTTTGCGGTGCTTTTTATACACTTGCGTTGGAATCTTTTCTTTCTTAATCACCGTCATGCTTCTTCTAGTTGATTTCAGTTTTCAAGTTACGTGTTCTGGTACTTGCTTGTGCTTCCATTGATTATTGGTATTTTATTCAATTTTATGAATTCAAAGAACAAAGGAAAGCTTGTTTGAGTCGTAGGTGTCTATTTGATTTTACTATGATTTGATTGTGTTCCAATATAATTGATGGGTTATGTAAGTTAAACTGGTGAGAAAATTTGTTTTTTCAAGTATGCCTTTGGTCTTGAGGAAGCAATTTCTATTATACGATAGATTAGTCCTTACAACTTTTGATTCCCTCTTATTCATTAAAGGATTACTTCTGTTTAACAGCTTGTTCTTCTATATTTATTTTGCACATACATGTTAAAATTCTGGACTATAGATGGGGACCTTAGGTTATTATGAGGAGAACTGATTTATTATTTATTTTTAAGTTTTTTCCTCTTCCTTTTCTGTTGAAATTTGTCAATTTCCTGGTATTTGAGAGCAACACCAGTTTCTTGGTTGATTCAAATTGATATTACGCTGTTTTGTTATCATTTCTCTTTTTCTCTCAATGACAAGAAGTTAATATATCCATTTTCCATTTCCATAGCAATAAATTTGATTGCAAAGGTTCAACAATACTTTCCTCTCAGATGTGGCTGAGTTAGAACTTGGATTGTAAACGGATGGATTGGCAGTTGGCCTACAATTTAGTTTTAGTTCCTCCCAAAAATAAAACTATTGATTTTAATCAATTGCCTTTTGTCATTTATTGAAGGAAGGTTGAAGTCATTGGTATAGGTGGGATATTAATTTTTTATCATTTCATTGCAGTTAATGCATACTTTTCCCCCAATTGTTTGCTTGAATTTTGCAACGCACAAAAAGATCATTGCATTAGATTTTGAACATTATACTCTGTACTTGCTGCAATTATAAATGCGAAAATTCTACTTGATCCAATAGTAATACTCTTTGCTAATGCCATATTAGGTAGCTGTATTTGCTGGTGGTGTTGACACCTCTGCAACTGAAACTAAAGGAACCGTGTTAATTCATTCAGCTGAGCAGGTATATGTGCAAAGTCTCTAATACTATAGCTATTCCTTCATCTTTCAATTTATACTGAACTATAGCTCAATATTGTAGCCAAATTATTATTATTGTAGTTCCTTTATGCTTGAAACACATTGGCAAACATTCAGGATTATTTTTTCAGCTGTTCCCATTTTGGCAAGGAATTGGCTTTGTTCAAATCCGATTCAATGGCAGTGGAATGTAAAGAGTTGTTTGACCAACATATTCCATTCTTTTGTTCTGTTTATGCTTAATCTAAAATCTCCATATATGTTTGATTATGTTATTATTGTATAGCCTGTTTCTTTGACTTGTTGCTTTTGCTGATTGGACCCGTTTTCTTCTTTTTTTGACATGGTATAGCTAGAAAATTATTCGAAAACTGAAGAGGCTAAAGTTGAGGAGCTCATAAAAGCAGTAGCAGATTCCGGTGCCAAAGTGATTGTTAGTGGAGGGGCAGTTGGAGAGATGGCATTGCATTTTTGTGAGCGTTACAAGTGCGCTTCTCTATACATCCTTTTTTGCCCCCTAATATATAAATTTGAAGCCTGGATTAATATTGAATATTGGTGATGTTCTAACCAAAAATTGTTGCTTGTAGGCTCATGGTTCTGAAAATTAGTTCGAAGTTTGAACTACGTCGATTTTGCCGGACTACTGGAGCTGTTGCTATAGTGTGTATCTTTCTACCCGTGTCGTGTAGAAAAACTTTCAAGTTTTTTTTTTTAACCCGTTTTGTTTTTCCTGCAACAGCTGAAGCTTAGCCAACCGAATCCAGATGATCTTGGATATGTTGATTCAGTTTCTGTTGAGGAAATTGGTGGTGTCAGAGTATGTTGGAAAAAAAAAATCTTTTACATGTTAATTTTTTTTTGTTTTTTCGCTTTGATTTTATATCTCATCTTTTTTTTTTGTTTCTTCTTTTGTTCACTTATTCTTCATTACACTCTGTATGATTTTCCCCTCACATGAGAATGTGTAGGTGACCATTGTGAAGAATGAAGAAGGTGGAAATTCTGTATCTACTGTTGTTTTAAGAGGAAGCACTGATAGCATACTGGATGATCTTGAAAGAGCAGTTGATGATGGTGTTAATACTTACAAGGTTATTTCTGGCATATACTCCCATAATAGGCTGTTTGTAAATCTTCCCCCAATATGGTCTTGTGGTTCTGCAGCACTAGGATTGTTACTATGATGAAAACCTGTAAATTTAACGAACCAGAAAAAAAAATGCAGCAGCAGAGCACAATGTAAGGGAAATCCTGAGGTTTTAGTGTTAATATGATAAGATACTGAATCAGAGTTACCAAAGAGGACTCCCTGATTCAATATAAAACCCTATTCCCTTGTTACAAGGATGAAATCAAGGCAAACTAAGACAACACAATCACTCTCAACAACGAACACTCACTGGCTTTTGAGAGGCCAGTCCTCTCCTCACAACACTCAAAATACCAATGACATAATCTGCTAGGGGGCCTCCAGCACTACTATAAACCCAAAAGGCAGCCCTCATGGACTCCAAAAATGCCCTCTCCTTAGCCAGGTCACAAGCAACTCTAAAGCAGCCCTATTTTTTTATTTTCTTGCTCCTTAATAGGGGGGATGTAAGGTCAACGTTCTGACCATCTAAAAGCATCTTTCCTTTTTCATGCTTCTTTTTAGTTTTCCTTTTGTAGGTTTGAGCAGCTAAAGCAATTCTATCATATTACATGTGTTTGGTTGAGTGTAATTTTTCATTGCTGCTAAATGCTTCACACGCACCATTGTTTGTCAGGCCATGTGTCGGGACAGCCGTATTGTACCTGGAGCAGCAGCAACAGAAATTGAATTAGCTAAAGAAGTGAAAGAATTCTCCTTCAAAGAGACAGGGTACTTTTGTGTATATCTATTTTTGAAAATAAAAGGCTGTTGTTTATATATTTGTATGCATGCATCTACGTGCTTGTTCATTGCATGGGAGTGATTTTTGTTCTTCGGCTGTATGGTTGGGTTCTTGTTCTTCACTGTTATTGATGTTTCTTGCATGGTTTTAACAATTTATTTTGTTTAGCGTGAATCAGTAACGTGACACATGGATAGGGCATGCTAAATTTTCAATGGCTTTGCAGATTGGATCAGTATGCTATAGCCAAATTTGCTGAGAGTTTTGAAATGATTCCTACAACACTGGCTGAGAATGCTGGGCTTAATGCTATGGAGATTATATCTTCTCTGTATGCAGAACATGCATCTGGAAATACCAAAGTTGGCATTGACTTAGAGGAAGGTGCTTGTAAGGATGTTTCAAATTTGAATGTCTGGGATCTCTATGTGACGAAGTAAGCTACTTGTACATATACCTTCATCTCTCTGTCTCTCTCTCACACACTCCAAATCTGTAGTTAGGCGAAAAATGAATATGTTTATTCATTATTGTAGAGAATATACTTAAGTAAGCTTGTCATATAAAAATTTGTTAACATGTTTCATTGTTTTTTTTTTTTTTAGGCTCTTCGCTCTCAAGTATGCTGCAGATGCTGCATGCACTGTGTTACGGGTGGACCAGGTATTGCTCTAAAAAAGTAGTCAGTGCTTTCATGATCAATCGTTTGGAATTACTTGATGTTGTTCTGTTTGAATATTTTTAATGGCAACTAACGGAACTGAAGAATAGGTGAAACGTGTCCAATTATGGGTACATAATATTTCCATGTGGTGAGCTTACGGTTCAGAGGGAATGGTTTGAAACTTTTTTGGGACAAGGAAATGGTTTGAAACTTGGAAGTGCATGAGGGAGAGGTTGCCATGATTATCTAAATTCTAAAACATTAATTTGTGAGTCCGGAAACACTATTTGGATCTAGTAGTATGGCTGTAGATTGAAATGTATTTATTTGAAGTTGAAGCACTGATTATTGCATTGTGTGCAACCGTTAATTTTTGGGAATGCGTTTCCGAACTTCTGGAAACCACTTTTTTGGAGTAGAAACAGGGCTTTAGCATGTGAAATGTATGTTGTGGTATCATTTGAAATAAACACAGCCTAGCCATAAGTTTTACTTATCTGCATTAGAAGAAAATACCAGGTGTGGAACCTATTTTGAAGTTTCATGTTATATTGCCATTATATTTTTATATGGGGTCAACAGTTTGGGAAACAAACAGGTGTACCGTGGTGATCTTGGACAGTTGCTCTTGAAGCTAGCTCCTGTAAATTCTTGTGTCAGTTTTTTATGTTCATGGCTCTTACGTTATATTTTGATGTTTTTAGATTATAATGGCAAAACCAGCTGGTGGCCCGAGGAGAGATCAACCTGCTGGCATGGATGAAGACTAAATTTTTTCCCTGTTAGAACTGGCCGCTGTTTTGTCTGTGCTTGGATGATTGGATCTCAAACTGACTACTGCCTTTCTTTTCGATGCCAGGGGTGGGGTTGATGCAAATTTTAGATTTTGATTTTCAGTGGAATGATAAGAAATATGCCCTGTAAATTTTAAATTTTATTCATAGTCCTCTGGCTAGCTTAACGATGTCTGCAGAATTGCCGGAATCCGGGTGCTGTAACAATCGAGTTCAGGTTGAATCTTAAAAAATTTATTATTTCCTTTTCTTTTGATAAAATATTGATAATATCTAGATTTATTGATTGCTCTATTTTCCGTTTGATAATTTATTCAATTCAGCCCTTGCACTTGTTATGACCAGAGTTGTAAAAACTTAGCCAATCACTTCACCTAACTTCTTTTGGCGACGTTATTTATCTATGTAAAAGAAAGAGAAATATATAACTATTACTCCTTATATTTTTAGTACATTTTAGTATTGATTTATACTTTTTTTGGTTCATAATTTTTATAATTTTTATCTGTAATGTTAATCCTCATTGTTACTAATAGAGTTGATAAGGACTCATGATTTTAACAAGTTAGCACATGGCATGAAAAGTGAAAGAATTCATGTATGCGTTATATACCAAAAATCAAAACAAGTTGGAATTATGTGAATTAATAAAAACCTTTATATTTGAAGGATGGCTTTCTTGTTACATTTTATAAAAAAAATAAAAATAAAAAAAATGCAAAACCTAATACGCTGTTTGGGAATGATGGCAGGAATTCTAAATTGTAATTTTCAATACTCACAGTTATTTATACCCGGCACGCCAGATATAATTGTACATCACGATTAAAAATGTTAAACGAGTTGTATAGTCCAAAGTTCTTGGGAGAATTGCATTGAGGACATTTTAAAAAAATTATTCATAAATAAAGATTAACAAGTTGCTATTACTATTTTAATAATAAATAATTTTATAATGATCATTGTGAATAATTCTCTTAAAAAGTTAATTCCCAAAATTCTTGCAAGAGAATTTAGGAACTTGAATCTCACTCAAGAAGGCAATGAGAATTGGGAAGTAACGAGATAAAACTTTTAAAAAGACATTTCTAAACTTTTTCAATTATTCGAAATAACTGACATCTAATCTCGTTCTAAAAGTACAACATTAGCCCTGAATTGACTGCACTGAGCACCATGAGCGATTCACTGGTTGTGTCAAGATCAGCTCTTACGTTCCCAAGGCTCTTCACAACAAAGGCCAGATTGAACGTGGATCTTACTGGGACACAACAACTCAACATCTACTTGGAACTAACTAATAATACCTACAAAGAATGATGCCTGTGATGCTCTAAAAAGATGTTTCGATAATTTATAACAGACATCATAATCTTCTACACGCACATCAGAAAGTGCAAGTTATGTAGGGACAAGATAATGGCCTTCGTCCTGACCGTTGATCCATACAAGAGGAGTAGCCACTGCAAGTAGAGCGAAAGAAAGACCACAAACCAGTTTCAACGCTGCCCTTCGCAGTGTCTTTTCCATACCAATTCTCTGAGTATTATTTTTACTCGTGGGAACTGCCTCAGGATGCATCTGCATGTCAACTTCACCAGAAAGCTCATCTGGTATTGAGACTGACTCCTGACCATGTTGTATCTGTGCATCATCATTATCACCAACATCATATAATAAGCTTTCATTCTCTTTAGAATCACTATTTTCATGTAAGAAACCATTCTGATCACATCCAGATGTTGGACTCCACTGAATATTGCCTGAGGATGAACTCCTAAACCGTCTGTTACTGTTTTGTTTCTCAGAGCTATCAGAATTCACATCGAAAGGGTCTTGAAGAGACTGGATGAGCTTTCTAGGAGTCTTGAAGATTTTGATATTGTCTACATTAACCTGTGCTCGAGACCTCTGAATAGCAAAGAGTATGTGTCAGTTGTCGAAATAAAAGAACATGTGATTTCAATAAAAAAATATGGCATTTTTTTTTTGGGAGGGGGATGATAGGATTACATCCAAATTCCACTCAACACACCTGATTACTCCTAAGTCCATTAACAACTAAATTTATATGTTATCATTCTCCTAAACTCAATTGTCAATGAACCTGAAAATAATTAATTGTGTTAAGTAGAGCCTTGAAGTAATTCTGCCAAAAAAATATTAATAAGATCTCAAAAGGAGACTTGATACAAAAGATCTTACGCAGTGTTAGTTTCAAGTGCTTCATTATCATGAAAAGACTTTTAAAGTGACCATCAAGTATAATTTATGATAGACATGTGAGAACTTTACCAGGGGACTTGTGGTGGTGCTTCTGGACACTCCAAACCGAGGGTTCTGATGCATGAATCCAGCAAACTCCTCCGTTGAATCTGTCCCATCCAAAACATCATGATTCGCAGAGTTCTCTAACCATTTCTTTGAGATATCATTTCTCCTCACAACTTCTGAAAACAGGCCATCCTTGAGAGACACGTCAACTCCTCCATTTTCCTGGCTCCAAAGCTTCCTATTTACACTTCGACGCTCAAAGTTTGAAGTCTGAGATGCTTGGCTCATTGCAATAGGAGACTCAGTCACTGATTCATATCCCGGAAAGAAGTCCAGAGTCCGTGATTCAGGTGAAATAGATGTAGGAGAATTCTCCCCTTCACCAGAAAAGTTTTCCCCTTCATTGTGATCTCCCTTGCTAAAATTTGAGCCAGTCACTGAACCAGGACTTTTAATATATCTTGATTTTTTGTCAGCTGCAATTCTCTTGGCAGTTTGCAAAGCTTCAAATGCAGCACCTTTCACATATGCCATTTTATCAGACTGGCATTTCTCCATCTCCTGAATTATCAACTCAAGTTCTGAGAATATGCTTCGGGGGTCTAGACATTTCATCATGAAGTTTACCATTTGAATGGCCGACAATCTCTTCTGAGAATTCCCCTCCATAGACCCAGCATTCAATATCCTCAATCCAGATTGTATGAGCAGTCTAGCATATGCTTCAACAATCAAAGCATTGCGTTTAACCAAAGCCATTACCAAACCCAAGTGTGAGTTATTCTGGGTGGACCTCCCCTCTAAAGCTACAGCAACATTCAGGCAGACCCTGTTGACCACATCATCTGAAGCAAACTTCCAGTTATCTGAATCCACAAGAGCCTTTAAGCAAAGGGCTGCTCCTGAAGCTAGGCTCTCTTGAGAACTAGTAAGAGAATCAGAAAGTGGCTTGCATAGGGAATGAATTATATGCCGCTTTTTGTCTTCTGGGGTTGTGGGGTCAATTCCATATCTTGCAATAGCTGGAACCACCTTTGAGCAAGCCTGATGAAGTGGGAAAGACCCTGCACTTGAAGCTAAGGTTTGAATTATGGATGCCATTATGCTGTCTATCATGGGAACAATTTTGACACCATGAACTCGAGCAAGAACTTCATAGAGTGAAATTGTGAATTCTCCAGATAATGAGCCAGTATCCTTGGTTTCAGAAACCTGGGCGAGGAAGATAGGAATAGTCTTAAAATCCAAATCCTTAACGTATGACTTTAGTGCTTTCATTGCACACTTGCGGCTGTCCGCATCTTTGTCGAGGTTTGCAAGCTCTCGCCGTATCACTGGACTGAGACTTCTTCCCATTGCTGAACTAAAATCAAACAAACAATTTGATTAATAACTATAATGAAGGTAATCGTAACCACCACTGCAGAGATCTCATTGTGGGTATTCTACTGCAGATTTTAATATCCATGCTCAGCATTTAATGCTTCGACTTTTCAGTTATTATATTCTTTGCAAACAAAAATTAAATCGTGTAAAGGGACAGTGAGCCAATTTACACTCGAAATTTTTGTTTGCCTCCATGAGCCTCAAAACAAAGTAAAACCACTGACTTGCAACTCAGTTGTTCACCCCCTTACCTTGAATTTGCAGCAATTAAACGAGAAACGGAATACTTATCCTTCCTTTTCCCACTTCAAAACTATTAGAAGGAAAAAAAATCTCAGACCCCAAACCGATGGATCTTGAAAATTAGCTTGATAATGACATCAAGTGAAGGACGGAGAAAAGGAAAAGCGACAACCAGTCTGGTTTTCAGTTTAAAGAGCTAAAATGTTTGATTTTCTCAAAGAAAGATAAAGATTCAAGCTTTCAACAATTCTTGGGTAACAGAGAATGGGGAAGAAAGATGATAATGATGAAGAAGGGGGTTCGGATCAGTGCGAGTGTATTCACCAACAACGTAAAACAAGATTACTCTGTACACAAGCGCATTCAGTTCCTCAATCATATGATTAGAGAGGAAAAGAAAGAGTAAACGGGAATTCAAATCAACTAAAAGCTCAAACACCAAAGCATGAGAAATCAAACAGTGCTGTGCAGAACAAAAAGAAAGAAATTCAAATTCAAATTTAAGCAAGGAAATGCACCTTTATGAAGGGAAGAATCAGCTGAAACTTCCACTTCCTTGTGCACTACCTTGTGAGCGCTAACAAGATAGAGGACTTGAGAAGCGTTGGAGCTGGGAAGAAAACGAGAAAGCTGTCTAAATGTGAAATGGGCTTTGAAGGTTCGATTTCAAATTTAGCGTATTTCGTGGGGCTCTGTCTCTTTCCGCTACAAATTGAATACCTAGATTTTCAAAATCTTTCTTCGTAATTCCACCGCTATCCTTCCCATAAAATATTCCTTAAAGGGTCATTCGCAAATTTTTTTCTTTTTCCTTTTCTTTTGCACTTTGCATGAAACTCCAGCATTTTGTAAGCACGACTAGTTTATACATTATTATGTCACTGTATTTTGGTTGGTCAATATATACATACATACATACAACTGTATTTTGTAAAATAGAATAATCATGACGAATTTAACGGATGTATATTTGGATGCTTCTGACGCTATCAAAAAAATTAAAATCATTCCTGCTGAATAATATGATTATGTTCCCATATACAGAAGAAAATAGAGATTAAGTACAATGTACTTCCCTTTTCTGAGTGTTTTGCATTTATGCTTATATTTATTGTCATTAATCGGCATTTTTACTATGTGCTCCGTGTTTACAATTACAGAGTAAATACATTGATTTTGTAATTTTTTTTTTAAGAAAGAGAGGAGATGCATTGGTCTCCTGAGATTTTGTTTTATTAATTTTCGAATCAGTAAAATTTTCACACTGATTCTAGTGATTCATTGAATGAGAATTTAACTGGAGTCCAGATTCAATTCACCCATTGTGTATTAAAAAGAAATCAGTCAATCTCATTAATTTAATTTTAGTTTCATTTTTTTTTTTTCCCTCTCCTAATTCTCCCGAAACCAATATAGAAAATGGGATAATCAATATTGAATACTCCTGTGAAACCAGATTCCTCACCTCCTGTCACTGCCTTGGCATTTTGGTATGGCTTTATCTTTGACTAGAGAATCCAAAGAGCAGCAATAAATATAGCGTTTGGAATTGCGTGCAAAGTACTTTTCCCGCGCTTGAGAAACTGGTTTTTGGGGGGATTTGAAAATCGCGCCTAAAATTCAGCTTCACCTTCCAGCTACCATTACGAGTCTGCGACTGGCCCGAGCATGCAATGCAACAAACAGACGCTTAGGTGAAGGTGATTGATAATTTGATACTGCCGATTTTTATTTAAAAAAAGAAGAAGAAGAGAATGGCGCCAAATTGTGACCCCTCGCTCCGCGTTGCGTCATTCTGTAAATAGCTTAACGCAAGAGATCTTATTATAATTGTAATTGTAAATACTAAATAAAGTATGAAGAGTTCATTCAAATTCGGTCCTGTGTTAAGTTAAGAAGCCTAATCGTTTATTTAAAACCAAAAAAAAAAAAGCAAAGGAAAGCACAAATAAGATCCTAGAAGGTTAATTAGACTCCAAACGGAATATAATAATCAAGAACAATAACTTGTATCTCTTATTTGATAGTGTGTGAGTGTGGGTGCCATGAAATGCAAAACTATTACCGGGAAAATATTGTTTGTACATGGAGAGTCTGCAAGTTTGAGGACATTTTCATACAGGGCAAAGTGAAGACGATTTCACTCCCACAACAAATATAAATGTCTGCGCAATAATGAAAAAACTAACAAAAAAATAACATGTATCTTCAGCATGGGCGAGTGGACGAGGGGGCTTGGGACAAACCTTTGTTCCATAAATATAGTCTGAAAATTTATGCTTCTTTTACATACTGATCTCGAAAAACTACTGGGACAACAATTAGTGGGTATCCGTGGATGCAGTTTTAATTGGTACAAAAAGATTGATCATTGACATTGTGGAAGCAATTTGCAGGTTGGGCAATACCACTTTCCCTTGAATCTTGTCTCTGGTGTTAGGCCAACACATGCATAGTGAAACCATTCGCCTCCTTGGCACTATCGAGAAAACGCACACATAAGCTCCTAGAAGTTACAACCAACCCCACCTCCCCCAAAATAAATTGGAAGTCTGAGTAAAAGTAAAGGATACTCACATTTTCATTGTCACATGCAATCATATCACCAAAAGACACCTGAATGATCAAAATAGCAAAAGTATTTTAGCTTCTTGCAGAACTTGTTAAGAAAAGACCAAAAAAGGTATGAGAAATTACCTCATACTGGAGTACAAGGAGAACAAAAATTAGATATATTATGAAAAAAGAAAAATCCAAACCTGATGACAAACACAGTACGTGGGCTCATTAGGATCAATTGGTTGATCAAAATCCACAGGAGCTGTATAGTCTTTTTTATGGCTTCCTGGTGGAGGCATGAGCTCAAGGTCCCTATCACGCTCTCTATCCCAGTCTCTATCCCTGTAATCAGGTCTCTTTGATTGAGGTGTTCCATATATGGGCTTGCGCTTTTCACTTTTAAGAACTAGAGGCAATGGGGGAAGAATTGCTGGTTCATCTGGTGATATTTTCCCCTCTAACAAAATTGGAAACATAAAAGAAACAAAATGAGAAAGATCATACCTTGATAACGTGCCAAGGGAATATAAGCCTATTTCTTAAAGAAAAATAGAATATCTTAAGTTCCAAAGTAGTATAATTTTATTTGTTTCCAGCCTTTGTTGCCACTGCCACATAATATGTTGCTTTATACAGGTCTAGAAACACCAATTCCTGTACTCTCCTACATCACTCTTCCATTTCAAGTTCCAAAATACTTGTAAATATCATCAAGAACGTTTGAACAAAAGATGTATATATCTATATATATATAGTTATTTACATAAGAAATAGGGTAATAAATATATCATCACTCATTACATCAACTGGGGTGTATATAGTCATAGGGGCACCAATGAAGGAGAGAAGACAATGGTCACTTCCCTTAGAAATCCATTAATTGCACTCTTGCGCATATCTTTTCCAGGTAAATAAACCATCCAAAATTAATATGAAAGTAATGTTTTCTCATATTCTCCTAACCTTTTACTCTCTAGAGGTTTTAGGCTTAGCATGCATGATACAGTAAATCAGCATGCAAACTACATGGTTATTTTACCTTGCTTTAGATCTTCAGCAAAGTTGTTTAAATCCTCATCAAGTCGCTTTATATGGCTATCTATCTGGAGCAAATACACGAGAACTGAAACTAGTAAACTCTAGTATGGCGTTCCTAAAACGCATATGAGGAAAAAGAATAAAAAATAATCATACAACTTCCTCTTGACTAGTATTATTAAAGAAGTATATAATCTTTAATCATATACAGAGAAGGCAGAATGGAATCAAACTGGATCTTATCATATCAAGGAAACTGTAAGAGTTGAATATTGAGTGGAGTGCTCCTCATAATCAATCAAAGAAACTCTTCTCTCACAGCATGCACATGTACGGTTAAAACTTAAAAGCACATTCTTCAGTGTCCTGGATCATGCTGTCCGGCAAAACATCACACAAACAGCAGAAAGGAGAACAAACCGTAGAACACACCAAACCAAATAAAGGCTACATGCACACATTATCTAACATGAAAGAAATTCAATTGTACTAGTTCAGGCATGTAAGAAAAGAAAATAAGGATTTTAGCTGAAAGTAAATCAGACAGGTCCACGTTGAATAGTTCTTCATGACAATCAGCCCAGAGTTAGAAATTGGCTACGACCCAAAGTACTGCTGTTTTTTTTACTTGATCAACCACAGAATCATAAAGCGTCTGATAGATAAGCTATAAGGCAATTATTTGTAAAAGCTCAAAAGAAAGGAGAGAGATAGTGTAAATGTTCCTTTAAATTATAAATTGGGCTTTATTTAGGCTTAAAGCACTTCTTTTTCTATCAGAATAAATGTTCCAACCCTTCCTCGTGCAGTTTCATCAAAAGAAATATACAGAGTGATATAGTTGTTTGATGGATCCGGGCTGCAGCTACTATGTGGGAAAGGAGAAGATGATATTTCATATTTATAAATATCCGACCGAAACCAAAATGACTATGATCAAGTACCAGGTGAGACTACCAGAACACATTGAAATATCGGAAAAGGCATCAGATGTAACAGATTTATAACTGTTTTGTTTTTACAAAAAAGAAAAAAACTGTTTTGTTAAGAATGAGTCTGACTTTGATTCAGCAGTTAACAGTGAACTGTGTCTAAGTAACTATAGAAGCCTTTAATGCCTGAAAGGAAAAGAGAAAACTTCCAAGTTGCATACAGCCACATTTTGTAGCATACGAGAGGGGACAAAGCAAAGAATAATGGATCCATTTATGGAAGCAACCATGCATAGTATAAAGTAGATTTTGTTTTTGGCTGAATAGTATAAAGAGTTAACTATATTATATGTGATATTTTAGAAACACTTGACATGTTATCTATAATTCACTACCCAATTCTGTAGATATCATTTTATATGAGCAATAATTACTTTTCATAGATCAGAGGCTCTTCCCAGTAACATTTACTCCAGTGATATAAAGTTGGAGCGAACTTCAGCAAGCAAATATGCAATAATGGTATATGATAAAAAAAAGTCAAACATAAATAATCAAGATACAAAACTTAAAAACGGTGAAACTCACCAGGTCATATGCTTGTCTTGCCAATAAAACCTTCTCAGTACATAGACCAAATGCACTATCTTGATTTGCCTCGATTTCTTTTCGCATTTTGTTAATTGCAATGTCATCTTCTTCATTCATATTATTGTTATTATAGTGATGGCCACTGTTATGATTAGGCTTCTTATAGCCATGTGATGACAGCCCCAGGCAGTATTTTGTCTGCTGCCTCGTCTGGTTTATCATAGCTGCGACACCCACATAAGTCACAACCATGAAAAGTTAATAAATAAACAATCATTAAGACATGCAAACGGCCTAAAGAATTGGGAAAAAAAAAATTCCACACAATCAGTGACAGATACCAAGAACAGAAAAAGAAACTCAAGTGAATATTTACATTGGGATCGATCATCGAGTTCTCTGATGGTGTTGAGTAACCTCTGAAGCTCGGCAGGCAGTGTACTCGCGTCTATGGAGATTGGAAAATCAAAATTTAAATGAAGCGGCAAAATCGAATACAACTTCATCGAAAAAATAGGAAATTCAGGAAGAAAATGAGGAACTAGAAAGACGCTTACACTCCAAATAGTCGTCGACATAGACTCCCGTTCGTGCAATTGCCATATGGAATGGTAATTGTCGTGATTGTTAACGGAAGGGTTTGGTTCTAGGGTTTGAGTTGCGTGCCCTGGAGCTGGATTGCTAATATTGGCAATGGGAACGACAGAGCCAAACGATGTCGTATGAGCGTGACGTTTCAAGGCAAAATTTAACGAAACAAGGCGGGTAGGGGAGCATGGCCGTTGATGAGGCGGGTAAATTCCTTCCCGACAGACAAATGACAGCACCGCCATGGTGAGACATTCTTCAAAATAACTCTTACGTTTGAATCACTCGAGACCAAAACGGATAAAACGCATGATATAACTTTGAGACATTTACAAGTCTTCGAAGTTGAAGTGAATTTAGTTTGTTAATAATGTCACGACCAATTCGTTGTCCTTGTCCCTCCCGCTAACCATGAATACCCATGGTTATGATAAAAAAAAAAATGTTATGTTCTAAAAGACCACACAGACATAAAACGAAAAATTAACCTATTACAGTTTTATTTGTATTTTTTAAAAAATTTAATAAAAACTTAATTTACATTTTATTTTAATATTAAATTTTAACTCCCATCCATAGTAAAGCACAGTATAAAATATAGTTTAGAAATATGATTAAAATTGAATAAAAAATGGACTATTGAAATGAAGTACCGATCACTACTAAAAAAAAAAGAAATTGAATGATATACAAATTCATGACTAATAAGCAAAATCCATGATCAATTTTTAGATTTAGTGATAGTCATTCTATCATTAATTTTTGTCACAAATATGACATCACTAATTTAATGACTGAAATGAGTTTATCACTAATTTAGTGACAGAAAATATTTATTATGAATTAATATTGCCACCTGCCACATTGTTGCCATTGAATCTCCAATGTCACCTTAAATGTGATGTTGCCTTATCTCGAACCCAAGATCTCTATCTTTTCATAACTTTTTTAGTCAGTTGAGCTATGATGGCTTTTTTATTTTTAATATATATTATTTAGTTGAACACATATATTTAGCTTACATGTATTTTTATATATTTAATATATTATTATTTAAATATGTTGATAATATATATTATCATATACACACATTAACACATAAATATATAACTCAATATTTATTATAGTTAATAAATATACCATTTAATACCAAATAATATATATTATGAAAATAAATGTTTATATATATTGTTTCATATTTTCTATATTATAATTAAAACATTTTCATATAGTAAAAATTTTATTTTATATTTAAATTTACATAATAAAGTTAATATTTTTATTTTTATATTATATATTTTACTTATAATAAGAGAAAAATTATTTGTGTAATTCTTTAATTTAGTAATTTGAAGATTTTTTTTATGCGAACCTCTATATTTATCATAAATTGTTTATTTTTATATAATATTTGAGCTCATTTTTATTAATTTTTTTAATTCAAAATATTGTCAAGTGATGGATATTAGTGATGCATTTAAATCAGTAACTAAATTTATAAAATTTGATCAAAATGTGACGACATTCTATATCAATCACTAATTGGTCACTAATTCATGTAATTAATAACAAATTTCAGTTTGCAATAAAATTTTTTGTCACTAATACATATAATTAGTGATAGATTAGATAACCGTCATTAATTTGTTACTTAATTTTAATTTTTCTAATAGTGGATTTAATGAAGTCATAATAAAGTTAAAAGGGTTTAAAAAATGGCGGATTGAAGGGCATGCATTCAGAACTCAAACAACCAGTACATCAGCTTTGCGTGATCTTGTTTTTGTTATAGATTTTACCAGGAAAATCGAAAGGATATTTTAACTAAACTATTTCAAGTGACTTGTATGCAGTGGTTGGCAAGCAGATTAATCATCATTGTAAGATGTATCCTATGGTTAGGAAGAAAGATGGTGCGTAATTTACTTCCTAGCTGCCAAAGTATAAAAACATTAAGAATAATTGTGGACCATCATTTATTCAGTTTTGTAGTAATTCAATAGAATTTCAGCTAGACTATTAAAGGATTCAGCACGCATGTAGATTCAATCCATAAATATCTAATTCACAAGACAATACAAAATCCATATCTCATTTAATCAAATTCTGTAAATACAATTCCATTGTCAGTTAAATCCATAATTCAATCTCCAGTCTTTGCCTTTTCCATAATGCAATTCTGGACTTGAACCTTGAAGTGCAATTCCTCAGCAACAAACACAATCTTTATTTGGGCATAGTAGAAGCAGCAAAGAGAGATGAAAACAACTGGGGATGAGGGGGTTGGGTTCAGAATTAGAAGATGGAACAAAAAGGAACCATTGATTTAGACATTAATGTTCTTCAAGAGAGAAAGTACTTCATAATGGTTGCTTCTTCATACCAGCAAGCATTTAATGTTCTTCAAGAGAGAAAGTACTTCACAATGGTAGCTTCTTCATACCAGCAAACATCAACAATGCTTGGAAATGGAAGTTATTGCAGGTACAAAACCTTGGCGGACTCGAAGCTTTTAAATCCATGCATGGAGAATGGAAGCAAGGAAGGAAAGAGGTGGGTTGGATTTAGAATAGTCGACAGAGAAAGAGGGCACGTTGGAAGCTATCATTTGAACAAGGGATACTTTAGAATTCGTAGTGTACTAGTGTATCTATACTCTGGCAGTTAGAAAGTGAATTATATACCACTATTTTCTTGACCATTGAATACATCTTACGGCGATTATTAATCCTCCCCCACGTACATAGAAAGAGGGGAGAGATGTTTCTTTTTTCCTTAATCTCCATTTCTCTTCTTTTCCTCTCGTCATTGATAGATTAAAGTTTTTTAACAGTTCAGATTTAATATTTGATAGAATTATTATTATAATTTTACATAAAATATATAAATAAAATGTTACAGCTTTAAATTGTTTAGATCAAAATTTAATAGTTCAAATTTATTTATATTTTTTATATGAAATTAAAATAGTAATTTTATCAAATATTAAATCAGTACATAGTAAGGAAAAAGGAGACACCCCTCTCTCTAATGAAAGTCCTCAATCCATTTATTGTAGTTAATGATAAAAAATTGAAACTTCTACATGAGGCTCACATTATTGCTGCAGAGTTTATTTGAAGCCTACTTGAATCAAGTCCAAGTGAATTCTAGCTTAGCCTGAATACTTAAATCTTTAATCCTTTTTTATATATTATGCACATTAAATATTAATTAATTAATTTGAGTATTTTAACTGGTTTAAGTAAGCTTGAATCGGACTTAGTTTTGTGATCTTTTCTTCAATATATCCATTCAAATAAACTTGATTCACCAGAATTATGGGCACCACATCCATATAATCATAGGGTTTGCATGCCAGACAATTATAGTGTGATCAATAAACTTATTATAAAGAAAATCATAAAATATTGGATAATTAAAACGGGCATTATTTGACCCTGGATATGAATTTGAAATATTTAGAGAAAATTATATCTAAATCTTATAGAAGAGATTTAATTATTAAAATATTTCATAAAATACACAAAATATTCTCAAATCCAAAATTTTGTGCATTCATAGTTACAAATTCTTTTTATTAAGTAATAAATTTATAAGATTTAAGACTTAAGAATATTTTATATATTTCATGCAACCTCTTGATAATTAAATCTGTTGCGTGGGCGTTGGTGCAATTCTCCCAAATATTTACCACTCCAAGAGAGAAGAAGCATTGACAAACAAGAACGAGAAAAGGAAACAAAACAAAAAAAGGGAAAACATACACTTGTACGTGTCACATACTATACAGAAGGGAAAATGAACCTTGGAATGGGGGGCATGCGTTTCTCAACTTTCTCAATCCTGTGCCTTCAAAAAACATGTGAAACCCTTCTTTCACTGCAAAGATTCTATTTTCCACACAAGCCCAGAAACAGAAGCTCTATCGCATCTCATAAACATGAACCCAAATATCTGTAAAAAGGTCTAAAAACACTTTGGAAATGCGTTTCTAGAATATCAATAATATCAAATAGCCTGTATCATAGCTGGAAGAATATACAAAAACATACTCGGAAACATTTGCGAGAGCATCTTGAGCAGACAATAATGGCGAATGAAAGTGACAGTGGTGGCTTCGCAACTAGGCAAGGAGTCCGATCGTTGGATCTCAATCGATGTGCAATCGTCCCCGTTATTGAGTGAGTCTGCTTTTCACTGTTCTATCAATTTTGTCTCTGCTATCTTCTTCTTGTTTTTTTTTTTTTTTTGGGCGTGCTCGATCTGCTCTTACTTATGCTTCATCACAAACTTCTCCGTGATGGTCCTTGTCATGATTCTGATATGGGGAGCTCTGTTTCAGGAATATTGTGGCGACATTCGTCTTGGACTGTGAGTTGGATCTGAAGAAAATTGCTCAGCATGCTCGCAATGCTGAATTCAATCCCAAGGCATGTCTTATGTTACTTTGTTTCAATTATGTCTGCATCATATTTAGGTATCGTCACTGCTTATTATTAGTAAGTTGATACAAATGTTGTCATTGCAGCGTTTTTCTGCTGCCATTATGAGAATAAGAAAACCGAAAACCACAGCTTTGATCTTTTCTTCGGGGAAGGTGGTGAGTGCTGCCCATGCTCCTCCTCGAAACTATATTGGGTTCTGTTATCCTGAACTCAACAATCCATCAATGCTACGAAGCAACGGGTTTAGTTCCTTTCTTGTCTTTCTTGCTAAAAATTCTATCGTGTTTATGCTTGTGTTGTCCAGGTCTGCACTGGTGCGAAAAGTGAAGCAGACTCAAAACTTGCTGCGAGAAAGGTAAATGCTAAGTACTACGCAAACCAATCGATGAAGAGACGCGGATGTTTCACTTTGAATTAAGTGACAGAGATGAGCTATTCATATATGATTCCATGGCTGGCAGTTTAATTATGTAGTGTATGTATAGTTGAAATTATGCCAAACTGATATCGATTTCTGGTTCTGTCAGTTTGCTCGAATTATCCAAAGGCTTGGGTTTGAAGTCAAGTTCAGGGTACTTTATTCGGTTACTCTATCTATTAAACAAGTATAAATACAAAATGATGATTAGGAGCTACGCTGTTCCCTTCTATACTGAAACTATTTATGAGAGTGGCAGGATTTCAAAATTCAGAATATGGTCGGCTCCTGTGACGTTAACTTCCCCATCAGACTTGAAAGTCTCGCATGTTCACACGCTGCCTTTTCAAGTGTAAGCCATATGTTTCCACAGAATTTTACTGTTTAATTAAACTATATCAAAGTTCTTGGAGTCTGGTGATCTAATAATGTCAACTATATTAACACAAATGAGTTGCAGTACGAACCGGAGCTTTTTCCAGGTCTAATATATCGCATGAAACATCCCAAGATTGTACTCCTCGTATTTGTGTCCGGGAAAGTTGTGCTTACGGGAGCCCAGGTATCTGGCTAGCTTAGTTAATTATTAGCTTTCTCCTTAACTGCAAAACTGACCGTGTTTCAAAATTTGACGTGTTATCAGGAGAGAGATGATACATACAAAGCCTTCGACAGTATATATCCCGTCCTTGCAGGGTTCAGGAAGATTTTTAGGAATTAATGACCCTTATGTATATGAATCTGGGATTTCAAAACATCTCACTTTAGAATAATTAGAAAAAAATCCTAACGAATGTGGTGTGGCCGCCGGTGATCAAACTGTGATCTTTTTCTGGGAGATTTGTCATCAGTTTCGACGTTAATTAATATTATCCTATAGACATGGATCAGTGATGATCTGTTGAAGTTTTCTATATGGATAAATTATAAATAGTCACTGAGCAGTATAGATTAAATCTGTCCGTGGTCTTCAGGCATGCGTTCGACATCTCGCGCATGTTTGCGTAGCTTAAAACAACTGCGAATTCATCTTCGCTTATATTATTATATAATTCAATCATGGAGGTAGAAATATTGGTTACTCATGTCGTGCGCAAAAATATTCATTTATATTTTTATATTATTAAATAATTGATTGTCCGTGTGTATACGCCATTTGCAAACACAATCTGGATGAAAGTTAACGATATCAAACGAATATAAAATTAAAAAATTGTTATACTTGATATTAAATTTTGTATGAACTATAGAACCGACATTGTCCAAAAAAAAAAACACTATAAAACCGACAAACTGGGAGGATCAAATTCAATATTTTATGCTGGCAAAAGGGCTTTCCTCTTAAGTTTATGAGAATGTAGATTTATGAGACACTCGTATCAATATTCGGCCAAAACAAAATTCAATAAATAAAAAAGGTAACCATTTTATCATATTAGTATCGAGGGCATATATGTCAATTCATAGTGAGCGAGGCAGATATTACGAGACGTGTTGGAGAGAGGCAACATGTGGTAACGGTTTTTTGTCCAAATGATCAAATGCGATTTTCTTGAGATTGTTTTGCCTCCAGGACGATGCCTTTGCTTCTGAAGTTTCTCTTCCTCCTCAATGAGACTTATGATTAAGCTATAGAAATATATCTCATAAAAGAAGGATTCGAGCTTGCAACTTTGCAGGAGGAGGCAAGGGGATGGCACAGTTCGCGACACAGGGCAGCTTAAAACTACTCTTTAATGGAGAGGGAGTGTCGTCTCTTCTGGAACTCAAGGACCCATTTTACTATAAGTTTAGATCAATTCAGACCCACAGACGAAGGCTCGGGTATCTTGGCCCATCAGGTAGTATTTACTATTCATCGTCATCGCTGAGTAGCAAATCGAACCGTTGCAATGCTGAGGCACGCCCCTCGGACTGTGTCTATGATGAGAGTGATTCTGATGATGATGAGTTTGAGAGCGATAGCTTGTCTTGTTTCCGAGGCCTGGTGTTAGATGTATCGTACAGGTCACTTTTTCCTCATTTTTATCAAAGTGCCTACCTTTCTGTCTATGTTTTGATACTTTAGGATTTTATATTTTTTCTCCAATAGTCAGGTTCAGAGGCTCCTACTTGAATTCCGGTAATTCATTTCGGTCTTTTCGGTTCATGACTTCATGTAATCAGGGATTACCCGATTTTTCGCATTATCTTACTGCAGCCTATTGATTCTGAACCTCGTCATTTGTTCTTCGTTTCAATACCTGTTACGCTATTATATCACTCTATACTACACTTTGAGGTTTCAGAATTTGGGAATTCTACTGTATGAATATGATGTTGGTTGTGATGCGTTGTATTGTTCCAAGAGACTACCATACCACTTCGTTGAGTT
Source organism: Prosopis cineraria (assembly GCF_029017545.1). Taxonomy (NCBI): domain Eukaryota; kingdom Viridiplantae; phylum Streptophyta; class Magnoliopsida; order Fabales; family Fabaceae; genus Prosopis; species Prosopis cineraria. Next base: position 36,611,944 of record NW_026555334.1, on the reverse strand, counting down.
TAGGTGATAGTCGCATTGAAAGAATATGAGAAGCGATCAGAGTTAGATTGTTTAGCAAAGAGAATGTTTTGGAAGCTTTGTTTATTCGTCAACTGGTGTTAAAGAGAATATATATATATATATATTGGATTTAAATTGATGCAGTAGTACTTAATATCATGACTTCAAAACTGCAATAAAGCAGGCGGATGTGAGTATTGATGTATAAATTCTGGTTTTCTTAATTGTCACCTTATCTGCTCAAACGTTACTGGGTAATCTGTCCTGAGTAATTTCTTTTGGTGTATCTTTATGTTGGCTATGTTGAGGAAATCATATATATATATATATATATATAATTAGAATAAAATTCATGGTCACAATAATGCTTTAACCTTTCTTCAATTTGTGGGTAATTTGAAGAATCTTTCTTTTCCCCTTGTGGAAATGCACAGTTCGTACAGTTTTTGTTTCCTTAAAAACTAAATTGTAGACGTATACTTTGTATAGAGCCTAAAGTAAGTCACATTATTCGTGGCTTGTGTAGTTTCTTGTTAATTTTATATTATATATAGATAGATGAGATTGGATTTCATCTCTAGTAACACCTTTTATTAATCTTAAACTCTACGCTTATATATGGTTTATTTCTTAATGTGATTTCAAGATAACGTAGTTGTGTGAGCCAAAATTGATAATTAGTTGGTGAATGTGGATAGTGTGGAGTTTGTAACTTCTGATTTTCTCTTGTATAGTCACCAAAATATCAACAGACCTGCTCAGTTGTTTGCTTATGGTTCTGACTGCTTCCATCCTGCTCCAGGCCAGTCAATGTTGTAGGCTGGAAACGTGCTATTTGTTTGGAGTTTATGGAGAAGGTTAGATTCTTCACTTCAAGTCTTCAACCCTTTTTTTTATGGTAATTACAGTAATACATGCAACTATATGTTTAATTTATTTTATTAGTTTGAGATAGACTGGCAAGAATTTGTGTGAAGTCAAAGTAAACTACCTTGAATTTCAGACAAACCGATGGCATGTGAATCGGTTGCATTAGTATATTTTGTGGCCTTTACTTAATCCAATCACATTGATTTTTTTCCATTTAAAAGCGGAGTATATTTCTGACAGAGGTTCACTTTTGATTTGCTCGAGTAATATGTGTAAGAAAGATTTGTTTATTTCCAGCTTACTATGTTCAATGTGATTATATACAGTCCCAGACTTTAATACACATTGACTGTGAATCCGTACGTCGTCACTTTTCTTTAAATTTCCAAACAGACTCTGAGTAAATTCTAATTTAGTTTCATGTTTTAAATCTTGGTTATCCAGGCTGACGTTCTAGAGTACTATGATCAAACGGTGAACTCACCTAGTGGATCTTTCTATATACCAGCTGTCTTAAGGGTCAGTAATGCAGTAATGCTTGATTCTTTTGTGTCTATTGTTTTCTCTGACCTTTCATCACTATTCTATTAGGACTAAACACTTACTTGCTATTTTCTTTTGAAGATGAGCTGCATACTTTCTTCACAATTCGTAGGACTAAACATTTATTTGCTAATCGTATAAAAAAACATTTACTTGCTAATCATCTGCTATTCAATCCAGAAGTGCTAAACATATTCCTATTTTGGTACAGGTTCCTTATTTACTTCAAGTTGTGAAAAGAAGAGTCGTCAAGAGTAATCTTAGCCGGAAAAATATACTATTCCGGGACAATTACACTTGCCAGTGAGTATTATTTTTTGAGCAGAGTAGTGGTTTTCTTTCAGTGAAGTCTTCCTCCGAAATCAACAAATACGTGGAGTGATGGAACGGTTCTGGTTAACCTGCTGTTTTTGCTGCTTAGATTTAAATATAAAGCTTTACACTGACAATGTATTCCCTTTTCAACAGGTATTGCTCTTCACGTGAGCATTTGACCATTGACCATGTAGTACCTACTGCATTGGGTGGAGAATGGAAATGGGAAAATCTAGTAAGACAATCTGTTGGATCTACATACGAATAACATGGATATAATATACATATCTGGTAATCTTAATTCTTAATAGTAGAAGGTATAGTAAGGGTGCACTGGTACCATAACTACTCACACGTGTGTTAAAAGGACTGCTGTTTTGTGTGATCTTTGCTGGTTAACCCAAAAGCAAATAAATATCTGGGGTCAGTAATTTTTTTTATCCGGTTACCAAATAACCCTGACGTACTCCTTTCTGGGCTTGGCCCATTGTTGTATGAACCGACAATAAAAGAACCCTGATGTGCTTGGCAATCACTTGTTTGAAAACAGTCTTCGTGAGGTATTAATTAGATTTTATTACAAGTTGACTGAGAAGCATGATTGAGACATAACAATGCTAGTAGAATATGAGAAATTGAAAAACTTCCGATGAAATGAACTTATTTTGGCGTAAATGGGAAAATTTCATTCAAAACTAATAAAGAATACAACAATAAACAAGGATACCAACCTTGCCGGAAAACAGAACAAGTCCAAGGCAGGGGGAACAGAAGGCATGACTAGATGAATTTGTTATCTGCGAGGGAGAGTGAACTTGACCTTTGAGAAAGCATAAGTAGAAAATCATTGTAACATGTAAGTTTTCGGCTATGCTTGATATCCACTCCATCTCTCCCCACCACCATGAAGCATTTATTTCAAGAGGAGGCTTGTGCAAACTTAGGTAATCGAAATGAATGAGTGAGAGGTAGGAGATATGTTAGCCCTAATCCCAAAGATCCAAATCCATCTGTGTGGAGCCTCTCTTTATCAAGTCCTTACACAGTGTTTGATATCAACAGGTTACAGCTTGTGTCAAATGCAACTCGAAGAAAGGTCATAGGACTTTAGAGGAAGCAAAAATGAAGCTGGTTAAAGCTCCAAAGGTACTGCTTGCTTTACTAGCTACCATGAATTTGCTTTCTTTCTATTAGCGGTTTTCCCATACTTATCTGTTCTGTGTTCCTTGTATGATCATGACGTGCATGTCCTTTTCTATGAATGAATGGACAACTTGATAGCTACCAATATGACCTCAAAAAGAAAAATTGATGGTTACCAAAGAAAAGTTTGGCACTATCAAAACTCTAATATGTTATTTGCACAAACACAACTGAAACATACAGCCTGTTTTTCATCATATTAATGGTTTTTAACTTCGATATTGCACCATTAACGAAGAATAATGCTGCTGCTGTTGGTCAGGCCCCAAAAGACTACGATATACTTGCCATACCCTTAACAAGTGCAGCTCTGAGAATGTTGACAATAAGAAAGGGAACACCTGAAGAATGGCGTCAATATCTAAGGTCCTCTTCAGAGCCATGAATTCATCTCTTGGGGCACTCCTGTCCTGTATGTCATCCATTCATAATTTCTAGATCTGCTCCTGCTCACCAAAAACTTAATAAATAAAAGAAAATTTCCTCGTAATCACAAGAACTTGTTAACCTTTAGTTAAAAAGGAAAAAAAAAAAACAATCATAGCAAACTCACTATTGATCTCAGGAATCTTGTAAAATATATGTAAAGTAGTTTCCTGTGTTTTTGAGCAAGGCTATGTATGTGTCTGACTCAAATTGATGTACAGAATTGATATAAAAGAATTAATTTAGCATGTCTGTAAGTGTAGGGATGAGGTTTGGTTGCAGATATGTCGGTGACGTGGCTTCCAACTAATATAAGCTTTTGTTGCACCTCCCATTGCCACTTTTGACTTTGGAGGCATTCAAAGAGAGTAATGTGGTAGTTTTATGATGCACGTGAATTGTGAATAGTGCTTTAAAATCAAGACGCCCAACCGGATCATTGCAATGTTTCTATGTACAGTTGAGACTGCTAATTGAATGATGTGAATAGAATTTTAATGCTGGAATGCACTGTAAAAGGTGGAATGCTTTTCAAGTGATGAGCGGTGACCATTTAAATTAAAAATGAATTAAAAAAAGGGCAAACTGATTAGAAGAGGGAAGTTAGGTTTTTTGAGGCATTAATTCTCATGTGTTTGATACGATGACACTGATTCAAAGGGGGTATTGGAATATGGAATTGATACGTTTTTCAATGGGAGTTGATTTTTAGAAGCTGAGTTGTAAATGATTCGAAGTCAGATGCGCCATATTTATCCAGCAAAAAAAAAAAAAGGGTCAGATGCGTCACATGCTTCGATGCAGTTTTAGGCAATGGGTATGGAACTATAGGGGTGGCTATGAAATGTTGAAAACATTTGTTGCCCATTATTTTAAAGCATGGGTATGATGATGATGGTGATCCAATAATGTTGCCTTCTCCTTGATTATTGCAGGAACAAAAACCTAGTTTTTTTAAGAATAAGGGATGAAAAAAAGCTCAATGATGAAAGAAGGGGAAAATATATGAAGAGCAACACTGATGGGGGGTGCGTCAATGATTGAGCTGGGGATGGGAAATGAAAAGGAATCATTGCTTTGCCAATGGGTATATAGGCTTTGGCGGAGAGGCTATTTGTTTTTTACCACATCAGTAACTACTATTTAAAGATTCTTAGTAAATTTAAAATATGCATTAACTAAAAGGTGAGATTTGCATGTAGACCTTTTCTTTGACTTGAAGATTTGCATTTGGACCTCAGACGTACTATAACATCTAAATTGTATTCCTTTCAAGGAAAAGACGGAAAGAAAGAGTGGTAAAATTTACTTGCTTGTTAATTAAAATAGCTGTTATCACTCTTGTTCCCCCTTCAGTAAACCCTTCAACTTCAATAAGAGTAAAGGGGTAAAATTCATGGTAAGTTCCACTCTATGCATAACCTTAATCTAATCTCCTTGATTAATTTTTTCAATTAATTGAAGAAATATAAATTAATATTGGACTGGACACAGATGTCACTGCTCATGCCGTCGGCCCGCCCGTCTCATCTATTCAAGTTGTTGCTTCCAGTCTCATCCACATTCGCACTTCATGTGCACTTGTATGGTACTCGTTTATCGACATGCCTGAAAGAGACATTATTAGCATTAGCTGCATGATACATCACTAATATTTACTTGAATAAATTATCATTTGTTGTTATTATATGATTCTCAATCCAATTCTCTAGTTAATAGTTATGACTAGGAGCCATCAGACCCCGACCCCCCTTACACTCATGCTTTCTCTGCCCCTTTACTCTCTGAGATGTGCTGATAAACATGAAACCATAGCTTTTTCTCTCAGCCATAACTCAAGGACTATAGCATAACAAGGACTTGAGCTTGAAGAAAAATGTATTCTCTGTATGTATGTGGTCACCTTGCAAGAATCTGTGCCTGAGCTTCTCATGCTTCGTTTTCAAGTACTTGGTGAGTGGTCACCCAAGCGCCTACTTGTTCAACTCAAACCCTAGTTGAAAGGGATGATAATAGTTCATAGAATTTATCAGTCACAGGTGAAGGATACAAGATTGGGTATTATTATTCATAGTTGATGGGGATTGGAGCCATTGACGTGATAGACTGCATAACGTGAGGGGATTATGGGCACTGTGAGATGAAGGGACCAAAAGGTCCTTATGGTCATGAGAGTGACGACAAAGTTGATGCAGAAAAGTGCCATAATTTATGAACATACTGTTCTGTTCCTATCACACTCTCTTTCTTTCAAACTCCTTCATTTTCAATTTATTACTCATCCAACCACTGACCCACCCACAGCTTCATCGTGCACATACTGTTGGTGGATTTGCGCTTTGTTTTAATCTCTTTCACGAATCCATATCATAAGGTTTAATTCTGTCATCCATTCTACAAACATTCATTTAATATCCCATCCCCAAAAATAACCCATCTTCTGAAGTTATCAGAATCTGTTGCTGAACTGGATTTATGGGGTGAGAGGATATATTATCCTCCTGCTCATAATTTGTTCAGGGTGAGTTTAATTTACCCATTTGATGTTTAGTTTCCTATACTTTCCTATACATCCCATCAAATTAGGTGAAAAACCTACCCGAAAAGCTTTAGACAAGTTTTCATCAAACTTGTGCATAAAATGCAATTCACATATCTCTTTCTCAAATTTGGAACAAGTATGAGACAGAGTGAGATATTGTTGGAACTTTCAAATTAAGATGCATTGAATCTTCACTCATAATTTTCAATTATAAATATTTTTAACCATTCCTTAAAGTGAATGTCGGCATCTTTTTTTCTGGGTTTTAGGTAGAGCGGTGGACCAAATGCAGGAGTCTTGAATCATAAATGAATAGAGAATATCAATTAATTTTCTTAACAATCATACTTGCTCGGTATAAATTTATATTAAATTCAACATAACCGTTGCAAGAAGGGGTTTCTATTTTCTGCTCAAGTTAGTACATTTTCTCATTTCGTAACCACAAAGACATCTTATGTGAAGAAGCATAGTTAGTAGCATATCCCACTCAGACTTTTTTTGTTGGTCTAGCTTGACTTCTAATGGTTTATAAACCCTCCTCATATGACTTTTTTTTTTTTGGTACCACAATTCACCCTGCGCAAAGCTGTATATGCAGGGGGGGGGGGGGAATTTTCCACTGAATGAGTATAAAATATCTATTTTTAGAGAATTGGAAATCTGAAACTGAATGCACACCGATCTAGATTTAATGTTTTTTTATTTTATATATTTTAAAATTAATAATTATATAAATTTTAATAAATCTGTTTATCAATCTGGATAACCTAGATTTAATATGAATAATTCATATTTAATTCATAAAAATTATAAAAAATTTAATGTTGAACCTATACTATTTAAAATATATCTGAAAAGTTAATTTCTAAAATATTTAATATTAAATATAGATAATTTATATTAAATCTGTACTATAAGACAGGTGAACAAATTTATTAAAATTTTTCAAATATATTTAAAAAATTAATTTATAAAATATTTGATATTAATTATTTATATTAAATCTAAACTGTACAGACAACTAAATAAATTTATTAAAATTTTTAATATTAAATACATTTAGAAAGTCAATTTATAAAATATTTAATATTAAATAATTTATAAAATATTAAATATTAAATATAGACTATTTAATTTAAATTTCAACTTCACAAACAGGTAAACAATTTTTTTAAAATTTATATAATTTTTTTATTTTGTAAAACATAAAATCTGAATTATATCTAAACAGTTGAGAACACACACCTCCATAGCTTCCCTCGAAGCCAACTCCGATACAAGAATCAGCCTGTGATACGGCTTCTCGGATTCTTCCAATTCATCTTTTCCGTGTTCTGCAAAAGAATCGGAAAAAGAAAAAGAAAAATTGTGTCGCTGTCCTCTCAAAGCAGACTTGGTTATGTGGAATTATTAAGTATTTCTGTTATTTTGGCAAAAGACCAATAAATGAGTTGTAATTTTCTTTTTTGAGTTGCCCCTTCACGAGAAAATAAGATTTTACTTGTCTTTACCACCAAAAAAAAAAAAGATTTTACTTGTCAACTCTGTTATTTACATGCAAAGGGAAGCAAGAAAGAGGTAAAAGAACAGATTTGGAAAACTCGAATATGTAGCCATTGAAGGGTTAGTTAGTGTAGCGTATGGTTATTGCTTAAGGGCGAGTGCATGGGATGTTGAAATGAGATGGAGATATTAGATTTCTTACAGATTGATTAATAAATTGGATTTTGTTTTCTTTTAGCTTTCATATCTGCCGACAAAAAACCGAGGGCCATAAAGGGGGCACTGACATAAAATTGTGACACCAAGCTTTGGTTTTCTTCCTCCTCCCATTTCAGACCATCTCCCTTCAGAATTCAAAAATACATTTGACGGGCATGGATGTTTGCCGGAATGCATCAGTTTCCGGCGACTGCGACCAAGAGCAGGTCCTCTTGTCTTCCTGCTCAAAGCTTTCTACCTTCTCAACCACTCTTGACGACCTCTTCTCTTCTCATAGCACGGTCAGTTTTCCGCTTGCTTTCAAGGTTCCTGTATCTCCCTGCTCTGAAATTCCTTCCCTTATACTTTTTCCAAGTCCTAGCATCTGGGCTTTCTTGCACAGCTTCGCCTTTTGCAGTTTCTGTTCAATTTGCTGATAAAAATCGTTTCTTTTGTTGCTAGCTATATCTTCGCTTAGTTTTTATCTCGAAATTTTTACCTGTTGTGCTCTGTTTCTTCCTTTTGTTTGAGTCTTATCGTGTTGATAAGCTCTTCTTCTTCTTCTTCTTTTTTTTGTGACTTTATTAACGGGCAGGAAGTAGATGTTGGCTTAGAATGGCTTTCTGTATTTGTGGAAGACTGCTTTTCCAGCTCAGCATGTTGCCTCTTGGGATCTACTGACGCCCAAAATACAGAGGCAAACTCTAAACCCTCCGTACAATTACAGAGAACCCAGCAAAAGCAGTCTCCTCTGCAAAATTTTGTGGTTCCAGGGAAGGCAAGAAGCAAGAGGAAAAGGCTTTCAGCCCCTAGAACCAAGGACCCATTAAGCAGCTGGTCACGCCATTTGAACCCACAAAATGAACCCCTAACTTCAGACCCTCCTCTTCTTAAACAAGCCTACTGGTTAGCTGATAGTGAACTCATAGTCCCCAAGAAGGAAGATGAGCATGTAGCAACAAAGGATGGAGAAACAGAGCAAGAGGTGGAAGAGAAGAGGACTGTGAGGAAGAAGGAGAGTTTTGAGAGCTTAGTGTCAGAGTGTGAAGAAGGTAGCAATGGGCAGCAACAAATGCCAAGAAGGTGCACACATTGCCTTGCACAGAGGACCCCACAATGGAGGACCGGACCTTTGGGTCCAAAAACACTATGTAATGCATGTGGAGTGAGGTACAAGTCGGGTAGATTGCTTCCAGAATATAGGCCAGCCAAGAGTCCCACTTTTGTAAGCTACTTGCACTCCAATTCCCACAAAAAGGTCATGGAGATGAGAATGGCTGTTCTGTCTCCGGTTCCTAATGAAGACTAATTGTTATCATTAGATGTTTTCATGTAAATCAAACTTCAGAATTCAGGAAACATGCATATTATATGGGTTAGTACCTAATTTCATTTCATCATTCTCAGAGGCTTCGTGTTGTGCACTTTAATTAGTATTAGTTCCTTATTCCCTGAACCAGAATATTTGAATTGAGATGGACCTCTGGTGTTGCGTCTCACACTTACTATTGGGTGTTAGGTATTTTTCCGTTGTTGAGAATTTAAATCAGGAATCTTAAAATGAACAATTGAGCATAGAGTCCCCAAGTGGCTAACTCCATATCCGTCATTTTCAAAAGTGAAAGCCGTGACGTGGCCTCCTGACTTTACCGCTCTTTCCCATTCTCCTCTTTTCTTCTTTATTTTTTTCCTGAACATAATAAATGCATCGGTGAATTTTGACGCGTTATCATATGCTGTCATTATAAGCTTGTGAAGTGCCATGTATTTCACTTTCGGCAGTGACATTGGAGATAAGATGATCCATTACAGTTTGCCCATACTCATCATAACTAAAAGTTTCTATACTGGATTCTCCTAAGCGACTGGAATCTGTAGATAAAAAGGGAGAGAAGATGAAAACCAGGCAGTTCCTCATTCTTATCTCTTATTTTCTCCTCCATCCTTTGATTTGATTCCTTATTCTAAACGGGCGCATGGGAAACAGTTTAATTTCCCTTATTTTTAAAAGAGGGGTTCTCCTTGTTGTCTTTTTGTGCACTTTACAGCCCTCTAAGCAGTCTCAGAACTTGAACCAGATAGAAAATTGGAAATATTGCCATCTCCCGACTAATTAAATTGGTTCAACCACCCTTTTTACCCTTTCATTGGTTCATCCCTCTTGTAATCTAAAGTAGGACGGTGCCACAGGTGAAAGAATTTCTTAATTTAGGTTACTGTGGTAAGCAACGATGGGAAACTGTGAAACATATTTTAACATATAGTTGATTTTGATGTGCAACTCAACAACTTAGTGCATGTGCAGAGTGTAAAAAGAAAGGCAATATTCGTTGTAATCAAAGACAGACATCATAAAGTTCAGTGACGATTAATATGGTTTGAAGACCCAGATGGGCAGATTGACGCAAGTATGCAGGATCTTATCTTTGCTTTCACTTTCATTCATAATGACATCCTGGTTGGAGCATGATGTTCTTACTGAGGGACCTTGTACGCTGTAACCTGTTATTTATCCTCTGACAGCAACGAAACATGGGCAAGGAATCCTGTTTATGGTTTTTTACTGAGAATGTTTGGTTCCCATTCCCATCCTTGAAGTGGTAAACCCATATAATCCACACAAACATCAGATTAAACCATTTGATACAAGCACCTTTTATCCTTGAACGGCAAGTGCAATAAGCTTATTGGCTTCAGTAATATTACTGGCTGTTCCATATTCTTTAAATTTGGGTTGCTTATGCTATTCCATTTTAATACCATGATATACTTTTTACAACAAACCCTTCTGCGCCAAGGTTGGGTTAATCAGCTTTTAAAGATTTCAATTTTTTTTTTCAGAATTAGTTATGTTAGGTGAACGGGATAGGGACCTTCTACACCAAGAAGTTCTTCTTTTCCTCACTTACCTCCATGTTCTACCTTCATTGATAGGGACCTTCCACACCAAGAACTATTGGCAACGGCATCACTTTTCTTCATTGTAGACGGTAATGCAACGCGCAAGTTCAACTTTTGCATGCCTCAACAAAGTGAGAATCGTTGGATCAAGAAAGTAGTATGTGGACGGTACATATCACATAGGGAGAGAGGTTTAGAGAAAATGTAGAGGGAAGATCTGGATCCTCTAATTTCTTCTCATGGTGAAGATGGAAACTCAGCACTTGCATTTAAAAGTGAAGCAATACATTAAAAATAAAATAAAATAAAGCTAATATACTATAAATAATAAAAGAAATTACCTAAATACTGCACCGTGAAAAATACTTACCAAAACAATGCACTAAAATTGTTGAAACCGAAAATTATTTTATAGTTATGAAGAAATTATTCATACCAAGAATGATTTACTAGTTAGATATTATTTTTTTATTTAATGAAAGGTGAAATCGTTCAAGTCAAGATCGATTTCAACTTTTTTTTTTCCATAGATTTGACATAATATTCACTGTCAACCACGATAATATCTTACTTTCCTATATTATTATTATCACTTCTTTTCACCTTTCCCAAACATACTCAATTCAAGTTTTATTACATGGCACCTTTATCATTATCCCTTTTCAACTCACCCACTCCTACTCATTTTAAATCGTTCATGCCTTCACTTAATGATCCTGCATTATTTTCGACTGAGTACAATACTTCTTCTTTTGAATATGGTGGACCATCAAATGAAGCATATATCACCCCCTGATGGTCAATTTCTTAGTTGAATTACCTTGGTTTGCTTTAAATATGCTTGCTATACAAATAAATGAAACACTTAATTTCAAGAAGATAGGGAGATACAACAATAATAATAGCCACAACATGTGAGAAGAAGAATAAGATGTGGTGCTGGAAGTCACTATTATGAGGTAACTAATTTTCACTTTTCATTCATATAACTTAATGATTTATTATTAATTTATTAAATTAAAAAATATCAATAATAAATAAATAATTATTAGGTTTTATGAGAATCAATCATAAATGATTAAGTCATATGAATGAAAAGTGAAACTTAATTTACCTAACAAATAGTGATTTCAGTGCCACATCTTGTTCTCCTTCTCATACTTTGCAGCTATTATTGTTGTTGTATCTTTCCATCTTCTTAAAATTGAGGTAAATTAATTTTTACTTTTCATTCATATAACTTAATGATTTATTATTAATTTATTAAATTAAAAATTATCAATAATAAATAAATAATTATTAGGTTTTATGAGAATTAATAATAAATGATTAAGTTATATGAATGAAAAGTAAAATTAATTTACCTAACAAATAGTGACTTTTGGTATCACATCTTGTTTTCTTTCTCATACATTGTGGTTGTTATTGTTGTTGTATCTTTTCATCTTCTTGAAATTTAAGTATTTCATTTATTTGTGTAGTCAACGTATTTAAATCAAACCAAGGTAATTCAGCTAAAGAAATTGACCATTGAGGGGTGACATATGCTTCATTTGATAATCCACCATATTCAAAAATAGAAGTGTTGTATTCAATTGAAAATAGTATAGGATCATCAAGTAAAGGCATGAATGATCCAAAATGAATAGGAATAGGTGAGTTGGAAAGAGATAATGATAATGATAAAAAACTTGAATTAAGTAAGTTTGGGAGAGGTGAAAATGAGTGATGATGATAATATTGAGGAAAGTAAAAGATTATCATAGTTGACAATGAATATTATGTTATGTTAATAAAGAAAAAAGTTAAAATCATTTTTGGTTTGAACGATTTCACTTTTCATTAAATAAAAAAAATTTCTAATTAGAAAATCATTCTCGATTTAAATAATTTCTTCACAACTATAAAATCATTCTCAATTTAAAAGATTTTCAATGTAGTATTTTGGTCTGAATGATTTTTAGTGTAGTATTTTGATAAATACTTTCCATTGTACAGCATTTAGGTAATTTCTTTTATTAGTTATAGTACATGGGTAAAAAACCAAATAAAATGTATAAAAATTCCTTGAATTTAAAAATAGTTGCATATGATCTTATCTATACTTAAAAGTTTAAAATTAACTTCCTAACTTTTAATATTTTTTGAAGCCCCCTACAATTAATTAACTTTATTATGTTATTAATAAAGTTTGACATGTCAAATTAATGGAATACATATGGCATATGACATGTAAAAATTATTTTTACTAATTTTTTAACATAATTTAAGGAAGGACAAAACTATAATTTTTTACTTTAAAGTTTAAACACGTATGATGATGCTCTCATTTTTTTAGTTTTGAGGAATTGACTTTGTTCTTATTGTTCTATTAACACGATTTAAGATAAATTATAATTTTATTATTTTTATCAATTAAAAAGCCTTTTATGTTAAAGAGATGAAAAGAAGAATATTTAAAAGTTACCATTAATAAAAATTACATAAATAAAAATTCATCCTTTAATACAATAAAAAATATGCACTATTAATAACAAAAAAACATGGATAAAACTAATACAAAAGTAAATATTTAAAAAATTATAGTATTATAGTATTAACATTTAAATGTAAGGAGAATTATACGTAACTACATTAAAATTTAGAAAATTTAATACATTTTAGCCTAAAAAAATTAAGTGCCAGGATGTAATTAATGGTGAATTGCCATTGCATTGATAATAAATTGTAGATGTACCAGTAAAACTTGACTAATGGTGTCAATCATCACTCACCGTAAAAAAATGTAATTAATAGCAGTTTGAGGGTGCAACAAAATTGAATACTACTAAGTACTCCCTCCATTCTTATTTGTAGAAAAAAAATTATATCACATAATTTAAAAAAATTAGCTAACTATATTAATTATGTCAGTAAATACTCTTCATTAATTGTGTTAATTAAGCTTTTATTGATTGTCTTTTATAACTATGAATGATAAAATTATAAAGGATAATTTAAAAATTTTGCAATAAATATTTATTAAAAGTGTAATTTTATTTTGTTTATATTAAAAAAATAAGTTAAGAGTGATAGTTTTTTTTATACTTGAAAACAGAGAAAATACCCATTAATTATTACTAGCAATCTAGGTAAACATTGACAACGCATTTGAATTGCTGCGACCAGATTGATAAGTTGTTATTACTAATTGTACCCATATAATGATTTAATTTGCACAAAAAAATGCACTAGATATAATACAGTAAAATCTTGTTATATTATCTCGCAGTGTTTGTGTATTTTTTTTAAAAAAAAATTAGTTCCTTGTAGAATTATCTTCAAACTCACGCTTTTCATGATAAAATATTTCTAGGTTGATTCCCACAAATAAAATAATTATCAATTATATATATAAATGATAAATACGTATGAAAGATTGTATAAAAAAATTATCTCGTACATACGAAACCAAAATAGAATTTTACAAATTTCCCCCTTTAGGTTCAAAAGTTGCATTAACTTATTCATATATAGATATAAGAACTAATTGAGAGATTTGTTTCGAGCCTAAAAGCAAGTTTTAATACATGTTTATTATTTTTGTTCTAAACAATTTCAATAGTTATATTTTCGTATATTGTATAAGCTAAGCTGATGATATTATAATGTAAATGATTAAAAGAAAGTTATTTTAGAAAAAGTAACACGCATCTTTTTACAAATCACTAGCATAATTTCATTAATATGGATGAATTAGCCAAGTAACTCTTATACTTGGGATCAAAGGAAGAATTACCAAACATTGCTTTGTCCACACGCATCACGCACCTAGCAAGTGAGTGTGAGGCGAGTTTAGCAAACGTAAAGAGGGACACAACACATCGTTGGAGACTTGCGCCGTGCGAATAATAAATGATGCCTATCCTCAGCGAAACGGTTGATCATCACTATCAATTATCATTACCCTAAAGGAATGGCCATCAAATTCCTCCACTGATATCAAACTTCAATTTAAAAACAAATGAAATTTAGTCAAAGATGGAATCACTGATTATCAGGCTGGCTGATCCCAAGGGGTGCAAAAGTCGAGAACTTTAGCATCAACTGCACATGGACTACACAAGCATTTCCAGAAAGCTATAGTTGTCTTATGGGACAGAAGTTACCTTCAGCGAGTACAACTGTTCAGTTGGTAGGTGTTGGCGGATTAGGGAAGACTCCATTATTGCGTGTGGAAAAGCAGCCCCTTCCTTTGCATCATATGATCTCACTTGCTTTGTCTGCCTCCTGGAAGATTAAAGCCTTTGGAATCACATGGGGGAGGATACAGGGGGCTGCATCATTTGACTTTGTCAATCGCACGCTGTTTAAAGTTCTGTTCACGTCCAGTGTGAACAGAGTGGCTCCAATTCAGACATAACGGCATCATCAGAGAGTGGGTCATCATCGTGAATCAATAAGGATTAGCCGTTTAGGAGCTGTGGGTCCATTCATTTCAAATTATCATAAGCATTGGATGCCCATGTTAAATCAACCTTTTGATCTTTGGATTATATTGATTCGAGAATTCATCAAACATGTCAACCTGTCGTGTTTCTTTTATTTTCTTCCAGTGTATCTGTTACTCAAGAGAGGTAGCTTCCAACTAAAAACTCAAAACGATGAGTCATACCATGCAAATACCGACAACAAATAACATTATGAAAAGTGTAAAGAGCATCAATTCCTGCAAGGTGGCATTAGTTTAATACCAAGTGATCATCCCAATCAGCGGAATGGTTATTAAACTGAATCGTTCAACAAAATATCAAAGGACTACGAATATATAATAGAATTGGCGAAAAATATAAATATATAATAGCACTCCACCCCTAATATATATGTAATACAAGGAAAATCTATAAAAATAGAATCATGGATAATGTGATAAATAAGGAAGCTATCAACGGGGACATCAGAGAAGAGGATGATGAAATCTGAATCACAAAATTGCACGTGGGTGTTGAAATATTCTGTGTGGTAATCTTGGCCAAACCTTGAAAATTGCAGGCCATGTCATCCTGATTTTGCACCTGGTAATACATGTTAAATGCATATGAGGCATTCCCATTAGCATCCAGGTTGTTGCAAGAAGACCCATATCCAAGTGATGTACAGTCTCCAAAGGTACATGCATAGTTTATATTATCAGCAAGTTTACTGAGATCTTTGGCATTTGGGTTAAACATGCACCACTTTGAAGATAGATATTTCACATTCCTCGCTCCTACCAGTAACTTGTTTTGATTCTGACCGGAAAGATCCATTGGAAATTTTGGCTGCCCGTCATACCTGAATATTCCCCAGTGTCGCTCGAAGTTACCGGGAGAAATGCTCTTGGCATCTTCATCAATAAGTCCAAACAGATAAACTTCAATGAATCCAGGGCGAAGTGGTGTGCCTTTATTTGCTGCAAGCCGTGGTAAAAGCCCACTGTAAAACCTTAAGGCGTTGCCTACGTTGGCATTCTTGTCACCATCTGTAGGCCACCCTACTTCTCCTACCAAAATGGTCATGTCTCCATATCCCACTGCCTTCAGAGCAGAAACCAGGGTATCAAAGTTTGCATCAAACACGTTTGTGTATTGAATCCCATTATCGTTTATAGGGGTGGTAACACCATCAAAGAAAGCGTAGTTAAAAGGGAAATTATCATTCCCATAAAGACTTAAAAAAGGGTAGATGTTTACAGTGAATGGTGCACCATTCTTGTTCATAAATTGGACTATCTGGGTCATGAGATCATTTATATCAGCCCTGAATCTTCCTGCAGAAGGAACCGCATTATTTGCTGGGGACTCATACACATCAGCATTTAAGGGCACCGTGGCTTTTATGGTGTCTCCAACACCAGCTTCGTTAAGGGCATTTTGAATGTTCTGTAGTGCTGGGAATGTGATATTCAAGAATGAATTGTTATAGGATTTTAAAAATGGTTCATTCCCAACTGCTACATACCTGTAAAATATAGAAAGCATGTCATATATCACAGAAAAGATAGTATTTCTAAAATGCAAGGTTTTTCCAATCAGAAACACGAAAGTGATGAAGAAACAAGATATGAAATACAAAACCAAATGTACTTTTTTTTTTTTTATAACACGAAATTAAATGTACTTCAATAGTTCTACAGATGGGAAGAAAATTTAAAGGCCACAACAGTTTTCAACTATTCATTCTTTTACCAGCAACACCATGCTATAAGAAAGTTTAGTAACTTGTGAGATGAAGTTTCAATTGCACTTGCCACATTTGAAATATGAAGAAGATTTTGGTGTCACATCCAATTTAGTTAAGATATAGTAAAAAATTTAAGAAATCCCATGAAACAATTAAAAAAAAAATCATAGAGTAACAATCAAACTTCAACTCCAATTTAGTTGTTAGTGGAGGTGAAAGCTGCACAGACACAACAAAATCACCATACACGTTCCTGTGTTCTGATTACTTTTCTTTGCACAGACAGAACAAAGATGCCATACTCGTTCCTATGTTCTGATTTCTATTCTTTCCTAATGGACTCTAGCCTCTCTGTCTTATTCTCGTACAGTATTTTCCTCAATCTTATACAGCATATGGCAAAGTGATTCTTGCACTAAAGACGGTTCTCCTCTACCACATAAAAAGTTACTGGAAGGAGACACCACTATCAAAAAAAAAAAAAAAGGAATCTAGTTCTTGGGCGTTCCTGGGTACTATCAGATAAGCAGCGCATATTTCTCTGTTTATTTCATTTCATTTTAATGGAATACTAGACAGTGGGATTGCTATCCCCTCCTAACAAAACCTCACCTCTAAAGCTTATGGAATCGAGTTTGAATTAGGACATCCAAATTGGGAAGCACATGCATAGAGTTTGAATCCAAATCAGTAGTAATCAAACATAGAATTTCAACAAATTACAAATTATGGATGATTGAAATTCACACAAAAGAACTTCAGAATTTGTAAAATCAAGTTGATTATAGTTTCCGCCTCCTAAAAATTCCAGAACAAAGGGAAAAGGTCATTAGCAGTTTCAAAAATGTTATTTCTTGCCTTATTGTCTAATTAACATCAGCCCCCGACTTAACAATAATAATAATAATAATATTAATTTAACTGCAAGATTGAGAACACTCTGGACACAAAATAGTAATTGGCAAACAGCCCTATACTACAAATATGGTAAAGACAAAGGTGAATGCTTCATGTGATTGCATCAGAATGATATAGGAAACTCATAAAATGGGCTCACTTGATGTTAACCCCTCCTTTGAAGTTGTAACGTGTAACATTCTTTTTCACCCACTGTTTAGCTCGATCATAGTCATTCATCGCAGCAAGCTGATTATTAGGAATGGCAACCATGACTTCGATACCCGTACCAGCCAGAGCAGTCATGGTGGAATCAGCTGAATCAAACAGCTTCACCTTTTGAATTCCATTGTCCTTCAACATTTGAACCACCGTGTCTGGAGGCAACTGATGAGTGGCCTGCGTACCCCAATTCACACCAAGCCCTTCCGCGTGACGACTCATGATCCAAACCAACAATGCCCATTTCAAAATCCAAATCTTTTCCATTCGCTCACCGTTTCCCTATTTCCCCAGCAAAACAATAAGGGGAGAGACGAAGAAATAATAAGATAGAGAAAAAGAATATTTATTTGCTACAATTCTCCTTTCTTTCTATAAAGAATGAGAAAAACAACTGTTTCTGTGAGTGGGTAGTGAAATCAGCGAATTTTTAGGGATACTATACCCCCACGATTCGAAAAATGAGACGGCTAGACAGGGGAAAAACTCGGGGGGGGGGGGGGGGAGCGTTTAGCTATTAAAAAATAAATAGTGTCAGTGTGTGTGTAATGATGGCAAATGAGCAAAGCCGAGATGCAGATCTTCCACAATTCTCGTCCCGTCGGCCGTGTTTGCGGGGTGAGAACCGCCAATGCGCTACCCAATTGCCGAAATCGATCAGTGTCGATTAAACCGAATTGGTCTCTTATGATTTGAGAAACAGAACGGCCAGAGGAGTTCGGTTTGAAATGGGAACAGAGAATATATCACCAGTTACGCCTGTGGAACAAGAAAAATTAATGGGAGGACACGGTGAGAAACAGAGTAGAAACACAAAACGAAGATGAATGACAATGGGGTACAAGAGAAAAAAGAATAGAGGAAATTGACAGGAAGAGATTGAATATTCCCCGGTGGACAAAAAGACAAATACCGCACGACGGGGTAATCTGAACAGAGGATTAGGGTTCTGCAAAGATTTAACGGTTACAAATTACAAAAGGGAGCTCAAATGCAGGAACAAATTTAAAAAAAAAAAAAAACAAATAAAAACCAGAAGGAGCGAGCAAATAAAATAACTGAATATGATGATATCACGATCCACGAGTTTCTAAACGGCCTGAGGGACTGAAAGATTAGAAAAACGCGTGAAGGAAGGGAAACAAGTGAAAAAAGAATGAGCTTTTCTTGGAAGGAGGAATTTTTGGTTTTTGAAAACGAATAGGAGTGATTCGGGAGCCCAGCTGTCCCCGCGGTTTTCCTTGGGAAAAGAGATATTAGTTTGATTTGGTTTCTTCTGTAACATCAGTAACGGTAGTTTTTTTTTTTTTTTCCTATTTTTTTATTTTTTTACATACTACCATTCATATTTTTATTATTATATGATACTTCTTTTATTTAAAAATATAAAATATTTTTAATTAAATTTTACCTCTTAATGAAATAGTTACTTACTTTTTAATTAATTTTATTTTTTATATTTATTTTTATTAAACATCTATAATAAATATAAAGTCATTATCAATAGGGGTACTTTAAAAAAAATACAATGATTACATCTCAAAAAATTAAAAATATCTTATATTTTTTATCATTCAATTTTTTAAAAAATATCTTACATTTTTTAATAGAGGGAGTACTTTTTAAAAGAATTTTTTGGTCTTAAATATAAATCACTTGATAAAATATTAATTATATTTTTTAAATATTATTTTTATTTAAAATCATTAATTGAGAGAGAATGTAATGTCACTTTAATTTTTTTATTTAAATAAAAAAATAAAAGTTTATCATATTTTTAAATAAATTTAATAACTTAATCATTTATATTTGATTTTGGTAAATTAGTTAGGGGTATCTTATAACAGTGAAAGAAAAGAATAGATATTGAAGCAATAGCACAATGAGAAACTTTTAGGTAAACAGAACGTGCAATATCGGCAATACATTTTTTTTTTGGAGGAAAAAAAACTGCATATTCTAAAATATAGGGGGACGTAACAAATGTTAACAAATGTTAGTATCTATCCATTTGACCGAAAATTCGAATGCACGCATGTACTGACTTGTTTTTAGCATTTGAATTCTTTGCAACCTTTTCCTGACTTCAAAAGAAATACACCAGTTTTTTGAGAGCGGACGGTTAGGGGAAGGCTGCTTGCTTTCAATTTTTTTCCCCCCTCCAAATAAAGCTAACAATTGAAGAGGCAGAGTTATTAATGCGCGACTCGAGCAAGTTCTTAAAATATATTTTAGTCTACATTCTTTATTTTTAAACATAATCAATATAATTAATTTGAAGGACGATCAGGGAATTACCATCACCCATGTCCTTAAAATATACTTGTTATTAGTGCGCGGCTCTAGCGAGTTCAGCTTACGAAAGTGAGCCAGAGCGTCCGAGTTCCAATCACAGGCACACCCTCCATTTTTATTTTCAAGAGAAGCTATTATTTTTAATTTTTGTATATAAATAAAATTACGTTTTTTAATAAAAATCTATTATAAATTTTTTTAAAATATCTCTCATAATTTTATTATTCATAATCATAAAAAATATTTAATAAAAATTTAATTAACACAATTAATAAAAATATATTTATCTGAATTATTTATTTTTAAATATAATTAATTAATTTTTTAACTGTGTGATATCTTTTATAAATAAAAATAGAAGGAGTACATGCATGATAGGACAAAAAAAAATTATATTTTATTTTTAAAATTATTAAACTACACCCAATCATTCTAATGAAATCAATTT
Source organism: Prosopis cineraria (assembly GCF_029017545.1). Classification (NCBI taxonomy): domain Eukaryota; kingdom Viridiplantae; phylum Streptophyta; class Magnoliopsida; order Fabales; family Fabaceae; genus Prosopis; species Prosopis cineraria. Next base: position 36,591,377 of record NW_026555334.1, on the reverse strand, counting down.
TTGTACGCTACACTTATTTTTAAGATTTTGGCCTTTAAAAAGAAGACTAAAAGAATGATAGTCGTTATCAAAATTTTAAAAAAAATCTTGAAAAATCGTTTAAAGAAGAATAAGAATGGTCTGCGAAAAAAAACAAATAAGTTCGGGAGTCGATTGAGTGTAGAAAAGATATTAGGCACCCTACAACACTCTTTCGTAAGAACGGTTACCTAAATTTTATTGTGCTAAATTAATATGATTTTAAAGTTATTTTAATTATCCCTTTCTTATTCATGTATTTGATATAAAAATAATAATAATTAAGTGAAAATATTTATTTATTTACGAGGGAGGACTTGACTCAGAATCTGACTTTGAGGCCTACATATCCTGTGATGGGGATCAAAGTCCACGTAATTCAAGTTTGAAAATAATTGATGAAAATATTTTTTAAAGAGAAATTAATTAAAAATAATTCATCATTTTATAAATAAAATAATTTTTTAAATTTTGATTTGTGTGTTTTAAATTGCAACAAGTAATTTAATTTTAATTATTTTCTCAATTTTTAAATTTTTGAAATAAAGAAAAGAAAAGAGTTTAAAATTTATTTTTTATATATTTTATGATTGGCAATTTAAGCGTAGTACCTGCAGAGCCTTATTAATTCATACGACAATACGATTGTTCTAAATATTTATGAAGATTCTGAAATCTTACACGATAAAAAATTTTAACAACTTAATTAATTTATTTATATTTAAACATATATATATATATATATATTAAATATTCTTAATCATTATACCTGCAGAGCCTTATTGACCTATATGGTAATATGATTATCCTAAATATCTACAGAGAATTTCAAAATCTCACCCAATAAAGAAATTAAATTTATTTAAATACATCTTTAATTTAATTAATTTAATATATAATTTATATATATATATATATTTTTAAAAACTTAATCGTTATATCTACAGAGTCTTATTGACTCATATGATAACACAATTATCTTGAAAGTCTATGGAGATTTAAAAATTTCACATGACTAAAATATATAATCGGTAAATGTGATTACAACTTAAATTCATTAATTTGATTAATTAATTTTTTTAAATTGTGTCATATGATTATTTACAAAAATCACTTATTTATTATAGAAATTGAGAATCACTATATTTGCGAAGATTTATTATCTCACATGATAATGTGATTAATTTAAGTCCTTACGAAGATTCTTAAAATTTTACATGAAACTTAAGTAAATCATTTAGATTATAAAAAGATAGTTAATTTTAATGGTGGATCATTGAAACCCCTGTTTACTTTATATAAATTGGATCTTTATACCTACAAAATCTTGTTGATTACACGGTAAATGATCATTTTAAATGCCTGTGAAAATTCTTAAAATCTCACACAACAAGTAAATAATTAGAAAGAAATCTTCTCTTATTCATTTCATTTTTTTAATTAGATAAGAATTAAATTCTCTCCCCTCAACCTTTTATAAAATAGGCCTGTCATAATAATTGAAATCGTATATGTTGATGGAAAGTGTCATATGATATGAGTGTAACAATATTATAGATAAGTAAAGGACCCTAGGACTAATACAGAGATGAAAAATCATGCCCCTACATATTAATATGCCCTTTCATGCTAAAAACATATTTAAAGTTTAATTCAAAAACCCTGTCTGACAATCACACTAATTTTTCATCATTGGAAACAACACTATAATAAGATTATGCCAAAATCATACTAGGCCAGTTAAGACAATAAGTAAAATTTTCCTTGAGGATTTTTCCATGTATAGTATCTAGGCACATATTGCAATAAGAATCAAAACTCACAACATTTAAAACTCAAAAATGTTTTCTCCTAAACTGCACTTACAAGCACACACTAGCTCGAAGTTATAAATTATAAGACAATTCTAAATAACACTTTAATCAAAAATCTTGGAAGTTTCCCAACAACATGTCAGCTATTAGAATGTGAAATAGCCCTTAACTAAAATCAGAAACTCAATCCAATACTTAATTTTATTCATCACAAAGCAAGGCAAATCATTTGAACAGAACGCATAATTTATCATGTTCATTCAGCAATAAACCAGCAGCAATCATTAAGAGAAAAGAAAAAAAAACTATATCAAATGATGTCTTCTTCTCCTTCAAACTTTGATTTGATTAGTCTTTGGTTGCTTCCTCTGCTTCTGGCCGGATCATTCTCAATTCAAAGGTAAACCATTTCCTTGAAAACTCTGGTTTTGTTATTTTACATCCTCTCTAACTCCTCTCTTTGGTCTATCTCTTCTTCTCACTTTCTCTATTTTTTCTTCAGAAAACCCATCCTTTGATCTCCATCCCCTCTTCTCCGTCTCTTTTTTTCAGATCACTCTCTCTCCAGGACTCTCAGTCGCCTCCTGTTTCTCCCTCTCTCTTTTTTCAAAAAGTTCTCTCTCTCTCGAACTCTTGGTCATCTTTGTTTCTCCCTCTCTCTTTTTTTCAGAAAGCTCTCTCTCTCTCAAACTCTCGATCGTCTCTGTTTCTCCCTCTCTGTCTCTGTTTCTCTCTTTCTCTCCAGGTACTCTCTTCCCCTTGTCTCTTTCTCTCCATCCATATTTCTCTCTTTCTCTCCAAACATTCTCTTCTCTTTGTCTCTTTTTCACTACTGCGTTTGTGCTTATGCTCTCCTTCTCTTTTTTTTCTCTCGTTCTCCTTCATCGTTTTCATCTGGTTTTCGTGCCCCTTATCACTGAAGCTCTCCTTTCTTAGTTTTTCTCTCCTACTCTCGGTCTCTCCCTCTTGTTTTTTCTTATCTCATGCTCTATTTTTGCTTCCCCCCTGTAACTTTCAAGTGTGCATGTTATAACAGTGGTAGCCCCTCGAGTTTCAACTCCAACCCTGCCTTTAACTTCTCCTCTCTGCCGTGCACGCCTCTTCTATCTGCTCGCACTGAAAGTGGCTGTGTGTACGTCTACTCTGCTCCTCTCAATCGCACGCGAGTCTATTCCTTGTATTCATCTCTCTTCTCTACCTTCTCTTTTGACTCAATTGTGATGTGCGTTTGCATGGCTGTGTTCGCGTGTTTGTCAAGTCCTTTTAGAGCTGCTTTCTTTCTGTGTGTTTCGTGTGTGCATGCTACTGTGTCTGGCTTAAAGTGTTTTACGTGGCTGTGTGGCTATTTGGTTTTGCTTTTTTCTTCTGTGTCGAAGGTGTGAAATCTTTTTTTTTTGTTTTGGCTGGGTGAAATGCCATCCAGCCTTATATTATATTTTTTTTGGTTTCTAATTTCTTTCTTTTTTCTTTTTAGATTAACACACACGTACATATATGTATATTTTTTTAAAATAAAAAAATAAGATTTAAGGAGAGAAATTTAACTTTCAAAAGTTGACTCTCAATATTTTTGAATGATTGGGATAATTTGGGAGAGATGTTTAAGCAAGATTATTTTTTTAAAAAAACATAATCCTTAGAAGGATTAAATTTTATTTTTGTATTTTATATTTTTTGGTTATTTTTTTAATGAATTAAAAGAAATAAGGTCCTAGCTAATAAAAGATTATCTAAGTTAAAACAAAATTAAACCCTATTAATTATTTTTTTTGCAAATATAATTTTTAAAAGAATTAAATTTTATTTTTATATTTTTATATATTTTTTTAGTTATTTATTGTTATTTTTATTAAATTTAGAAAAAAGTCATAACAAAATACAATGTTTACAGTAATATATACTAAATTGTATTATCCTTGCTTAATTTATCTTTATATATCTAGCGGTTTTTTTTTTTTTTGCTTTAAATACCTAATTTGTTTTATTTAATTTGTGACGTTATTTTATATCTAAATCTATAATTTAAGCATTTTCTTTACATGCATCATCCATCAAGATCAAAATGACATTCATGTGCTGAAATGGAGGAGATCCGCTTGGACTCTAGCACCAATTTTCTCCTTAGAGTGTCTGCGACGCACCTTCTTCGGATTTTATTGGGACGTTTTCACCATCTCATAGCTGAGTCAAACTTCAATTTGATTTGCTACAGGAAACAATACTTACAAATACTTTCTGCTTGGATCTGACAGATTAACTTTAACTTTTGACGTTCATAGTTTATTAAGATCTTTTTCGGCTTTGTTATTAAAATACTACACATAATAAAAAAAATTTCAAAAGATTACAACGTAGAAAGTATTTTCTAAAATGTTATACCAAAAAACATTCATAAAAAAAATGAGTTTGAGGTTCTAAAAAAATCATTCTTGCCTGAAATGAATTTAAAATTTAAAATTATTTTTTATTCCATTAAAAATGAAATCGTCCACTGCCTAAACAATTTCAACTTATTATTGCTGATTTGATATTTTATTCTCAATCCTTGCATTATTTTAACATGTGATCGTTTTGTCAAAATCTTCAAAACCCCACAGGCTTAGCTTTTGCTTTTCATGTGAGAATAAAAAATTCATAGGTAGTGGCTATATAAATGATTGAAAACATGAAGAGGTATCACATAAATTTAAGCAAGATAGAATGAAGTCAGATAGTGCAAGGTAATTTTTGCTCTTCTTATTTCATTCATGAGTTAGTAAGATTGAATATAATATTATTTGCTCTTATTTATCTAATGTTCTAACATTTTATTCCTATACTTTTCTTTCTTGCTTTATCTCTTACATATTTCATTTCTTGTGATCTATTATTTCTTTCTTATTCAAACTTTAAAATTCTTTATTTTTATTCCATTTCTTTACTCCAATCGTTGGTGTTAGTGTTGTGATTAAAGTTTGCATTTTCTTCTTTTTTATCTGCTTGACTATTTAATTAAAGTACATTTTCTCAATAATTTTTCAACTTTTTAACAGGGACCCTCAGCCTACTCCAGCAAGAGTTGAGTTGCTTCATCCATAAATTTCTCTAGATAGGCCCAGAAGCGATGTGCTGGCTACTTATCTGCTCAACCACCAATTGAAAATGAAAATGCAGGAAAACAAGAGCCTGAAAATTTTAGTCAATTTCATTACATGCCAGTGTCATCATTATCATCACCTCCTTTCACCTCTCTAAACCCCACTCAATTTGAGTCTTAGTACATACCACCCCCATCATTATCTCTTTTCAACTCACCCACTTTTATTCAATTTGAATCATTCATGTCTTTACCTGATGATCCTGCATTATTTTTTATTGAATACAGTACTTTGACTTTTGAACATGGTGGACCATCAAATGAAGCATATGCCACCCATCGACAATCGATTTCTTTAGTTGAATCACCTTAGTTTGATTTAAATTTGCCGATTACACAGATAAATGAAATACTTGAATCTCAAGAAGAGGGGAACATATAACAAGAACAACGGCCACAACATACGAGAAGGAGAACAAGATACGGCACCAGAAGTCACTATTTGTGAGGTAAATTAATTTTCACTTCTCATTTATATAACTTAACCATTCACTATTAATTTTCATAAAACCTAATATTTATTTATTTATTATAATTTTTAATTTAGTACACCTCATAACAATTCCTCAATCATATTAGTAACGATTACTATTCATCATTTTCATTTAAATGATTACTAAATTATTATTGTAATTGTAAAGTGCAGCTGAAGTTTATAAATTATTGAGAAAATTAATCTTTTAATCCTCCAACTTTTAATTCATTTGTAACTCAATCCTTGAAGTATGATTCGTTGTGACTCAGTCCCTCAACTATGACTCTCCTATGACTTAGTTTCTTAATTTTTGAATCACTTACAAATTAGTCCCTGAACTTTTGTTAATTTTTTTTATGTTAGCTTATATCTCACATCAATGAGCAAGAGGAAGGTATTTTAGAACAATATATGAGCATTTTTTTTATCTCTCTTATTTGATAAGAAATTTTTTTAAAAAAATTAAAAAAGAACCGAATTATAGGTGAATCAAAAGTTGAGGGACTGAGTCACAATGAGTCATAGTTGAAGGACTAAGTTACAAGTGAGTTAAAAGTTGAAGGATTAAAAAATTAATTTTTTCTAAATTGTTTTTGCCAAGAATGAGTTTTGAAAGAACTAAATTGATACATTGAAAAAATCGTTCTTGGTGTGATGAATTTTAAAAAATTATTCTCCCCTTGCGTGATTTTAAATGTAGTATTTTGTGTAACATTTTAGTATTTTCTTTTATACTGCATAGTATATAGGTAAAAAAATTGGCTTTACACTATTTGGGTTTAACTTTGCCATCATGTCTTCATGTTTTTAACTTTTTATATGGCCATTGCATATGAATTTTTTATTCTCATCTGAAAAGCAAAAGCTAGGCTTGGGAGGTTCTTAAAATTTTGACAAAATAACCACGAGATAAAAGAATATAAGGAGTAAGAATAAATCAAATCAATAATAATAAGTTGAAATCATTCATAAATAATTTTATTTTTAATGAAATAAAAAAAATAATTTTTAATTCTAAAATCATTATACATAAAAAAGATTTTTTTAGAAACTCAAACTCATTATTCTTATAAAGAATTTTTGGTATAGCATTTTAAAAAATATTTTTTACGCTGCAGCACTTTGAAAATTTTGTTACTGTGCGCAGTATTTTGATAAAAAAGTCATCTTTTTCTTTTTGATTAGTTTTCAGTTGTAAATATTAAATCAACTTTTACTTTCCTGCCTTTTTACTTTTGTACTGTTGTACTTTTAACTTTTTTTCTTTTTAATATATTGATCTTTTTTATAAAAAAAATATGATATAATATTTATTGGTTTTAGTTTTATATAATATTGGGTTAACGATGATCGATAAATCGCTTATCCTTATACATACAGGGCTCAGAGCAAGATTCTCGACGTGTCATATCAATGTTCAATTTCAGATATGATTTTTTGATAAATGTTTATTTTTCTAGAAACGAAGTCAATCAATGTTAAAAGTTTAAATAAATCGTTGCATTTTTAACTTCAAATTCACATTAACTACAAAATGATATTTCAGTTTAATAAATGTTAAGTAATAATTAAATCACAAAATTAATAGTTTTATTAATTAACCCACAATATTTATAGGAGGGGATCGCAGTATTTATATTTAATTGTCGTCTAATTAACAAATTTATTTTCTTATTTTCAAGTACCTGTCTCATATATTTTTTTATGTCTATATATATAAAGATATAATTGCAAGCTGCCTTCTAAGCTCAACATGCATGTACTTTTAAAAATGTTGTAATGATAGACTATTCACATCAATATTAATTTTTATAAATATTTTTTTACTAATAATATTATTATTATAATTTTTTTTAAAAATACAAAGGCAAGACAAAGCTTAAAATAAGGAGTACAACTAAGAGGCACATATATCAAATAATATTAAGTCTAGACATCTAACAGGATAAGGCCAAAGTAATTTCGTATTAATCCTTACTCCATGGACAATTCTTGCTATGTAGTCAGTATATCTCAAGTTATCTTTGGAGGTTTGTTTGACAGTAACCTCCCAATCCCTGTAGATAAGCTCCTGAGTTATACTCACTTCATTTCTGATAATAGAATCAACGCAACAATTTTTGAAAATCATGTCTATATTATTATTATCTTTAAAACGGTTAGAAACCACTCTCTTATCCTTAGATGTTCTCTCCAACAATCTCATCAATTATCATAACTTTCCAACTTTTCTACCCTTTAAAATGTATACAATTTCGAGGTACCACGTTAGATTTTTTATAAAAAATTTCAAATATGAAACATTATTACATTTAAGATAAATTATCTTAATTCCTATTTTTTCTAATTTTTCTCCCATTATCTCTCTCACTCTCCTATGAGATCATAATTTTTCATAATCTTTTTTTATTTTAAATGCACAAACCCATGATCAAATGGAACAGTTATAAAGAATACAAGGTTTTCGTTCTATTCTAATATTATTTAGACATTCCATTTCCTTATCAATAAAAAACAACACCACTGAACCCTCCTCCTCTCGAGCTCCTCCCTTGTTCACCAGTCTCCTCTCGCCTCCCTTTTATGTCATCCTTCATGAAGATTTCTTGTTCCTAATGGGCTTTTCAATGAAGTTTGTCAAGTGCTTGTAGGTGTTGAAAAAGTAGTTCAATTTCTGGTAAATCTCACATTCATGTTAGATACAAGATAATTGCATGTAATCATGCATTTTATAATTTTCTATTGAATTCATCTCCATCATTCAAAATCTCTCTTTCACAAGTAATATTTTTAAATTATTCCTACATTATAAATTCATTTTGCTCAATTGCAATTGTGTTGGGTTGCAAGTTCATCTATTAGTAAGGTCTCTTGGTTTTTTTTTTCCTTTGAAATATGTGAAGCTAAGTGTATGGTTTAAAAGGATTTGATTGCTTTTGGAACAATCATTGCAACTTATTGTATAATGATCTGTTAGTCATTATACAACTTGGCAGGTATGTTAAATTTGGATGAAGAATAAAATATATATTGATATTATTCTTCAAATCATCAGAGAGTACTTTTTCTTTCACTCCATGCATATCTTGGGCATTGCTTTTTGTAAAATTTTGTTTTGAAATGCATGCTCGTAATCTTTTACTCGTATCATATATGATGCATGATCAATATTTCTTAATTTTGAATAATGTTTTAATGATCCTTGTTTAATTTTTATTTGAAACGTAAACATAAGACAAATTAACTGAATTATAAAATTTTAATTTATATATAATTTATATTTGAAGATGATGAAATCCAATCGTTAATTTTTTTTATCATGATGATATTTGATATGATATTTGTATATATAACTTGTATTTGAAGATGGCACCTGAGGTGCGTCGCATGGCACAGAGGGCAACAAGCTATGACGCAAAGTGCACAAGCCGCGGCGCATTCTTATGTTTTTAAGCAAACTTAATATTTTTTAACTACTTTCAATTTTAATTATTTTTTTGAAGTATCTCATACTTTTGTAATTTAATTTTGCTTTGATTGAAGAGTTAATAAATGATTTAAACTCATTTCAATTTATAAAAACTTGAGATCCCTTTATTTTGAAGGCTATAACTTGATAATTTTTTTAGGAGTTAATCTTTTGATTACCATAAATTTAAATTGTTAATTATGTTTAGTAGATGAGTTGTTACCAATATACCATGTGCATCACAAATTATTTTATTTAATAGTCTTAAAAAAAACTATTCTAATATTTATAATTTTAATTTGAAATCAAATTTGCACTTTGCAAATGTTAATAATAGCCAACACTAAAAAAAATTGACATACGCTATTTATTATTGTTGCGTGGAATATAAATAATGTTTGATGGATCTCATTGGTGCCATGCTTGTTCAAACAACGAGTCAATATGTTTAAACAAGGCCTTGGGATCGGCAAAAAACATATGGACATTTTTTCAAATGATAATTTACTTCTAATATAAAATTATATTTTTTTTTGCCAGTTTTAAATCATGTGATTGTTTACATCTCATAAAAAGCATGTAATCCCGAAAGCAAGGAGAAAGAATAACTAAAATTCATACTAATCTAGTAAATGACTTGTCGGCAGGGAATAAATGGCTGAGATTATCAGATTATGTTTGCAGAATCCATAATGTAATTAACCTCTGGGAAGAGTGACATCAGATAACAACAGTTTACCAGACAAGCATACTTTCCCCTGTTGATTTGACGGAAGTCATCTTTGTGGGTGTGCTGCAGCTCAAAAAATAGCAACAGAATATTCTCTGAAATTACTATCAAATGCTCGGCCATAAATTCTATTGAAGAAATGTTTCAACAAGATTACAGTCGCAAAAAGAGCCACAACTCCATTACAAAAAACAAATATACTGATTTACTAAGGAAAATTAAACAGAGAATCAGAGAAGGGGAAGATTTTCAAGAAGAAGAAAGAGAAACGCACCGAGGAGGAAAACCAGAGACGGCAACCAAAATTCTGCTCCCTTGATTAGCATTTTCTTTATCTACTTCCTCCATCTCTTTATATATAAGAGATTTTTAAATTTTTTTTCTATAAATATAATATGAGAAGTTATCAATATATTATTTAATAAATAAATCATTTTATCCTTATTATATTAAAAGAAAAAAAATAAGTATTCTTATTAATTTATTTAAAAAAACTCATTTTTTATTTGCAATAACCAGAAGTAAAGTTGATATGTTGCTATATTTTTAAGTAAATAATTAATTTTATTAATTTATGTAATTTAATTAAAAATATCTTGCATATATAAGGATGAGTAAGGATGAGGGGGAGTACATACTTTACTTTTGTCTTACCCGTCCTTGTTAAATCAAAAGTAACTGGCTTATCAGTGCTCTCTTCCCCTCCACAATCCAAGCCCAAATTAATATCAAACCGGTTCATTGTATTACTTTCTCTTGAGACATTGACCTTGCCTTCAAGGTTAAAATATAGAAAAGCAGCATTAAAAGCAATCAAAATGTGCTCGGTAGGTGTATCCAAACCATTCCAAGCAATAGAAATATAAGAGACCCACAAAACTTGGTGTTGAATGCATAAGCATTTTGCACCTTTAACTAGTCCTGTAGACCTTACAGCCATCAAATCGAGAGCTTATATAGCTAGGCCTCTATGGTTTTCTTCAACAATAATATCACACTGCTCAATCTGGACTATCAAAAGAATTAAAATGTGCTTCCGATCAAAATGAAGGAGGTTGGTGAAATTGGTTGCAGAATCCCGCAGCACTGTGGACATGGAAAGGGGTGACTTGCATACACTGGTCCTTACATATAAGAACATAACAACATAGATGTGATCTTGGGCTTCCAATGCACCATAGAATTTTACTAGCTTGTGGGAAAACGAGGCTAGTGGCTTAGTCATCTTCAATATGATGTTAGTTACCATTGCCATTGTGGTCAACTCCAAGAATATGACAAATAATGCAATAAAAGTTTCAAGAGCCCATATGTAACTTGTAGCGTTAAAATTAAGTTGAGTTGAACTATAACATCATCAGTGCTGACAGATGACAAGTACCGAAGTGCCCATCGTGGTTAAAAATAATAATAATAATAAGAGCAAAAATAATGGTGTGCATGTAAGGCATGATAAAGATCCAAAACATAGGGTAAAAATTCAGCAGGGATGTTGACTGGCACCTTCACAATAATTTGGCGAGATGGATCATGCTAACAATTGACAAATGGGAAAATGATAATTAAGGATTCCATAGTACCATTAATTGTAATTAGGGATTATGAATTATTAAAATATCAATAATAGACTATAATCCTTATTTAGAATTAAAAATATAACAATTTAAAATTAAGAAAATATGCTATTAGAATTACTATTATGAATTAGGACTATTGTAAATTGTAATTGAGAAAATTAGAAATCACACTTGAAAATGGGTTGTTTTTTAATATGAAATTAAAATTTATTTGTAGAATTTTCAAAAGGCACTTGTGAACATACAATAATCATTTAAAAATTATCAAAATTATTTCTGAATATAAAGTTAACTATTTATAAATTTTTATACTTGTCAATATATAGGTAAATCACTTGAAAAATTAAGAAAAGATGTTATTGAAATTATTATTATTATTATAAATTAAAACCATTGTTAATTTTAGTTGAAAAACCTAAAATCCCAAATGTCATGGATTAGGATTATTTAAATTATTATTATAGATTGGGACTATTATGAATCCCATTTTCAAATGTGGATCTTAGTTTTTTCAACTGATATTAACAATACTCTCAACCCATAATAATAATTTTAATAATATCTTTTCTTAATTTAAACTCATATATTTTTAATTTCAAATAAGTACGTTGATCCATTTTTGAAATTTTAATAATTTAGAGTTCCTAATTATAATTTCTCCTTGACAAATTGAAGAAAGTGTTGGTTGGCAACAGTGGAACTCATCCATTTGCACCATATAATAGTAACAGAAATACATGAACCCAAGAATGCAGATTCAGAAGCAATTTTTTTTCATGTGGCCACCATGTATAGTGCCTGCAATCATGAAGACCTTCAAACCGATGTAAACTTAATGCATATTCACAGAATCCACCAAGACCGGTCTAGATTGTAAGGAATTAAGTAAGGTAAGAAGACCAAAGCAGTGCAAAGTGGTGGCTTCAAATAAAACGCCAAATACCCTTAGCAACTCCCTGGTCAAAAACAAAAATAAAAAAGGGAAGCAAGGATGGAAAGCGAATAATTGGGGCATAAAATGGACTGAACCAATTGATCAAACACTTAGGATGCGTGTCAAGAAGGAAGCCATGATAGGAAGATTGCGCAATTGTAGATTCCAAGTTACTGTTTCTGACATAAACCCCAAAATGAAAGGATAAAGAGAAAGGAATGGAGCCAAAAATGTTAGAACAATTGAAAGCTCTAACTACAGAAGTAGAAATAAAAGGAAACTCGATTAAGCCATTGGCTTCTCTGAATGCACGTAGTGTTGTCTCGATGGGGGCTAGAGTCACTAAACAATAAAAAGGATGGAGAGGAGGAGGCTCACCAGTAGAAGTGGCATAAAAAGATGGATAAACTATGAGTGATTTCATTTGACGACAGGAACAGATGAAACTGTTGAACAAGGCATCCTATGTGAGATCATCGATGGTTGTATCGAATACCAATAACCTTGGAAAATATTGGTCGATGGAGGCCTTCATAATAATGAAGAGTTGGCTGGTGGGATAGGGAATTTTGGTAGACCCGAATTGGGCTTTCTTGGCTTGGACTTCAATATTCCCATTAAAGGAAAGGTATTCAAGATTGACTCGTTGCCCTGGGAAGGAAAGGTTCACTAGTGGTGGAGGAACAAGTGAGTCCGGGCTGTGAATCTGTGAGCTCACTGGTAATGTAGTAACTACGGCAATATCCGAACTCACATCTTCAATTTGTTTCGTAATAGTCTGAAGAGACGGCTCCAAACGTCCAAACGAGCATGGATGATAGCATCTTGTCCTTTCATCTTATCAGCCAATTGTTGGATCGCAGCTTCTAGCTCATCAAGTTCAACATCATCAAATTCGTTCGCCATTGGGCGGGAGATTCAATGAAAGCACCAAATTAATATTAAACCAGTTCATTATAGTTATCAATTGCTAGCTACTTCCAGCAACTCATAATAGTGTCTTTGAAAATCCGTTCCAAATTATAAGATTACTTAACAAAATTTTTATCCCAATATATTAAGATTATCTGAGAAGAATAAGATTTTATTAATAATATTTTTTTAATATTATTCTTCAAGTAAAGAGAGAATTAAAATGATATTGTAATGTAATAATTAAATGCGCATGAATACTTTTGAAAGTTTATAATTTTGTTTTGAAAAAATTTGTAAAATGTTATTATTATATTTTATTAGCATACATAATTTTATCTAAGATTGTCTTACAATTTAGGATGTGAAATTGATCATCAATTGAAATGTTAGTTCGACCCTTTTTAGTCAAGTGTCCACATTCAGTATTCATAATTAAGCGCTCATCACGTGTGGCCAAATTGTGCCCTTTTATTTTACTCTAAAATGATCCATGCCATTCATTTTAAATTAATTTTTAAATATTATATTTATTCATATAAAAATTATAAAAAAAAATTGATGTTAAATTTAAAGTATTTAGAGCACATCTAGATGGTATGTAAAAAATATAAAAATTTTAATATTAAACTAAGTCATCCAATTTACACTTGAACCATCTAGAACATATTTAGATAGTCAAGTTATAAAAATTATAAAAAATTTTAATATTAAATTAAACATTTAAGATTAAATCTGCATTGGCCAGCTTGGTAATAAACAAATTGATTAAAAAAATTTATCTTGATAATTGTAATTAAAGAAAAAAAATTAAATTTAAATAGTCTAAATCTCATCGGAGATGATAAGTACCATAGTGTTCATTATTCGATGAGCACAAAAGACAGTCCAAATTTAATATTAATTTTTTTTTATAATTTTTGTATTAATAAAAATAATATTTAAAATATTTTAAAATTAATTTAAAATGAACAGAAAAGTTTATTTTAAAATAAAATAAAAGGTCATAATTTGGCCACGTCTTGGTGAGCACTCGTGCACCAAATGCGAACGCTCTAGTTAGAGACGAGCTAAACAATAATCCATGATGCAATGAAACTAATCCTAGCTTAATATGGGCCAGAGGTGAGCCCACGACTAGTTTAAAATTACTGAATCCTTCTCCTGCTGGACAATTTTAAAATTCAAGATTTAAAATATCGTTGCTCGAGAATCCGCGTGGGAGTCTCGTATTGAGGAATGCCCCTAATGCTGAAACGCTACAAAATACAAGCCCAAAACTATACAACTTGTATATCTGCATATCTGCTTCCCTACTGTAGGGCTTGCTCTGGGTACAATGGAATGCGTGTTTTTAACAAGGCCGAAGCAAATTCATATGCTTTGGGCATTTGAAAACTGAAAAGGCCGAAGCCAGGTCAAAAGTTACCGTACAAAAACGGGAGTTCAATGATATCCTTGGGAAACAGAATCTCACAAGTGAAATCAGGCTAGGACGATTAGCTACAACTTAAAGGAAAGCGCTTTGGCACGGCAAACGTAAAAAATATAACTGACTGTTTAAGGAAAACCGCCAACCAATTAACTTTTCCAATCAACAGCTCCAAACAAAAATTGCAAATACCTGCACTGACATGGGTCAGATGTAATTAGAAACCAACATGGTAAGTCATTTGAAAATGCGCAGTAATTGAAAGTAAGGAGAATGCTAAGATTTCTGAGCCAACGAAAATGCACGACTTAAGCAATAACATGCATGTTACATTGTCACCAACATGTTATGCCATTAAAGGGTGCTATCGCGCTATAATCCAAAAGCGTTGATCTAGTATCTAAGTAAAAGCATGCTCCTATTAAACCAATCACTTGAAATCACGGGTTTAAGCTTCCAAAAGCATCTCACTGTTCTAGCAAATGCCAACCTCAATAGGAAAAGCCAATTTGATCACGTTTTAGTATGCATGGCATGACATTTCTTTTAATGATGCATGCCTTCACCTCAGAGTAATAATACACGTTCTGCAGACACATCTAGTCTAATGAAGAAAACCTCTATGCTTGCACTCAACCCGTCCACCTCAACCAATCATGCCTTGCACTACATTGAAGAATATAATGTTATGATATTTTACAATTATCGGTCCAAAATGACACTTTCATCAAAGTATCACTGAGTAAGACCACGGCAAAAGAGCCCAGCCGTTAAACAAGAACAAAAAATAATCACCCTCTATTTTGTTTTATTTTTCCTGGCTAGATATAAAAGTATAACAACTAATACCAGTGCATATAATAGAAGATTAAATGAACTAATATTTGATTTTAAGCATTCTATATGATAATTAATTTATTCAAAAAAAATTCTGAATATAAAGTCAAAACTTACTTTATTAAATAACTAATTAACGAGAAGTTTCCTTATAACTACAAGTTATTTATTACATCTTTGAACAAAAGCTAATATTACTTTATTAGTATTCTCTACATTATCTCAAAAATATATTATCTGAACTTAACAACTTACAAGTCACAACACATAGAGATCCATTTATTATTGTCATCTATGAATTGCATTTTTCCATATAATACAAGAAAGCCCAATTAATACATTAATATTGCACAAGTACATGAGAAGTATGTTTAATACGCATGCATAACGGCTAATGCCTCTTCTCCCTCACGCACTGGGTTGTGGGTACCATCCCAGATTCGAAACTCATTCCAATCCTTTAAAAAGCCGCGTAGCTGTGGTTGGTCATTCCAATGCATGCACAAGCCAAAACTAGTTGAAGAGCTAGTGCAAATTTGCTCTATGTCAAATTAAACATCAAAGAAACATGATAGGTAAGTTGCAAAAATGGCTATCATCATGTTGGTCTTCGTTGCATAACTTCCTTTCTTTGAAGATCACATTTCATTTAATTAAATTCAGAAGGTAAATTAGCTTTATCTATCTAATTATACCCAGAAAAAAAAAACAAGCAAAAAGGCAATGGAACTAAGACACATGATTACCAGTCTTCTGTGAACCTTCTATATGATAAGCTCATCTTCAAGATAATTATACTCAAAAGTGAACTCGGTCTTAATTCTTTGACACCTGACACACCAAAACAGAGAAAAGTCACAAGACAGAATGCACCAACGTCATTGTGATCGAGATCTTACATAGAATCAGCAAGGGGAAAAATTAGTTTATATAAAATAATCAAGTTTAGGGAACTCTTTGAAATCAGGTCTCATATATCTGCCCCAGCTAAGTAAAGCCCAAACATCAAACGATAAAGCAGTAAGGCAATTGAATATCCCTCGGAGAGTTTGGCATGCTAATGTATAATAGAATTTCAACTGTGGTGACTGGCAAATAAGACTCACATTTCATCAATGGGTAATGGTGGAGTCTTTTGAACGTACTAAATCCTCTACAAGTAGTAGTTATCAATACTAGCCAGATATCTGATACCATTAATAATGTATGCATTTCTTTACAAAGACTTACTCGGTCTGTGAATAACTTCTAATATTATATATTAAAAAAGCACAAGATTTTTTTCCACTGACAGTACCTACCAGCAAGCATAGGATGCCACCAGTTTAAAAGACTAAAAAACCTCACTACAGGTTAACAATGCAGCATTTTTTTGGCTGCTGATAAAGAATCAATAGTTACAGGTCTTCAGCATTTCTCTTCTCATAGGTCTTTCACACCATTTGCCAAATAGATATAGGTCCCCCAAACTCAAATCTAAAATCTATTAATTTTGTGAACTTGTTATTTCGATCACACTCAATTTATAAGTAGTCTAAAATTTTTAACAAGCCACACTATTCATGAGCCATAAATTATGGTTCATTTTTCAGACATCATGCAACAAATGCAACCCATACTAGTTATCCTTAAAAAATTGTAGTAATCTTTGATCTTTCTAAAAAGTGACACTAGTAGCTAGTAGGGGTGGAAATAAGTTAGGTTAAGCTAGGCTTTGGCCAAATAGGCTTAACTTGTGTGGTAGATTAGAAGCCTCAACCTGGCTTGAAGCCTGTGTAAGGCTTCCTTTTACAGCTAAAGCCTAAGCTTACCCAAAGCTTAGTTTGGTTTGAAAGCCTATTCAAAAGCCTATTTAAATAGGTCTCCAATAGATTTTAGGACTATTTAAAGTCCACATATGCACAACCAAATATACCAACCACAATATATAATAAGCAAGACTTACCAACTACAATAAAATACAACAATATAGTAAAAACATTGAAATCAATATATAAGTCCAATCTAATTGAAAATATAACCAAGAACATAGGCAAGGAAGAGCTTGTCTAGTTCTTTCAAGTTTCAATTTGAAGAAAGAACGAGAAAAAAAGGGGTGGAGTCAATTATTTCATAATTCCTAAATTAAATATCATATACATATTATATTACATATTATATATATGTAATATATTATATAATAATATATACATACATAGGCTAGTTTATAAAGTTTGTGGGCCTAGCCTATTTACTTAAATCAAAGGCTTGAACTTGGGTTAACCTATTTAGTAAATAGGTCGGGCCAGGCTGTAAGCCCCTGATAGGCTGCCTCGCCTACTTTCACTGCAGACACCAATCTACATAATAAGGGAAAATAATTATGACTGCAAACAAAAGAAAATGAAGATCTACTCAACGTACCACCCATGTTGTAGGTCATCGTTTGCAACATAGAAATCAAAGTATACATATGTTCCTTTCTCATATTCATCTGTAGCAACTTTTGGCTCTTCATGTCGCTGAAACCAAGTATTATATTTTCTGTGATACCTCCAAGACTGCTTCTTTAGCTCTTTTGCAGCCAAATATTGTTGATATGTATCCTGCAGCAAGTAAAGATGTTAGCTCAAATGACTGACTGAAGATATAATACTTATCAGTAAGCACACAAGAGGTAAAGTTACCTGCTGATAATAGAATGCAAAAAACAAGGTATCAGTTCCATATGGTTCAAGCCCTACTCTCTCCCAAAAAGCAGGATTATTGACAATGGGCGCTTGTACTTGAGGATAACTGGGAGGTGTTATTGTTGGATGCCTCTGCAGAATGAGAAAAGGAAAAGTGATCACGTAAACATAACATAGAACATAGAACCAACAAGACGATATGTATGCCAAAGCATACAGGAGTATAAGTCCTTGGGCGTTCTGAATCTTTAGGTTGCGGAAGTTTGTAGTAAGCGGCCCCAAGCATCTGTAAATCATGTAACTGATCACGCATTCCACCAGAATTAACACTTGATCCACTAAAGTTATCACCAATGGCTCCAAGGTCAGCACCAATTCTCCTTCCAATGACACCAAGGTTACCAGTAAGTTGATTGGATTGTAAAGGCTGGCCAGGAGACAAGTCAGTATCTCTGGAGGTATGAGCAGGCTCTGTTGGGAGAGAGCCATATAATCCTGCCTGCACGTCCATTAAAGAATAATTTCCAACTCACATAATTCATCACTAGATATAAATTTTCACATTATTTCATTCTTTGGGGTCATGTTCCACTGTCCACACAACACATACAAACATACACAGATAAAAAATATAAATATTTCAGAAAATAAAGCACAATCAAGTTTAAGTCTATTCAACTCATAAGATCATACATTGCCAAGCAGATTGCATCTATAATAATTTGTTCACCTCTTAACCATGAAATGGGAAAAAGTGGATGATAGAAATTGGCCAGATTTTCATGCGGTCTGTCAGTTAATTTCAACTATATTTACATATTTTGCATAACAAGACATACATGTCATAAGGTAGACATTAATTAAGATCCCATAGTTTAGTCAATTTTCAATGTCTTCCTGGTCAAAATGTTAAAACCTTTAAATATTAGGTCCCATTTGGTTACTAGAAAAGAATGAAATGGATTGAAAAAAATTAAGATAAAAATGAACTAAATCACACTTCCCCTCATAATAAACATAATAAAACTCATTAACATATACTATAAATGTGGGAATCATCACATCCTTTAAAAATCTCATAAATTATGATTTCCAACTTCATAAACTAAATTGTCCCTTCCCCTTATGAATGTATTCACCTATCCCTTTTGGTCATCTCATTTTTACCTTTAGTTTTTCAATCCATTCTATTCCATTTTATTTTAGTAAGCAAACATGACCTTAGTCATTCTTGGGTAAAACATCCAGAACCGGTCAATACAAGCTCTGATGCAATAGAAGAATAAGGCAAGCAAAAGGCATTTTTTTAGAACACACACTAAGAGAACAAAACGAACAAAAAAGCATATTTCTGCATTTTATAATGGAAAACGATAAGAGAATGTTTCTTCAAGAATATAATGGGTAGGAGTTAGTCAACATACCGGAGAATCAGCAGCATATGTGGATTTCAAATCATCTTCATTTATAAGATTCTTGCCAAGCCCAGCATTAGCAGTAGATTCAGTTACTCCCTCATCAGGAAAATTCAGTTGTTGCTGTTGATCTTCAACCACAGAATTTCCAATGTCTGCAGAAGCAAATATCATTATATACCCAATATAAACTCTCCGAGGAGAAAAATAATACTCTCACCACCATCCCACCCAAGAAAAGAATTACATATTGAGACTAGAGAAGAAGCGCAACAACTAATCATTTAATCCAAATGAAAGGGGCAGAAATATTCAACAAAAAAACTAATGGCAATTATGAGCACCATGAACCTTACCAGCATCTTTAGAAACACCTGCAATCAACTGCTGCGGGTTAGATGGGGAATTTATCGAATTAGGTGTCAGCTGAAGTGTGGTAGATGGAATGCTACTGAAACCTGGTGCCTGGGTTCCCAGTCCAAGACCAGATTGAGAGGAAATAGAAGAGCCCTGGGAGCTAAACTGAACAAGTAGTAGAATGTCATATACTGTTTAACAGAATTAACAGTTAAGCAGAATATGTTAAGTTGCAGAAAAGAGTACACAAAGAAGGGGGCAAATAGAAAACTCCACAAATAGTACATGCTGCAATGGATCCTACTATAGTAATATAAGGCTAGACAGAACTTTTACTCACAGATATTAATATCATAATCTAAGCAGAAGTTGCCTTCATAGTTCAATATATTTTCCTATTCCTAGATACATGCAATAATTCAACCACAGAAACATATGACCAAGATATAAATTAAATTAATTAAAAAAAATTCAGGACCATTTTCCACATTTCCCCAAAACTTCCAGTTTTGTTTGCAATGGAATCAAAGATGGATAATAAAATAAAAAATTCAATAATAGTTTTACTTGTGATAACAAAAAGGCATAAAGTAACAAGTGAAAAGGCATATGAAAAAGTATTTTACAAAAGATACTCAAGGGAACAATAAGTATGACAGCAAGCTCTGTCCAAACAACTCTGAAATCTCCAAGATCTGAAAAAAAATAGGCACAAACTTGGCAACAAATTAGTGCCATGAATTACAATTTATTTTTCAAACCACAATTATCAAACTAGTAAGCAATCATGAATAACACAACATATAAGAAAAACGGCAAGGAAGAAAGAGAATATTATGTTAAGCATTCTGACCTATAGTGAAATTTTCAGAAGTA
Source organism: Prosopis cineraria (assembly GCF_029017545.1). Lineage (NCBI taxonomy): Eukaryota > Viridiplantae > Streptophyta > Magnoliopsida > Fabales > Fabaceae > Prosopis > Prosopis cineraria. The sequence goes on along the minus strand of NW_026555334.1, from coordinate 36,570,726 downwards.
AATGAACATTAAGTACAACCCAAATTTCAGGTACAATGAGTACCTGCTGCAATAGAGGGTTTTGCTGCTGCACAGGAAATTGCTTTTGATTCCCTCCACCAAGAGAAGGCATCCCAAGAAGGGTATTGTGCCCTTGTTGCTGAACTTGCTGAAACTTCTGCAAAAATTTCTCTCTTTGATCAGGAGTTATTTCAGTTCTTCCTCGAAGCTGCCCCTGAAAATAAATATCAATCAACTCCTTGTAGTATAGGTTCAACATTAAAAAATAAAATAATATAACCAACCACAGAGGATATTGAACAGTACTGTCACGTGTTTCTTGGAATGCACTAATACCTTGCTTCAATTCCCAATACACAAGCCAGAATGATGCCCAGCAAGATACAACTCATTAAACCCATCAAATTCAAAAAGGAGAGGAAATTGTTTGAAGTGTTTTCAAATAGGATGAGCAACTGATAATAAAATGTGTTTAATAACCAACAAGTGTAGGTAAGTATGCCCACACCTATGGATCAATTTTCTATGAGAATACAAGCACAGATCATAAAATCTTATGAACATACAAAAAATGAATGTATACAAAGCAAGAGCAAGGGTCACCTATGAGTGAAATGTCACAAAGCTGACTAATTGACCATAAAAAAGGACATAAATTTAAAGATTACACCACAGAACTTCTGAAATGGTCTTTTAATCCAAGACGATTGTCAAATGACAGTGTTAGTGCTCCAATTCTTCCCATTATAAACCAATAAATCCTTGCATATATTAAAAAAAAAATTAAATTTGTATACTTGTTTCTAGTCTTCTAGAGTAAGTATATACGTCAACAGATTCTATTCCATGGTTATCAACGCAATTTTTCACTCGTTTCCCCATTGAAAAGGTATCACAGGATAATTAAAAAATTCAATCAATTATGCATCACAGTTTACCAACTGTTGATAAAATACAAAATTTACCATCTCATTCTGGTTCTGGAAGGGGCTTCCAGGTCTCCATTGCAGGCCAGGCATCACAGAAGAAGAAAAAACTCTCCCAGGGACAGCCACAGTCTCATTAACATTTACAGAGTCGAATGAGGCACTTCCATCATTACCCTTTGCAGCCTGAGGTAAGATTGTTCTGTTACTAAGGGGAGATGTAAGAGGTTGCACCATCGCAGCACTTCCAAGTCTATCATCAGCACCCAATATGTTTCTCTTTGTTATTTCAGATGCTGAAGGGACTGAACCAAGTGACCCAATGCTGGAAACAATGTTGCCTGAACCAAGAGGGATACTGGAGGATGCTTGATTTGCCAGGCTGTTTATGCTAACGTCCCTCACAAGCACAGCATCAGAAAGAGATGGAGATGGTCTCCGTCCAGGGAAGCTACTAATTTCTTCTTCCTTTGCAGAGCTAGACTGATTTACAGAAGATGAAGAATTCAAAGCAGTAGGATTCTCCAAGGTACTCCGAACAGAATTTGAACCAGGAAGAACTGATGCAATGGGTGGTACACTGGAGAAGTTATGAGTCGAAATATTCATAGAAATAAGAGCTGTTTGGTTCCCAGCTGGTGTTGAAGTAGCAGAATTAATTCCGACACTTTTAGAAGGTGGAGTTCTCGCACCAATATCAGAATTGCTATCCTGGGAAGCTGTATCATCAGCTTGCTCCTGACCAGAAGTATCTTGATTATTAGAAGTCAAAGTTATCTCAGACAAGAAACATCAATAATCTTCATCTTTTTAGGAATCATCTAACAATATGTGGCTTTGATTTTGTTGTTTTTGACTGGTTGCCTGATAATTCAGACACATGCACTCAGCAGTTCTACAATTATGATCCCATCACCCCCTATTATTCTTGACAGGGCAACATTGGATCAAAACATATTGGATAACAGGTAGAAAGCGTCAATTCAGAGCCAATTGAATAAAAGTAAAATGCATGAACAACATTTTATATGCTTCAAAAAATAAGAGTCAAGAATATGAAAATCAGTTACATAAACACACACGAAGTTCCCCACGTGTGAACAAAGTTTGTTAAACATCCTCGATAAAATAACATTTTAAGCATCAATCTCAAAGCAAAAAAATAACTTGATACATATAACAGACAAAACAAACCTTTAGAGTGTTAACAAATACTGACCATTAACTTCCCATTTCAACTTCAATTAGTTTTGCTATGACTTCAAATATGTCCATGCCATTCTTCAAGACAAAGCAAAACAGCCTCTATGACTCTCTTCAATTAAAAATGTGAATCCAAACACAAGTTTCATGTTGGTTTCGATATTCAACAAAACTCACCCCAAAACATACATTTTCAGATCCAGAAAGCAAGAAACACATACAGATGTCTGAGATGCTGATGTTGACGCTGGTGCTGATGCTACCGCAGAATTCTTTAAGCTAAGAGCAGTTGTGCCCTACCAATACCAAGATATCAACACCAAAAAAAAAAAAAGCCAGTTCAACATTGCATTCACCATGCTGCTAGAAAGGCATGCAACATGCAATATTCATATACCCCAATCCCATAATATAAATATACACCATTCCATGTCCACAAGATTTCCCACATTTGATATTCAACAAATCAAAGCATGAGCAAATACCTTAGCAATACCAGGGGGGCCAATTGTAACAAGATCTTCAAGAGACTCCACCTTATCCAGAGGTAATGAACTGTATAGCTGATCAACATCACTGAATTCATCAAAGTCCTCCTGTAGGGGGAAAAAAGAGTCAAGCAACAAAAGAATCGATAACCGTCAAAAAGTTTGTATACTATCAACCATAAACAACTCTCCATCTCAAGATTATATAAGAGGAGGATATCATCGTCTAACTAGTGTTCAAAAGACAGACCTGGTTACGCTCTACATAGTCTTCCAAGAAATCTTTGACATCATTAACCTGCTCAGCACTTAGCTCATCATTATCAAGTAGCCTCAAAAGCAATTCACATTTCTTTATGTGAGCCTTGTGCCGAGTAATTGATGTCTCTAGATGTGTCTGTAAACACAAAAAATAAGTGGATAGCCATAGGGAAGGTAAATCATCACTGCTATAACATGTGCTTTACTCCATACCAGTCTGGGTGGCCTATTCTTCCCTTTTTTGACAGAAATCCCTTCAACCTCAGCTTCAAAGTTATCAATCTGAGATTCCAATTCCCCAACCTACTCAAGTATTAAAATATAATAAGGATAATATGAAAAAAAAAATAGAAAAAATGTTTTCCAGAGGATGGTATAAGTATAAGAATATGTCTACATGATTTATATAAATATTATATAACATCATTTAATTTAAATAACATATGGTTACAGAGAAACCCTAATCAATCACCATGGAAACAGGCACTAGACCTGAATAAACAGAATTGGTACAGAAGCAAGCCTTAAGAACCAATGTTAGCCTGTGATGAAACCATCAACACTGGTATTATTTATATATAAGTACTAGTACTTCTTCCTCAAACAGATTGCAGAACAAGAAGGAAAAAACCAGTTCATTGCAATAAAAAACAAAGGATAAAGAATAAAGAAAACTCCTCTAGCATTTGAGAGACCAAGTCTCTCTCCTCGCACAATGCAATCTTGCCTCCTAAAGTCAGACCCCACACAGAGCTTAAATACCACAATGCCCTTGCTCTGTCCCAGCCAGCTGAAACACATGAGAAGTTAAGTATCCCTCCTAAAATAAACCTTTTGATATTTGGGCCAATCCCTTGTGCCCCTGTCAGTTTTCTATTAGTTGAAGGGTTTCAGCAGTCAACCATCTGTATGATTTTTCATACTGCAATAACCATAAAATATATGGCAAATAAAGCTGACTGTTTGCTGGAAAGAGCTCTGTTTAGTGTGTGTTAAAGCATACAAGCTACTAATGCAACAAATAATAGGCATAATTGAGATTATTCTTACCACATTGTTCAACCAATCCCTTGTCTCCGATTTAGCCTTCTCCTTAGGATCCTGTTAGAAAACATTGTGAAACGCAATTTTCAGCCCAAAGCCACAAAATAAGAGTTGTATACCAAATAGGAGGTAGGAGAAGTACTTCCAGAGGTCAAAGACTCACAGTTTTGGGCTGTTGGCCCAAGCCTTCTTTGGAGAAAGCTTTGGTCTTAGTCTCCTTCTCACAGATCTTAAATCTTTCCATTTCATGCTCAATGTGTTTGCGAGCATCCACCAGGGCCTGCTCATAAGAGGCACTGACCTATGTCAAGTAATGTCAAAAGAAACAAAGAGAAAAAGTCAATTCACAATCAAGGAGATAAAATTCAACGTTTAATATAAAAGCATATCAAACCACTCCATCACACTAGTCAGCCTGAGAGGCATTCTAGAATGACATTTCCAAAGTACCAAAAAAAAAACAAAGAAAGAAAGAAAGGAACTGGGAGAGATGCAAAAAGCTAAACAATAAATGGCATCACCTAATCAAAGGGGTTAATAATTATCCTGTCAGATCCATATATGCTAACTTAAAACATGCAAGTGGAAAAACTCCGTGCCATTAGGCCAAAGAGATCAATAGACAATATTCTCAACATTGGCAGATTATAGAGATTTAAAATTCAACGTTCCTAGAATGACTTTTTTTTTTTTTTTGGTTATTATTCCCAAGGCCAATTTCCAACTCCACTAAATTTACAGCTCAACTTACAAATTTAGCGAAATACATTAGGTCCATTGCTGAGTCATCGCTGGGAAACTTAACAGTGTCGACTGATAATATTATAAATGCAACGATGTGCATGGTGAATAAACGTTGATGAGGATATATTAATGCAGGTAGATATCTAGAATTTCTCATCTATTATGCCTTCCACATAATGGCTCTCTGGTTGATATGCAGAATAAGCTTATGTGAGAAGAAATTGATTGACCTTCTTATCCTTGATCTCACTAGACTGAATCCAGGTCTTAATCTGGTCTCTGTACCTCTGAAGCTTCTTAATCTCCTTCTTCAGGTCTGCCTCAAATTTCTCCTTCTGGTTAGCGTTGTCAGTATCGTAAACCTAACCAAAAAATCCAAAAACCAAACCAAACCAAAATGAGGTTACACATTCTAGTCCGAGACAATCGAAAGACAATAACGAAAGAAAAAGAATGAAGAACCTTAATCCAGATACTATCGAAGACTTCAACGCCTTCTTGAACCTTCTTCAGGACACGATCTATCTCACCCTGAAGTTTACGACTTGCACCCATTTGCCTAATTCAATTCGAAGGATCAATTATCCGTAGCCTTATCAATTCCAAGGTGCTCTGGTGGCCAAAAAGATTCCTGAGTGCTCGATGATAATTGATGCTCTAGGGTTTCACTACTTCGGCAAGATTTCACTGACTCTGGACAGTCATTTCGTCCTTCAAGTCAGATTTTGGGACGGAGGCAGGCACGATCATGGGAATTGGGAGGACGAAGTGCGAAGCCGGTGACGTGGAAATATAACCGTTTCTTGTTTTTCTTTTAACACCTAGCATCGCGCGCTCGCGCGTGCCATTTGTTAAAGTTTAAATTATACAGTGAATATTTCTCTGTTTAAAAATTTTTAAAATATAATTATTTATTTTTATTAATAATACTTTTATATTTATTATAAAGTATTTAATAAAAATAAATATAAAAAAATAGAATTAGTTAAAAAATAGATAATTATTTTATTAGAGGGTGACAATTAATTAAAAATATCTTACATTTTTAAACAGAGAAAATATTTATACTAAAAAAATTATTAAAATTTTATTTTAAAAATATAAATTATTTTTAAAATAATATTATTTTTTATATTTATTTTTATTTAATAAAATATTTATTTATTACAAGAACTTAAAAAAAACACATTAATTACATATTAAAATACTAAAAAAACCTAACATTTTTAAACATTCAATATTCAACCCCTAAAAAAATATCTTATATTTTTAAATGGGAAGTATATTTTAAATTATAAAAAGATAAAACACAAAATATAATTATAATTATAATTTATGTTATTAGAAATTATTTTTTAAAAAAATTAATTGATAGAAAATAAAAAATAAATTGGGTCAGATTGCTACAGTGCCAATACGACGCAAATTACAAAGGAGAAAAAGGTTTATTTATAACATGCTTGTGATTTAGGAAGTGAATGACCCTAAAATATTAAATATTATATATATCTAATGAAAAGTAGTTAATATCTAATACTAGTATTACTCAAAATTCATTTAGATGTTTGTATTTTTTTTTATTTCGGAGAATTCAAATTTTTAGGTTTTGCAGTTGATTAAATAAAAATTTGGATACGACCTGATTTTTTTTCTACTTTTTCATTTTTTATTATTAGAATATAAACGAAATTTTGAAGTATTGAAACTAAGTATGAGCTTTTGAAATTAAATTTGTATTCTATTAAGATGTATAATTGAGAATTTGAATCCTAAAAATTGAGAAGGCTGGTTACAAGTTTAGTCTATACCTTACTCCACAATAAAAGGACCTATTTTTTAATGGAATTTTTCTTTTTCTTTTCTTTTTTCTTTTTAAGTTTCCTGGATGACAGGATTATCATATAAACAAATATTAGAACTTATGCTTTTAAGTAAAAGACTAAGAAAATCAGGGCTTTACCTGATTAATTCAAAAATGAAAATAAACAGTTTTCATACAAAAAAGGGCATCCCATCTCTGACTTCCCGCAGGGAAAAGCCCTCAGTTAACATCCACTATCTTAATGACAGTACCAGATTCAACTCGATGCAATGCCACAACGGAGTCTCCAGGCTTGCACAGATGATGTCTCTTGGCATATTCGAGAGCAAATTCAATGGTTTCTTCTGTTGATTCAGTTTGTGAAGCTCCTGCAGATCCTGTACTCAAAACAGGCACCAACCCACGGTAAATAAGGCTATGTCTTGCCGGTGCTTCATCACTGCAAGACCATTCAAAAGAATCTGTAGCTATTATCTCAGGGACCACTGCAGACAGAATTGGCATGCCTGGTCTGTACTTGGATACTAGCTTAGCTGTGGTTCCTCCTCTGGTCAGAACTAATATCAGAGCTGCGTTTATGCAATTTGCAGTTCTTACCGCAGCAGAAGCCATACTCTCCAGAGGGCTCATTGGAGTTGGGGCGGTTTCCATTTTTCTCTTGAACAGTTCTCCATAGTTGATGAAATTCTCTGCTTCTACACAGATTTTAGCCATGGTTTGGACGGCGATTTCTGGGTATGCTCCTGCGGCTGTTTCGCCACTGAGCATCACGCAGTCAGTACCGTCTAGAACTGCATTGGCAACATCAGTTGCTTCAGCGCGTGTAGGCCTGGGAGACTTGACCATGGACTCTAGCATCTGAGTGGCTGTCACTACTGGCTTTCCTTGTAAGTTTGCCTTGTGGATCATTGCTTTCTGAGCAAGAAATATCTTCTCTGTTGGAATTTCCATCCCCAGGTCTCCCCTTGCCACCATGAATGCATCTGAATTCCCAAGTATTTCGTCGAAATTGACAATCCCTTCTTGATTTTCAACCTGTCACAGCGCAGAAAATTAAAACATAATCAGTACAAAAAGGATGGTGACTTTTCTCAAAGATGAAGTTTGACAACTCTGATGATACCTTGGACATGAGAAGGATTCTTTTAGCATGTTCCCCGAGTAGATTTCTGACCTCCAGAAGGTCCGAACCTTTGCGAACAAAAGAGAGAGCGATAATGTCAATGTTGTTAGGAATCCCCCACTTCAAAATGTCCTCCTTGTCCTTGTCTGTTAAGGTTGGAAGATCAACAACCACGCCAGGAAGATTAACGTTCTTCCTCTCACCCAGGACTGCAGAGTTTTCGCACCGACACCGAATCGTACCATTCTCAATTTCACATTCCAACACGGTGAAACTAATAGTCCCGTCAGCACACAAAACAGTACTTCCCGGTTCCAAATCATGAGCCAACTTTTTGTAGCTCATGCTGATCATATTCTCGTCCCCTTTTATGCTATAATCGGTCGTGACAGTGATCTCTTGCCCTCCTTGCAGCTGTACGGGCTTTCCATCCTTCAGAAACCCGGTTCGAATCTCCGGACCCTGTAATGGATCGAATTCCACTATATAAGATAAACAGAAAGCAATACAAGAAGCCGAAAGAAGAAAACACGGCTAGTGTAAAGTAGGATTAACCTTGGTATCCAACATAACGGCACAGAGGATGCCTGTGTTGTTCATGGCTGTTCTGAGATGATCAAGGGTCTCTTGGTGGTAAGAGTGAGAGCCATGAGAGAAGTTGAAGCGAGCCACGTTCATGCCTGCCTTTAGAAGCTTCTCCAACATGTCCACGGATCGACTTGATGGTCCCAACGTGCAAACTATCTTGGTCTTAGGCCTCACAGTGGTTCCCGCCATACCTCTTTTGAGTGCTATCTCCATCCCCTCGATGTGATATGTGTCTTTTCTCATAATGATCTTCGGACCCTGAAGCAATATATAGATAAATAAGTTCAGAAAAGGGTTCAGACTTGTATTAGCTTAGGACCCAAGCAAGAAGGGTACGCGCGCAGGAATAAGGCACAATGCGTCTCACATTACTGGCTAGTATTGCTAATGCTAACCAATGTCTTTTACTTTAACTAAAAGAACGATGCGAATGCGTTGGGCCACAGACAAAGGAATCGTGTAATTTACAAGTCTGAGAGCATTCAGCCAGCACAATACAGAATCAGCATATGACTATGTGTCATCTAAAGATGAATTACTTACGATGCAGAGAAGGGGCTCTTTTAGCGATGTCACAGTTGAAAAACAAAATTGATGGAAGATCGAATACTATATTATTCGCGTTATGCATTTGTCATTGAGTCTGCGGTATATTTATAGACACGGCTTAGTGATTGATAACTCTGTTGCTCCAAGTTTAATAAGGATATGATAGGATTATCTTATTGGACCATTCTCTGAATATCTAAATTCAATTCAAATATATATTGAAAATTTGAAATACTACTGTGACATATCTCAAGCTTTATCTTGATATAAAGATAGATAATTTAATAAAATGTAACAAACAAAAATATTATTTAAACATAGCATATTCTTTCTTTTATTACAGGATACTGGTCAAATTTTTCTATATTTATATAACCAACAAATCCTACTCCCCAAAGAGCATTTTCATGGTCGTCTTTTTTAATTTTCTTTATAATCTAAATTCCTTTTTTCAGCCATATCAATATTTTGGCATCCTCTCCCCAATAAAAACAACCCGGTTGGTTGTTAAAAAAAAAAGTTTAATAAATCTAAATATAAACTATGTATATTCAACTCAAATAAATTTGAGTTTTATCTTTTTATAATTATTTTCGAATAACCTCCAAGAGCATTTTCATGATTTCATCTTTTTAAAATTGTTTCTATGACCTAAAAATTATTTAAAAAATCTAATGATGTGGATATCTAGTTATCTACTTCCTGTTACTCATTTCACTAAAAAGACGAAGAATGTTTGGTTTACACGTCCAAGAATCAACAGCTCTAAAACAAATTGAAAAAGCTACAGATTAGTTTACAACCTAAAAGGCTAAAACCATGAAATATCTAAAAATAAATAATAAAATATTTATTTTTGACACACTTTTAGAAACATAATAAGAAACTTACTTTCTAGGAAAATGTAGTCTTTTATTTAAAAAAATGATAAAAATATATCTTTTTTGGTCAATAAAATGATAAAAATATATCAGGAATATAAAGATTAATATCACAATATTAATAGAATTTTATTTTTAAAAAAATTTCTCACCATTTTGAAATATGAACTCAAAATTTAGAAGTATTAGATAGGATGCATTTAAAAAATTAAATATTTTTAATTAAAAACAATACTATACATACATACATATATATATATATATATATATCCTAAAATATTGATAGGCATTAATATAATTTAAAGTATCAATGCTTCATAAAAAAGGACATCCACACTGGCACCCACAAATCAGGATAAGGTTTTTTAAAAAATAAAGTAGACCTTTGTTTTAAATTCTTCCTCCCTCCATTAAAAAAAAATGTAAGACATTTTTAATCGAATCTCACCCTAATAAAGTAATTACCTACTTTCAAACTAATCCTATCTTTTTATATTTACCTCTATTAAATACCTATATAAATATGAAGTCATTCATCAGTAGGGACACTTTTTTAAAAAAGGTAATGAATTACATCTGGAAAGATTAAAAATATCTTATATTTTTTAACATCCAGCTCTTAAAAAAAATTTGAACAAAGGGAATAATTTTTTATGATTTTCAAATCTATTTCAATTCAGTTTTGAAAACTTATATCAAAATATTATTCATAAAAATTTCTAAGGATATTTAAATTTTAAAATAATTTGTTTAAATTTTTTATCAGCAAGAATTGTTTAAATCAATGGAATATATTTGACGTAAAATTTTAAAAATAACCCACATTAATTTAAAATATAAAATTTATAACAAATTGAATTGTTCAGATTCCATGCACATTATATAAAGAGTCCATCTAATTGAATAATTAAAACAGAATGAGAATTGAGAAGCAACCAGTAAAGGCAATTCTACAAGGAGGCTATCATAGAAACTAGCATGTGTCCCGTGTTTCTTGGGCCAAAAATAATTCGACAATTTCAGCATTATTATTAAAGATATAAGTTAAATTACAAACTTGCATTATTATTAAAAAAATCATTTCTAAATTAAAGTAATTGGTTTTTTAATAGTACTGACAGGTTAAATATAATAATGATTTAAAAGTTCCCATGTAACTTCCTATCCATGGAGTGGATTTAAAAACTAAATCAATTTTTATAAAATAGATTTAAATTATAAATAATATATCCACATTGCACAATTAAATTATATTAATTAAAATTAATTTTATAAACTGGATTTGATGGTGAAAAAGTTATGATGCTCGTAATTTTTTTAAAAAATTCAATATTAAAATTTGCAGTAATGAATAATAAGTTGAGAAAATATGATAATTAGCATGGTACCCATGGTGGGGTACTTTGGTACATTAAAGTAATATAATATTGGAATATTAACTAATAAGGATAACAAAATATTTACATAAAGTAAATAGAAATATTAACTAATAAGATTATTAATAATCAATGTTATTGAAGTTTCTTTGAAATCATAGTTTATTATTTTTATTGCGCAGCTAATATTTGTGTAAAGGGTGTACCTTAGTGATTTCTTGCACTTCATCCAAATATCCCATGCTTTCTATATATGAATATTAATAGTTTGTATCTTCTCTTCATCTTAGGGATGTAATAAATGAACAGTTTATAATTTTTTTATAACATTCGATCCATGAAAAATTAACATTACACAGTAAAATAAAAATTATAATTGGATGCCATTTTTTCTATGAAATCGTGTTTGGGGTGGATGGATTTACAAAGCATTATATATTTTATTTATTATTAAATATGACATTAAAAAATAAAGATATTAATACATTAAGTATTGAAAACTTGATTTCCAACTGAAATATCAATATTTTCAAATCTTGCCTGCTCCATAGTCATAAAAGATTTAACAATAAATCATTATTAGAGCAAATTTAGAATGGTTTTGAAAATAACTTCACAAAAAGATGTTCTAGATGTACAAATTGGGGGGCATTATTCAATGGATTTGAAGAAGCCTTGAGCCCTTGACTTTGATATGAGTAAGATAAAGAGACTAAAAAAAATCTTCATCTTGCAAATTCAAGAAAGTTAAATATACCTATGAAGCTATAAAATTCATGAACAAATCATTATATGACAAATTGAAAAATCTCCCTCTTTTCAAGGTCAAAGAAAAATTAAATGGAAATATAATCAGAATAAACAAAAGGTAGGAAAAAGTAATGGGAAAATCATAGCCAAGAACCCCCTGAAGAAACATATTCACAATTGAGAATCAATTGATTTTGAATTTACACTGCAGTCTCAAGGTCCTAATTATAATTAATTTTGAGTGGGAAAATTTGACAATTCCTCTCTAATGGAAATGAAATGAAGCATGGAACTCAAGAGAATAAGCTACTGTTTGCACGAAAACATTCGAAGGTTTATCTAGTGCGAGTTAGTAAGCTGAAAATTGTAGATTCCTTCCTCCATCCCTACCTTCCTTAGTGAACTGGTTTTGCATTCTTTCTTCTAGCTAACTTGTATTTGGTTCTATTTTTTGGGTATCATAAGCTTGTCATCAAATTACTTCATGAGATAGGCAACTAAATCCAAAATCTATGGTGTTATCAAGGTAAATGATCTAGCCTTAACCAATATTAGCTTTGACATTCTTGATTGCATTATATACTTTTATGCCACTAAAGAAACATGTTTGATGTGGGAACAAAATAGTTAGGGGTTTGACATATATAGTTAGTAATAATAGGTGCATAATAATAGGTTCAGTAGCATTAACCTGCCTCATTTAATGTGGGTCTGTCTTGGCAGTAACAACAACACTCTATTTTGATGTGGAATGTTGTGTCTTCAATACAACAATATATTGTTGTTAAAATGGAGAGTGTATTTATTATTTTATGATTTAATTATATTTTTCTTTTCAATATGTTGTGATAGCTTGGGAAGGAAAGTCTAGATGTAATAAACTATTTTTTAGTAAAATTGTAATGATATATGTTGATATTAGAATTGTAGTTGTATTAGAAAATAGAATAAAATTTAGTTGAAATCTAAAACTATTGAACTTTGTATTGTTAAAATAGTAATAATATATTGTTGATATTGCAACTGCAATTATAAACTTAAAAATAAAGTAAAACTTGTTTGAAATGATTACAGGGTAACATGATAGATGGTAAGAAATAGTGAAAAGAAATTATTTTATTTCATCCATTATGGGAGAGTTTATGAGAGGATAAGTGAAAGCAATGTTAAATATGATGGAAGGAATGTAATTGCTAGAATAATAATAGAAGATATGACATATGATGAATTTAGAATATTGATATTAGCTGAAGTGTGTCTTGAAATTAAAGAGATAGATCTAAAGTTTATAGTCAATATTGAAACTTCCCAAATCACAATAATGGACCTTGTAAATGATGCTGGAGTTGCACAACTTATTGAGTTCAATGGCAACAATGGTCATGTTTATGTTAGTATAAGGGGAAATGATATTACACATTCATCACTAAATGATTACCCTCAAGAGTAAGTAATAAAAGTCAATTTTGAAAATCAACGTCACTGTTTTAAACCTCTTGACATTTAATATTGAGTTTTAATTTTTCGAATGCATCATAGATAATGTCTAAGGAATTTATGAAGCACCCTTTACTAGTGAAACTGAATGAAAATTTGGTATGTTAAGCTTATCATCTCCCTTTCAAACCTTGACAACATCCTCTGTTGAGCAAAGTCTAGCTACGAAAAGTATTCCAGCTTCAATACCAGAGCTGAATGCAACAAAATGGAGGAATTTACTTATTGGTATGAGACAGGCATTCCCTGATGCAACGACTTTCAGATAAGCATTACACAAATATAACCTTGCCAATAAGTTTGCATACAAATTCTGGAAGAATCATAGAGACAAAGTCATTGTGAAGTATGTGGATAAGGGTGCAGCTTTAATATACAAATAACCCATTATAGCTTTTTTTAAATGAGTTATTGTCTTTTATATATGCCTGTGTAGCAATATGATGTAAATGGATGAAAAATTTTATGATGGTATTTGTTTCTACATGACAAGTACCATTATAAAATTATAAAATTGGTGGAATTAATGTTGTACATATACTAATATTAACTTGTTCTTAATGTAATGGAAGTTGTTTACTGAAATGATATTCTATGACACTCTAAAGTGTGATGATGCTGTTTGCATTAGTGTTAGTTATGTATTAGTGAATGAGACTTATTATTTATATAATAGTTTATTGTTTTTTCTTTTTCAAATGGTGAGTTATCCACTAGCTTTGAACACCTGGACATTTTCTTAAATAAAAAATTCTGACACAGAGAATTATTTCTTGTTAAAATGGAATGGGAGTAGCTTTTTTGTTGAATTAATGGTGAGTTGGTCACTAGCTTTGAATACTTAGAAATTTTCTTGAGTCATATATTCTAGCACATGGAATTTTTTCTTGTAAAAGTGGAATGGGGAGTTATTTTTTTTTGAATGGTGAGTTGTCCACTGGCTTTAAACACCTAGACGTTTTTTTAAATCAGTAATTTTGGTACATGGAATTATTTCTTGTTAAAATGAAATGTGGAGTTTTTTTTTTCAAATGATGAGTTGTTCACCAACTTTGAACATTTGAAAATTTTCTCAAGTTAGGAATTTTGGCCCATAGAATTATTTCTTGTTAAAATGAAATGAAGAGTTTTTTTTTTGAATGGGAGTTATTCACTAGCTTTAAACACTTAGGCATTTTCTTAAATCAATAATTCTTGCACATGAAATTATTTCTTGTTAAAATGGAATAGGGAGTTGTTTTTTGTCGAATGGTGAGTTATTCGTCAACTTTGAAACGCTTGAAAATTATTTCAAATCAAGAATTCTGGCACAAGGAATTACTTCTTGTTAAAATGGAATAGAGAGGTTTTTTTTTTAATGGTGAGATGTCCACCAGCTTTGAACACTTGGACATTTTCTTAAATCAATAATTCTAGCACATGAAATTATTTCTTATTAAAATGAAATAAGGAGTTGTTTTTTTGTTAAATGGTGAGTTATTCACCAGCTTTCAACACATAAAATTTTCTCGAGTCAGAATTCGACACATGTAATTATTTTTTGTTAAAATAGAATGGGGAGTTGTTTTTTTTTTTTGAATGGTGAGTTCCATGCTTCATTTCCTTTCCATCAGAGGGGCATTTTCATATTTTTCCAATCAAAATTAATTATAGTTAGGACTTAGTTGTAAAGTTAAAATTAATTGATCCTCAGTTGTGAATATGTTTCTCCAAGAGTTCTTGGCTATGATTTTACCAAAAGCAAATGTAAATAATAAAACAAAAATCCTATTATACATTCAATAAACTCATATTAATATACTGCTGTTTTCATGAAGCACTTAGAAACTAAATACATGCCATGGAACTAATAGTAAAAAAATACATACCATAGAACAAAGTTTTTATCATCATACATTAGGCATATAAATTCTGAGAATTTCATTTTCATAAATGCCAGCGGCTATTAAAATGCCAATTTACACAATGAGAAAATTTAAGGTCTAACATATTGCAACAATTTACAATGCAATTGTAGTGGGATACATACCAAATCTCGCATCCACAATCTGAGGCAAACTAAGTGTAATAGATGTTATGAGTCATCCAATTTTCTTATGAATAATTCCAATTCACCACATACTATTTCTATCAAGTGGCCAATAAAAACAAACTATGTATTATAATACTGCATCCGACATTTACTACTCTAAGACATTGCAAAACCCACTAAAGAAATGAAAAAAAAAATTGTTCAAATCAATCATGTCATGCCCAATGATAACAAAGGTAGGATTCTGATGGTGGAGCTTGATGGGTTTTTGTTACACTTAAATGGCACCAAATTTTCATATATAAAACATTTTTATTCCTTCACATAAACAATTTGGTTAGAGAACATGTCATTTGAAGAAATAATATATTTTAAAAAATTATATAATAAAATTCTGCATCTAGTCACATTGTTTATAGCTTAAGAATAATGCAACTTGGTATAAGCTTTAAAAGCTTTACATTTGATATTTGATTAATTAAGCTCATACCATCACACAGTGATCCCAAAAAATGACTTCATGATATAAGAGTAAAAATAGAAAAGCTAACATGCACAAATGTTGATATGGGTATCGAATATGATACGTATCCAATACGTCAATACTTTTGTTTTTAAAAATATAAAATACAATACGTTTCCAATATGTGCACATATATTTATAAAAAATTATAAAAATATTGAAAATATAATTTCAATTCAGAAAATATCCAAATTAGCATGCATATATAGTCCTTTGTAATGATACCAAGAAAAACATAATCATTAATTATACTTTTATTCAATCTATACCTAATTGCCTACCACCTAGTCCTTATTAATAAGTATAATATCAATATCTTCTTCCCTTCGACCATCGTCTATAAAAATGATAATTTCTATATCTGGTTCATAAAAGGATAAGTTTGCCACTTCTAAAATTTCAGCACCATCAAAGTCATTGAAAAGCCCTAAATCATATTAAGCTCATGAAAGAAACTAGAATGTAGTTGAGTATACCATATGTCATTAAAATTCTAAGAAAGCAAGCTTAAACAACCAAAGACAATTCATGAACTATTTTTTTCACAAGTAAAAACAATGTTGATTTTGAAAAGAAAATTTGAGGTTTAAGATGTTTATGGTTTTTGATTTTTTATAGGAAAAATGTGAAATAGAGTGAAATTAACTTTACTAAGCAAACAAGTGAGTTTTTCAAGTTTGAATTCACTTTCACTATTATAGAATTCTAAATTCAATTCATTTGATTCTTGCAACTCATTTGACATTAAGTAAGATGCCTAATTACCATTAGGATTAGGTGAATATGGCTTAGATCAAGACACAATCCCTTTGAAAATTATGCCAAACAATGACCTGACTTTAGAATTAGAACTTGCCTTAACCATGTTCTAACACTTAGACCAATTAAGAATTATGCAATTAACTTCAATTTAATACTTAAATAGAAGCTAAATGATTCAGACATCACTACAAGAATTAGACAAAATAGCATTTACACAATAATAACCATTGAAGCATAAATTCAAATATATAGTCTGCATCATCCAATTTAAGAGTCAAATTAAAACATTTGAGTCTCTTTATAAGAATAAAATTAATTAAAGAATTCAATCTAACTAGAATTAAATCACCAAGTTAACAGCAATAAGAAAAGCAGAGAATTCATACTCGAATTATAGCAGAACCGAAATGAATTAAACTAAGAAAACTCAAGTTTAAGTCTCATCTCCCTTGAAGAACTCTAGGGAAGATTTAGCTATCTATTTTGATTTTCTCAATGATTGATTTAAGGAAGATGGCCATGAGAGCTGCCATAGATGAAGGTTGGAAGAAGCTGTGAATGAATGAGCATGCGTCTGAGCTGTACAATGAGTATGTGACCGACTCTGTAACTGAGAAGAAGATGAGTGATGGTGTGCGATGATTGAAACTGAGAACTCAAAAGGAGATGAGCGTTCATTGATTGTGTGTAAGTGGTGAGCCTTTGAACCTAGAGGAAGATGTGTGATGAACTAGCGAGAGATAAACGTGCGATGTTTGGAAACTCAAGGCTCATGTGTTCAGTCTGACTATGATCGAGAGAGAGAGAGATGAGAGATTTGTGTGACGATGAACAAACTCGGACTAAGAGGAAATAAGGCAAATGAACTCAAGTAGCTGTGGCAGATTCTCCACCTAAACCTGTACGACTGAGGGAAGAAGAAGATGATGATCTCGTTCAGCCCAAAAACTCACATGCACATGCATGCTTCTATTTTTGTGTTTTCTTCTTTGCTGAAAAGTAAAAAAAAATTGATTTAAAATAAAAAAGAAAAAAATTACCAAATCAACTTCTAAATACGTAAAAATGCAAAACAAACAAAATTAAATCAATCTAATAAAATTGAATCAAATAAGATCCTAAAAATAAGAATAAAAATTGCTCAAATAATAAAATTTTTCAAGAAACTGAAATGCTAGATTGAAAAAAATTAATTCTAATAAAATGAAGAAAATGACCAAAATGTCCTTAATGTCAAAACTTAAAGAAAAATGAGCCAATAATCAAATTTAGTACCAAAGCCATGAATATAAAAGTCTAAACGAATAAAATATGATTACAAATATAAAAGAAATGTGTGCAAAATATGTGATTCATTAGCCATTCAATTCATCTCCACTAATGTCCCATATCTTAGCCTTGCCTTATTTGTATTAATCACTTTTCCTAGCTAAGAGTTACAAATTAGTATGAACATAAACAAAATCTTCTGCCCTTGTAGGCTTCAACTTGTTTCTTTTCATTAAATGAATGAATGAGTAGGTATTTCAATTTCTTTCACAATATGATGAAGAGCAAGGCTACACAAGAAGCTTAAGAGCAAGTTTTTAAAGTAGAGAGGTTGATGAATCATGCATCACCCACCAAGATGTAGGATTTAATGTTCACCCATCTTTAATAGAGTCAAAAGAAGTATCAACTCGCATTTTTAAAGTATCGATTATGTATCGGAAACTAAAATTTTTAAATTAAAAAAATAATATTCTAATACTTTATGGATATGTATTGAAGAAGTATCGGCGATTATTGGTATCGGACACAATACCGATACATATATGTGAAGTAATTTGAAGTATCCATGGATCATAAAAGCAATGCTTTCCTTGTTGTTACAAGAAGGTGCATGAGGTGCTTGGTTAACATCAAATTGCTTTCAAGACTGTAATGGAAAAAAATTACTTTTTTATGATGAAATTAATTTTAAAAAACTAAATTAAAATTAAATAATCAAAACAAGTTTAATTGAGAAAATTATCAAGCACAAGCAGCGCAATCAATCATAACCTAATTACTTAAACTTAATCTTCCTCGTTCACAAAATAAATTAATTTTATTTAAATTTATTATTCTTGTTTTATTATATATTTATCAAATTATCATTTGAAAATTAAACAAGAAATTAAGTTATAGATTAATTGAAATCTTTCCTAACCCACAATCTAATAATTATTTTATGTTAGCCACACTAAAAATAAAGCATGAGTAATCACTCAAGCTAAGTTAAATTAATTTTATGATGCTATATTAGTCGATTATAATAAGCAAAACCTCAAATAAAATTTATAATCCAAAAATTATGTAATAAAGTTACTCTAATCAGCAATAATGATTAAAGCATATATAAAATTCAGAGATAGAGAGAAGAAGAGCAAATTGAAATAAAGCTAAAATAAAATCTTTCCTAAATATTAAAAACTCTGATTATAGCTTAAGATCATAGTTTGTAATTAATCATATCAAGAAAATTAGTTCTGTATAGAACTAAAAACTGAACACTAATAAGCGAAAATTGAGAACAGAAGAGGCATCAACGGAAGAAGTCTTGAACAATGGTCTTTCGTTGCATAGGAAAGTGTAACACCACCGCTGTACTGACAAAGGAGATCAAATGAGCCAAGGTTAGATAGGATTATTTGAATTACATGGGTAATTAAAAGGCATGCAAAGTTTTGATCACATTAAGAGAAAATGCTTCACCAAAACAAGAGATTTCTCTTAAAGACAATACTCAATTCTTGTAATGCAAGACCTTATAAGCATCACTCTAACAAGTCTCCCAATATTTTGGGTGATTTTGATAGCAATGCATGGTCTGGTTCAATAGTGGTAACAATGAATTAAGCAAATCCTTCAAGAGAAGCAATAGGTTATAAATTTTTACAACAAATTAGCCTGATGGTATAAAATCACAAAATTAAATATATTTATGAATGGATTAATGCGTGCATTTTCCTGAGATTTGCTTAGCTTATATGTTTCTTATTTGGATTGATTTCTCCATGTGCCTATACCAGAAAATTTTAAGCCAAAAGAAAAAAAATCCCCTTACGAAGGATAAAAAAATGAAGCAAACTACATACATAATTATAGATTTCGCTACCCATACCTAATTCATGCCTTTCCTCCCTATATATCTTAGTCGGCAATAGTGATCTACTTCTATCATCTACATCTCCCAAATTTATCAAATATGAGAAAAAAGGATTGACCAAAAAAAGGTTAATTCTTGATGATACACTGATTGTGCTTGGCCTCTTACTTTTGTAGTAAAAGGAATTTGTGAAAGAGAAGAGATAAAATGAAGACAAATCCTCTCAAATCAAAGAAAAAAAATGGCGGAAGAATTTCACCAACCTTTAGAGATCTATTCTGAATATTGAAGTCAATATTGCCTCCAACAAAGAACACTAACCATAACTACGGTTATTGATAGAGTTACGGCGATGTTGTAGCTGCTTGAATGCAATAAAGAAGAAACATTGAAAGTGATGAGGCTACAGGTCAATCGATAGATTGATATACACTCTTAAGAAATTCAAAGGAAGGATTTGGATTTCAAAAATAACAATTAATCTACACTTGGAAAATGTTGAGGAAACTGTGCAAGAAAATGCTTTACGATATGTGCTCAAAGCATTCACAAAAGCCCTAACTTGCAAGGTTGTTTTATAATTTTTATATTTTAAATTTGAAATTATAAATTTTGAATAAGTTTATGGGGTAGGAAGTCAGGATAAAGCAGAGATATTTGAGGGCGTAATAGTTTTATATTAAAATAAAAAAATTATAAACAAGTCCCATGAAGCAAACTTATTTATAAATAAATTTCATAAAATTTAAAAATTACAACTAAATCTTTTGTGACTTGAGTATAATTTAAAATTAGAATAAAAAAATAATAATACCCTTATTAAACATATATGCATTATATTAGTCAAAAATTTACAATTACTTTATCAATAATTTATAACTATAACTTTAATTTTTTACAAATATTCTTCATATATTCAATAGTTAAATTGATCAGCTTAACTATTGAATATGTGAAGTTATAATTATAAAAAATTAAAATTATAATTATAAATTGCTAATAAAGTAGTTGTAAATAATTAATGTTAAACTTTGTTAGTAATACATGATTATTTAACTATTGAATATGTGAAATTATAGTTATAAAAAGTTAAATTATATTTATAAATTGCTAATGAAATAGTTAAAAATTAATTATTTGATTGATGTAATATATGTTTAATATGGGTATTATTATTTTTGCAATCTAATTTCAATTAAATAAGGCCCCAAAAGACTTGTCTGTGACTTTTAAATTTCACGAGACTTATTTGTAAATAAGTCTGCTCCACATGACTTGTACATAATTTTTCTTTTAAAACATATAAGCATAACTCATGGCATCACCGGATTAAAGCTTATGATTCTACTTTTACACATTTTAAAAATTATTTTTTAAAAAACCAATGTTAATGGGAAAGTTATGATAATGATTAGAGATAAATGAAAATAAAGAACAGAGAAATAAGAGCTGAGGGGAAGTTTAAAGGTGATTTCGGTTAATTTTGAAAACATTGTAGTTATGACCTTTTGAAAAATATTCTTTAAAAATAATTGAAGAGATAATGGAGAGATATGTGAAAGTTATGAAAATGAGAGGGATAATGGGAGAGAAGATTAGAAATAACGAAAATGAAGGAGAGAGAGATAAGAGATAAGGTAAGTGATTCAGTTAGTTTTAAAAACCTTGTATTTATTATCTTTTTAAAATATTTTTAAAAATAATTGAAAAGATGACGGAGAACTGTGTCGAGTAATGAAGAGGTATACGAGAGTGGGGCATTTTTATTTATTTTTGGAATAAATAAAAAAATATGAGAATAAAACACGTGGTATCATTGAACATAAGCTTGTGGTTTTATATATATATATATATATATGAATCATATCAATTCTCTTATGCTTCAAACTACTCCATATTCATCTCTGCACTGTACTCGCAATTTATATCTTTAATTTTTGTACGTCCCTTAAATATTAATGAAAGAGCGTTCACTTATTGCTTTATGCAATAAATAATTTTTAAAATAATTCATGTATATTCATTCTTTTTTAAATTATATACAAATAGTGAGATGAATATGTTTATTAATTCATTTACTTACAAGGAGTGAATGTTAACCCTTTCCCATGAGAAAAGGGGTCCACACATATGTAACCACACACCCACAACCACACTACACAACTAATAATATTATTATTTATTTTTGAAAAGGGGTCACTTGACGATATAGAATTTACAGCTACCCTCTTTCAAGAAAATGTGGGATGTCATTAAACCAAGAGGTTCTTGGTATAAAAACCTTCCATACTTCAATTAGAAGTGTGCATGGAAATATGAACTTCAAAAATTAAAATCATACCATCTTCTGAAAGTATAACCGAGAATAATGTTTTATAAGTTAAAAAGCTTGTAAAGTTACGGAAATATAAACAAATTTCAGTATTACAGATTAGTAACAAGGGAATTCATAAAAAAATGATTACAATTGAATTACATATGCCTAATCGGAAGCATATGAATATCTCTGAAAAAAGTGGCACCCACGACCCAATTCATCACTAACAAGGGTGCGCGATGTCATTGTCGTACTATATGTCGCTGTCCGGCCGGTTATTTAAAGGGATTGGATCGACTTGATGGATTGGATCTTCCAACTACCACTTTCTGTTGGCATCCATTTGATCATGACCGACAGAAATTGATCATTACATTTTCAATTTATAAATTTGCGGCTTGCTTTTGCTAGAATTTTTCTATGTTTTGTGTGAGGTTTTTTGTGTCTTTATAATCTCCTGTTGATTCCTATACTTTATTTGAATTTTGTTATATGTTTCTCATCCTTATATTTTTTTTTTGATATTATATATAAGTCTTTATATTTTTATTTTTTAATATTTTAATCTAAAACATTAAAAAAAGGTATAAAAATAAAAAATTTATAATAAAACTTAAGTAAAGTATAGTGATTTAAAATTATATTTTAAAAAAAAACTTTGAAGAGGATAAATAAATTAATTAAGAGATCACAAACGGTAACACATGAGAAGAGAAATGATTGTAACTGTAATTTTTATTAATACGTTGACTTAGCTTGTATAAAGCTTGTATAAATTTTAACAACTGTTTCTTTCTAGCAGTAGTGCGTTCCGTTGGATGGACAAAGAGGTTCATTTTGTATTTGGCATATTCATAATATGAAATACTAGTTGCTCTCGTAATTAATACACGACCAGGCGATAAAGGCAAGGATTCACGAATCTATCAGACTGCAACTTAACTTTTTTTCCTCCCCAACAAAGCAATGCATGTGCACATCTAACTTAACCATTTGTCACGTGAAGGATGAAAAAGCAACACGATATTTCAACATTGGCGGTGACCGTTCTCTGACTTCTCTCTCTCTCTTCCATTATTTTCCTCTTTCAATTATTCTCTCTAATACACAAAGGCTCTGAAAGATTTGGGTCATTTTCATACTCTCTCTTGATACATTTTTTCATATTCAATTTTATTTATTTATTTATTTGTTATTTTGGTTTAATGGTATGATATTATTAATTATGACCTTAAATAAATTGCTTACTCTAATAAATTTTTAGATAGATACAATGCATCATATTATTTATGGTCTATTCAATAAAATTACAACAATCTAATGAAAAAAAATTTTGTGTATCATTATTTTTAATGACTTTATTTTTATAATTAAATATTTATTTAATTTTTACATTTTCTTCCTCTATTATCATTAATGTCATAATCAATTTATATTAATGTTGTCTAAATGCCATATTTTTTTTTGATGTATTATAAATGACGTGATACATTGAGTCTATCTAAAAATATCTTGCTATTCACCATTATAATTTAAATACTTTTGAAAATAAGATTACAATACTTATTAAAAATAACTATCAAACGGTTATTATATTTTTTTAATGTTATAATTAACCATCTCATAACATTAAACCAACATAATAATTAAATGAATGAATAAGATTAGGTATGAGGAGATGTATTGAAAGAAAATATGGAGAGATTCAAATCCAAAAGCCAAACCGACATTATGTTCAACAGACTTCTATATATACAGAGTATGCTTGCGTGTCCGTGATAATTCGGAAGCAAGTTTTGATCATCAGAGAAGCTCGCATGAAGGGTGAGAAAGAAAGGTGCAGCCAAGGATGACTTGCCGGATTCTTATATCACCAATGGATGAATCGGGCAAGTTATCTTGGGCTATGTTCTTCTTTCTGCCCTTCATGCCAGCCTTTCTTGGATGAACCTTGCTCTATATTTCACGTAAACCCAGAAGTCCTCTCTACTGATCTTCATTTCCCCCTCTCATTTCTGTCCTTAATTTATACCGTTTCTTCTTACTCGTCGAATCTCCTCTCTTGTCTTTCTCAATTAAGTTTTTGGTTCGCCCATACTTGTTGCGGAGGCCACATTTTTACCTATGTATTAATTTGAGTACTTGATTTTTTTACATCTGATGATGCAGAATAAGAACCTGTTTTCTTTTCTTTTTCTCTTTTTCTTTTCCCTTTTTTGGCCAATAATAAGTACCTATTTTCCAAACAAAGAAAATCTAGAGCGAAATTTGTTGATCTTTTTACCCTACAAGAATTAAAAAAAAATATATATATATATATATCAAGCTGAACTTAATCAATTGTCACCTAATACGGCTATAAGATTTTTTAGCTCGTTTCACTACGATTTCGTTGCCGTTAACTTCAGGGCAATTAGATTAAAATCACCATATTGAAACAAATACAAACTTGAAGAAGCCAATGAGGCTTTTCCACTAAACAAGTCACCGTACCATTCCACCTAATTACAACGAAGGAAATCGGGAAGAACTTCCTTGTAGACTCCGAGGCATTGATACCACAGATTTCGAGCCCATTAGAAAACAAGAAAAAGAAAATCACGGACGAGAGCACAATGCAAGAAGTCAAATACTAGAGATCTACATTTTCCGTGAACGCCCACGGAGATTTGAAATCTTGGAAGGGATCAAATGTTTTGACGTCTTGTAACTTTGTGGGTAGAATTGAGGCACGCCCGGTGCCACTGCAAAGCAAAGAAAGGCCACGTTTTTGTTCCGTCTTCTCCGCAGTTCCTCTGTGCTCGCAACAGCATGATTCTGTTCCCCATTTGTCCAAATATCTCCCAAAATCCACACACTTGGAAACGCCGAGCACGATTTTCATGAAGCTTCCATCCTGCTCAGCCGAATTATGTGTCACGGATGTGACTTCATTCGTACAGGAGAACCATGCAATAGCAAGAAACAATAACGTTGCTGTTTCTATCCGTTCAGAAGGCATCAATCCTGCGCATCCACAAACCTTCTGCTTTCCTTAACTGAATTCATATGTGAATCTTGTTTGCCCTCCCGCAGATATTATCTAATTTCATCCAGGCTAAGTAAAGCTGACAAGGGCCTTGTGTTGTTGGCAACAGGCCAAGCTTCAGTTAAAAAAAAAAAAAAACCAAAAAGACGCATGGCCGCTGTCAAGCCACAAATCTATCTAATTCTTTTGATTTCTAAGTTTGTTCATGGAACTGGGAGGAAAATAGAACCAGAAGAAATAATTTCCACAAAAATAGAACCAACAGAAACTAAATATTCCATTGAATAATAGATATGCATTTTTACAGCATCAGGGACTGGGAGGGATTCCGCCATGACACAAAAAGACCAACAAGGAATGATACAGCTGACCGCTTCTGAATTCTTAGAGTACAGCAGGGTTGGATCCCAAAAAAAGTAAATCCAATGGCCTGAAGCAATCTGGGGAATACAGACTAATGGACCAAAGCCTAAACTATTTGACTCCAACCTTAAATATTCATTCTCACATCCGATGCTAAATGAAGATGGCTCTGCCATTAAAAAAAACAAAAACAAAAACAAAAAACTGTACAAGGGATATGGTTAGGACCTAGGAGATGGGCTCACAAAACGGCCACATCATCTCCCAGCAGTGGTTAGGGTTATCTTTTCGGAGACATGGGAAGAAGTCGGCACCATATCGGCCTCGGCCTCAGCAGCCAACCCTTCTTGTGCAGGGGCATGCAGAGGTTGTGCATCATCACCTCCCAACTCCTCCAGTGTAGGGGACATGCATAAGTTTTGAGGCCTCCACCGGGAACTCTTGAGCAGCAGGTTCATGAACAGGTTGAATTGGTTTGGGTGTGTAGGTAAAGTTAAGATCTTTGTTGGCGGCCAAAGCTAAGAGCTCTTTCTCCTCCAACCCTTTGGCCGGGCCTAAGCTGCATCTATCTGGGGTGTGTTTGGCTACTGCTTCCTTGAACTTCTTGATCTGTAATTAAAATCAAGTATTATCAGTATTTTTAAGTTCAACGGTAGGACAGAGGGAAAACAAATAAATCCTACAAATAACATGAACCCTGGGCTCATAGCACAGGACACCAAGAATCATATATAATCTACGTTGAGAATATGGAAAAACGTGTAAACATCCAAGATTAAAATCTTGTAGCATATGTTGAATCTTCTAATTAGGTTGACAACTCTCGTCAATCAAACAATCCAAAATTGGCAAAAGGCCATTTAAAAGCACTGCCTATCAATTAATAGGCACTGAGGGTACAAAGAGCCAGATTTTTTTTTTTTTTTTAACTGAGACATGATTGTGGACACAAATTTGAACCTTAATTTATCAGGTTATGAGGAACTAACCCCTGCGTTAAGCTCAACCCATGGGTACAAATAGCTGGATTTTGAGACTCGGTGCATGTATGATGTGAAACAATAAAAACTGAAGCCGGTAACTGAACAAAATCAAGAATATGGAATGAAGAGGAGTAAGAGTGAACTACACGCACCGTCGCATTGGTACAGCTAAAGCTGCATAAACGACCTTGAGCGCCTCTGTAGAAGCGGAAGAAGGGAAGAACGTGGACGCCAAGGCTATAACTCATAGCTCTGTGCTCCTCATTATTCACCTGAAGGAATAGCACATCAGGGTTCATCTCTGCAAATTGACATATCTGCCACAATACAAAAGGAAATTCGTGAATTTGGGGTGGAAAGGGAAATCGCAAGATCTCGAAAAATCATGGGATAGATCTTTGAAACAGAACAGATTGAGAGCGAAAATACCTTTGGATGGAGGGCTTTGCAACCACCACAACCAGGAGAGTAGAAATCAACAATGACCAGCTTGTCCCCTGCGTTTAATAGGGAGTCCACAAGGTCTTGTGCCGAAGTCACCTCTCTCATGTTGGGTTGAAGTCCCTTTTCCCACCATTTTTGAGCTTTCCCGAATACGCGACCCATCTATAATTTTCCATAACAGTAAAGAAGTTACCAAGAAATGTTCCAGACAATTCCTTCGCTATTTTTATTTTCCTTTCTTTCTTTTTTTACGTTTTCAAGAACAGATTCTGAAAATTTGAAGGATTTGTAAATAGCAAGTTCCAAAACTCGTCGCCTGAGGACGACAATTAGAGTTAAGATTACTAACCTGAGTTGCGGTTGAAGCTCGAAATAGGGAAATCCCTCTGTAAGGTATGCTTTTCATGACCTGAAAGACAATCTTTCTGCCATAAAATTGACTCTGCGTCGGTGAAGATGAGGATCTGAGAACCTGAGAATTTAGTTTCAGAGAAGGGGACCTCCTCAAAGAACAAGAAACCCCAGATTTGCAGTTTAAATTCTTCGGAGCTACAGAGGTTCTGTGACAATGATGGTGCCTATGGCTATTCCAAGATGAGATCAGACTGGTCTTGCCTAAAACTTCCGCCATTTAATTTCCTCTGTTCCAGTCAAATACAACAGCAATCTAATCTGTGACTCTGATAACCGAGGAAGCAAATTGCAGAAAACCCAAACGAAAGCTTCGGGAAAGTAGCTTTATCCACAAGAAATGGCTGAGCTGAACTTTCGGCGAGAGGTGACACAGTGATTAATTCAATGCATCGCAGGAATTCGAAAACGCTTATCAACCTGTTGCGGACAACAGACCTGTATTAGTTTTGTGATCGAAATGATCAAACGGTGAGAAAGCGCGGATCAGATAGGCGCGAGGTAAATAGAGGTTGAGCTGAAGTATGTGTATATGGATATGGATAAGAAAAAACTTGGGGTCACGCAGAAGCCTAGCACATCTATGGTGAATGAGGGGCCACGTGAACATCGCAGTTTCTAATACGTGGCCTATCTTTGATACTTTCAGTTAACTTTAAATTTAGGAAACATCATAATAACTGTAAATGGATATGCTTTTGGATAAAAGCACGGCCTCTTTGCCACCTCACTGACCTTTTGTGGGTCCTTCCAACTTTTTTCTTGGATTAATCATTTGCCTAGGCCATTAGGCCCATGTCCATCACTTGGTGAACCAGCCCAAAATATGATGCGGTGAAGGGCCCCTTTTTGACCATTTCAGATACTTGTTTAACAATTTAAAAAAAAATTGTTTAACAATTTATCAAACCTTATCGCAAAGAAAAAAAAAATTGATCACACCTGAGTTGAAAAACCAAACAACTTATCATAACCAATTATAGTTGGATGGCTTAGAATAAAACTACTTTTAAACAAAGATGAGATCATTTAGATATTAATTAAAAATTATAGATATCTTCTCTTTAGCAAGAATAATTTAAGTATGGAAAAAGAAAGTAAAAAATATTTTAATAAACAAGAGTGTATATTAAAAATGTAAAAAAATACTTTCTCCGTTCAAAAATGTAAGAAATTTTTTAAGAGGTTGGATGCTAAAAAATGTAAAACATTTTTAATCTTTTAAAATATAATTATTACTTTTTTTAAAAGTATCCCTATTGATAATAACTTTATATTTATTATAAGGTGTTTAATAAGGATAAAAAAAAATAAAATTAATTTAAAAATAAGTAATTACTTTATTACGAGATAAAATTTAATTAAAAATATTTTATTTTTTTTTAAACAAAGGAAGTAACTATCAGTAACTTATTCAATTTAAATTTTAAAATATAAAAATCGGTCATAGTATCAGCATGTTATAAACAATCATAAAATTTTGCGCGGCCTTTTTTAACTACGCGCGCAGCGACAAGTGAAATGGCGTATGGTGTAATGTAAGGCATTGGAGACTAATCGATTAGGCACGAGACCTAGGTTTAGCCTTCTAGAGTTCTAGTGCTAAAGCGATCATTCATCTTGCTCTGCTCTTTTGATATTCCTGCCTCACTGCTCCGACGCATATGGAGCGGAAGCTATTGGTTCCTTTTTATTTTTTCTGCCACTCCTTACATTCTTTCAACTTCCTTTCGCTCGCCATATTTTCATGGTTTCCAGCACTTCGTTAATCTCACGTACTAGCATGTATACGCATTATTGAGCGCGCAACATTCTTGTCCTCTTCTCCCAACACTTGTGGAAGTGGAAAAGCAAAGGAAGCTCCCATTTACATACCTATATTCCTTTAATATGCAGCAGCATGGTCTCTCCCTTCCCTTCCCCAATAATTCCTTTACACGTTCAGGAATCAATGGCGCTATATATTTTCGTGGATATCGAAATCAACTTCACACCCCAATTCTTAATTCCAAGACCACGGCAATTCCTTCCTTCGCTGCTAAAGGCCACAATCTTCCCCTCTTCACAAGTTCTGCTTCTCGTGATGGAACAGCATTTTCTTCCGGTACCACTTTAGCGGAGGATAATGAAAGAATTGCTGACAATCCCGGCAAGAATCAGAGAACAGCTGAAATTCATGATGGGATTGGGGATACCCAGGGCAAGAGCTTCTGGGGTGCGGTTAGTTTAATCATTGGCACGGCCGTGGGCCCAGGAATGCTGGGCTTGCCGGCTTTGACTATGAAGTCAGGTCCATTTCCTTCAACAATCGTCATTCTTCTCTCTTGGGTCTATGTCATCTCCTCAATCATACTTGTAGCAGAGCTCAGCTTTGCTGCCATGGAAGAAGATGGGATCGAAGAGGTGAGCTTTACAGGCCTAGCAACAAAGGCATTGGGAAGGCGTTTTGGTGCATTTGTTGCTCTGGTTTACACCAGTTTGAGTTTTTCCTTGTTGGTGGCTTGTGTTGCCGGCATTGGCACCATTTTTTCTCCCTGGTTCCCATGGCTCAATGCTTCGGTTGTTCATGCCTTGTTTCCACTAGTTGTTGGAATATTGATTGTCTTTTTCCCATTTAACGCTATTGATGTTGCAAACCGGATGCTATGCTTCCTCATGCTTTTCTCTATATCTGCATTGGTTGGTGTAGGAATGCATGTGGCAAGAACTAACATAATAAGCTCCTTTGCTTATGCCTCTTGGAGCCTTTCATCAATACTTCCGATAATACCTGTGGCTGTACTTACGTTGGGATTTCATGTCATCACTCCATTCATCTGTAAGATTGTTGGGACTACTGTACATGAGGCTAGAAAAGCTATACTGATTGGTGGGACTGTTCCTTTACTCATGGTTTTGTCATGGAATTTGATAGTTTTGGGACTTGTAGGGGTTTCCACGACACCCAATTCGGGCAACTCTAATGACGCCATATCTCTTTTACTTTCAGTAAATCCATCTGCTTCATCTGCTGTTCAATGTTTTGCCTTCTCTGCTATGGCAACTAGCTTGATAGGATATGCTGTAAGCTTGCCTAAACAACTTCTTGACACGTGGGAGTTGATATCTGGAAAATCTACCGCTTCTAACGGGCATGGCTACGGAAGAGTTGGATTGGCCTTTTACTCCAGAGGATCAGGTATCGGTTGTCCAGGGAAGGTTTCGTTCAGAAGTTCAGGCGATTTTACCGTGTTAGAATCTAACACAAGACCAACCGAACAAGCATTTGAGACGTTTAAAGTGATTGTAACAGTGTTCGTCCTTGCTTTTGCAATCCTCATAGCTTCGTTCTTTCGCTCTACATTTTCAAGAGCTCTCGATTTTGCTGGGGTTTATGCCAACTGCTTTCTGTTCGGTATTATTCCTCCTGTGATGGCTCACGTACACCAATCTAAGAAGAAACTCAGGTATGGCTAAGTAGTTCAAAGAAAGACAATGGCTGTTCCTTATAATAAAACTAAGGTTTGAATGGAGGGAAAACAAGCAAATTGAGCTTTATTTTCCTACTGTAACTTCAATTTGCAGTGCAAGTTAAAAGAAACAGATCGCGCTGTTTAGGAAACGCCCTCTACCTTCGATACATGCAGATAGTTCTTTTTTCCTAGGGCTATGGATATATGCCGATGGTTGAATCCATATTTCGTAGCTCAAACAGTTTCTAGTTCCAACAGGCTGTTTGACAACTTTACAGTAAACCAGATGATAGCTCATGTCTTTGTCATGAAACTTCCATTTTTCTTTTGAAATTATTCTAACTTCGTTTAACAAACGGTAACATTCATTTTGTTTATTATTTGCCAGAGCTTGCCAATTTTAAAAACAAATTACCAGGACCATTTGCACTAACAGTAATTCTACGATTTTGCAGCAGGTCATCAGCACTTCCAGGAGGAAATGGGACCCTGCTTCTGCTTTTCATTATTGCCGTCGTTTTGGGAATTTGGCATTAGGTACAACTTTATTAAGGGGCCAAAGCATTGATTAATGCAACAACGAAAGGAAGTCATATGGCCGAAATTCAAGGTCTCATTGGGACTCACGTGTTTTTCAAATTTAATTAGTCTGTAGCCGAATCTTATGAATCCCCGTCTGTTTCCACAATCTTGTTAAAGTATATAAACAGAGGAGGTTTGATTGAAGTAGGATGCAGTTAAATGAAATACATGTCATCTCCACATTATAAAACGACTGAAGTTTTAGCTTTATTCCAACATGTATTGCTAACCTCTGGGCCTTCACCTGTAAGGGCATTCATCGTGCATTTGCTATTATCATGCCTCCTTGTACTGGAAGCTGAAAAGATTAAAGTTTAAGATCTTGGCGTGCATGAGAAAACAAGATAGATTATTGCTATCAAGGATGAGGATTGATTTGCTCCCATTAACTATTACGTGTTACTCCTATTAGGCAGAACCAGATTCAGTCCATCTTGTCGATGACTAGTTTTAGTGTCTACATAGTTCACATATAGAGTATCATCTTCTGGATTGTATTTTTGTCACTTCTGTAGATAAAATATCAGAAGGTTACCGCCCAAGATAATGCATTGCTGCGAGCCAGGAGGAAATAAAATAAGTTATCATTACATAATGCAAGTGCAAGAAAAGTTGAGAATGTTCAGCAGAATACGAGCGCGCGCACGCGAAACTGAGTTGTTGATGAGATTTCTCAATAATTAACATTTTTCAGGTAACGACGACAGAAACAGAATTGTACAATGCATCCCCTGCCTCCTTAATTTGCACTTTCCATTCATTCTCAACACCCACAAATGACAAGATATCAAAAGGGAAAATGATAGTGTTATCATTTAATGATTAACATAATCAACTCTGTTGACTTTTTTGTACAATTTATTTGATCAATCACACCTGCATGCACTAGCAGGGGTGGCCTTGCCGTGTGGCATCAACCTATCTCCTTACTGGTTGCAATCCCTAGGTTCATCACGCACGCAAATAGTCATTCTTTCCAATATCTCACTCCAGCAAGCTCGAAGCCAGCATCAAGAATAATCTTCACAATCATATATCACAACTACCTTCCTGAATGTTGGAACAGCTGTGATCAAGACATTGATCCCCTCCCAATCATTGAGGAGCATTAGCAATCTGCTATCATGTAACCAAGCGTTAAGCAACTGATGATCATCATGCGGCTCTCAAAGCACATTATCTCAAACCACAGATTTATGTTCCTTTCACAGCAGCAGTATTGCGACCAAACTGAATGATCATTGGCTTGCCTTTGAATACATACCCATTCACTAAATTCTGCACTCAATTTTAAGGTGCAATATTAATCTTGAGCAAAACAAGACAGAACAAAACAAATAAGAAATTATAATTTATCAGCATGACTCATTGAAACAGAAACACGATTTCTAATGCACAAGAACTACAAATATGACTGTAACAATCTACAAGAACTAGTCCTAAACCTGATTTTCTCATTGTGTAAACTTTGCAACCATTTGGTGACAAGAAATGAAACAAAAGAAGTGCAAAGGCAAAAGCCTACAAAACAACTGTTTGAACAAACCTAAGCAGTACTTACCAAAGCATGATGAGCCAATTCAATAGATGGAAATGTTAAAAATGCTTGACCTCTCATCCTTCCTTCCTGAAATTAAGAAAGATCAATGAATTTTGGCTCAAAATTAGATCTCCTGGATTTAACAGGAAGGTAATGTTCTATTCGGAAAAAAGAATATTTGATGTAGGGATTGCGTGTTCAATTTAATGACGAATTGCATTTCTATTTTTATTATTTTTACATTAATTAGATTAAAGAATTAGGATGAATAAAAGAATTCAACTCTCTTTCAAGCGACTCAGAATTATACTATTGGTGCACATCAGCTGCAAAATACTAACATCGAAAAATACTAATTTTCCTCCACCATAGATAAAAAGCCAACCAAGATCCTACCTGCATAAGCTTGACCTGAAGAACAGACCTTGCAGCCTCAACACTTCCAAAGAAAGACCCTGAGGAAATAAAAGAAAGATAGGGTAATGATAAGAGTTTTGATCATTATGGGATAATGGATGATTTGGGAAGTTAGAAAAGTATTAGGCACAAATATCATTCCAAATTATTTTAAATATTTTGTGTTTAATAATATTATTCAGATTATTTTTCTATTTTCTTGAGTGGCTCTTAAGTTTAGGAGTAGTGGGGGTTATGGTACTTGGATATTAAATTAGTATTTTTATTTATTTATTTATATTTTAGGTAGTTATTCCCCATTATCTTAGTTATGGATTAATGGGAGTATTTTTAAAATTATTAGTTATTTTCTGTCTATAAATATTGGAGCAAATATCATGTAGAAGGCATCTGAAAATAAAATCATTATTTTTTATAAGTGGAGATTCTCCTTTGGCTTTATTAGTTGTATGAGTTTAAGATTCTTGGTCATCTGCTACTAAAGATTTTCCTTCATCTTTGTTAATTTATGGAGTTAGATTCTGATTTCATATTTGCATAAAAAAATTTCTTTCATTTTTCTCTCTACCTATCTTGGATCCTATCAAGTAACCATACCTTGGGTCCCATTAGGTAACCATGTACTTAAAGTCTAAACAAAAATGAAATCTTGTGTGATAGTACAATAAATCTGTCAACATTTTTTCTTCAGGCTCTACAAGCCTTTGAATTGCAAGAGAGGAACTATAACGTTAACTAGCACTTCAGCAACTGAATCCATTGTAGCAAATATTAAGTGTGGAAGCTTACCAAATATGAAATAGAAATCATCAGCAATCACATCTTTGGCCAAATTTTTTATATACAACACAGGAGCTGGATTCCCAGCTGTATAGTTCTGCAAAATCCATCAGTTCAAAACCATCAGTCCCATAAGAATCCATTTTGCACCACCTAATCCTTTATAATATATCATTGTTGAATCATCAGAAATCCTAATATGACCGTCTCACTTGAAATCAACTTCAAGTTAAAACCGAAGCCACAGAAAAGCTTATTATGGGCCTCTCTACAAGACAATGGTAAATCTAGGCTACTCCAATATTACTTCAACATTTAAGGAACACAATGGAGTTCAGGACAGTGTCCAAATGTAAAAATATGCGGCAAATATCTTAAACCACTGCAGAACATGAAAAGAAGTTGTATCAGGCTCATCCATTAATTGATAGCAACAAACAATGATTATGAGTGTAATAAAACACTTTTGATCCAATAGCAGATACTGAATTAATTAATCACTTGTTTCCATTGTGTTCATGTAATAGCCGATATATTCTAAATCCATACCTTAAACATTGGAAGAGACAAAATTTCCTCTGGAGGTAACTTTCCACTCTCTAATTCTTCCAGAGTCAAAAATTTTTTAGGATCTGAAATCTCTTTTTCTGCCTCCATTAGCTCCTCTGTTGTGTCAACATCTTTATGTTCATTCTGTATTGCTTTAGGAGCAATTCTAATCTTCGAAAACATCAAGAAGAAAAAATATCAATGTACAATATCAAATCTAAGTAACATCACACTATTCATAAGCTATGAATAATGCGACTCACCAAAGACTCTGTGCAGGCATAGGCCCCACATTCTAGTTAAGATAAACAAAAAGATAACTTCATCCTGCAACCTATCACGTGAAAATTAAATACCTGTAAGACAGGGTTCTTCTTTTTAATCATTGGAATTTCTTTAGGAACCAACGTGGCTGGTTTTAATCCAACAGCTTCATGAGCTACATCTTTATCAACGCCAGGGCCAATAATGGTTTCATGTCTAGCACGTTTTTGTCCAGACTTTGCTACTCTTGCCACAGCTGTAGAACCCAGTTTCCCATCAACCTCCTAAAAAATTTATATCAGTTTTCTTGATGATAAAAGAATTATATGAAAAAGCATACCAAACTAGCTTCAAATATTTGTTATCTGACACCCATTTACAAATAATTCAAGATTTGCTAATAATTTTCTCAATTTGTGCACAACAAAAACATGGTGTCTGAGTATAATTTGTATTGACGGAAAGGTCTCACAGTAGTCAGAACAATATACATTAAAGAAAAGCATGTTAATTAAATTTGTAAGGGATAATGAACAAAAATTTAACACTTTGCATCAATTTGTAAAGGGATAATGAACAATATACACTATCACGATTATACATGTGATCAATAAATAACAGACATGTGCCCCACAGCCTAATGTTTTAAAAAGAATCGGTAGTCTTACATCATCTGAAGAATCCATCTCCGATTCACTGCAAGAGACATCTGCAGTCTGAGGTTTCATGATTATAGAGGGGGGAGGAGGAGGTGAAGGTGGCGGTGGCGGTGGTGCTGGTACTTGTGCAGGCAGAGGTGGAGTGGGCAGTGCCATACGAAATGGAGCTGGAATGTTCATTTTGTTCATTAGGTGCAGCACCTATATTAGAGAGGTACAACAAATGAGTTCATTAATGTTAGATCAGTACAGTTTAGGCGCACAAAAATGCTACAGAAGCAGAGAAAGAGAAACCAATAAATTCTAGAAGCCTCATTTAGTATTTAAACAACCTGAGTATAAAAGCGGGGAACAGCAATGAGTGCATTTACAATGTTTGTCAGTATATTTCCATCAGGTGGTGGGTAAGCATACCTGTGAAACATATTTCATTACGCTATAATGCATGGAAATGAGATAAAAATATTCTAATCTTTAATGATGAATTCAAATTTCAAATTCAAATAGCAAAGACCCGTTAACTTCCATTGATATTTCCAATTATAAATAACACCGCTACATAACATGCACATCAAACCATCTTCAACCCATTCATTTATCTTAGTAGTGCACTGCAAAAAAATACTTAATCCAACATTTCCACCCTAAATCTAGGGGCCCATTTAGTAAGCAAAATTAAATTCAACAGAAAAGACAATAGAGCGATATAAGAGATTTCATTGATGAGAAATATTTCCTGTGCACGTTACAAATGACAGGTAATAGAAAGAGATAGTTGCTGTTAAATAATGATAACACAGCATACTTATATTACTTGACTCAATTGCATGCAAAGGAAAGAAATCAGTTTCTCTTGCACAAGCCAAACATGGCATAACATTTCATGGGAAAAAAATAATTGCGAGAAATCTGAGTCTTTTGCCCTTTCTTTTTCTTTTTGTGGGCTGGGGGTGGGTAAATACAAGAAAAGAACAAATGCTATATCAGACAGTATATGCAGACTGCAACAACATTTTGCTTCGTCTAAATTGGGCATTAATTGCATGAAAAAAGAGGTCAGGAGCCCAATATTTCCCTTGAACTGCAATTTAAAGCAGGACCAAAATTAAAGAAAAACAGAGGAGAAAACAAGAAAATGTTCCTCGTGTCAAGAGCCAAGAAACTCTCACATGATCACCAAAATTCCAGTGTATTTCCCATGCATATGTTACTCTACCTTCATTCCCTATATATTTCTACAAGCCTAACCAACTTATTGTACAAATCCTCGTGCTCCCCCCTGTGTCCCTCACTCGCCATAGTTCCATGCAGTCATATAACAAATCATATGGTCATATGGTCAAATTGCCCTACACACTCGGCCAGTGGATGGGTATCCCTATGTCAACAAAAAAGTTAAGAATGCAGCGACAAGAAGCAGCATACTCAAGGTGAGGAGGAAATGGGTAGTCAACACCCAGTCTTGCAGCAATTGGTTCAGAAGGAAGGACTCCTGATTTATAACTGTCATTAAGAGGCTTGGAAACAGTAGCATTTTTCACCACTGATGATTTAGAATCCTTCCCCAGCTGAGATCCTCTGCTTTTTTCACTGTTCTCCATTGAGGTACTAGCTCTCTCTGCTGATAAGACTTTACCAAGAAATCTCAACCTGACAACCAACAAGAAAACAAGAATACAACACATTAAATTAATAGAAGAGGTTTAGTTTTAAATATTCATAAAAAAGTTAAACTTATTTCCATTTGCTGATAAAGATTTTCTTTTTGTGTGACTAAATCAGGAAGCAAATGAAAAAAAGAATAGCAATTAAATGCTTATTTTAAACCAACCCCACGTTTTCAAATATGACATCGGTATTATCAATTGACAGTGCTTTAGAGGGAAAAAACATAAGATTTAAAGTACCCATTAAGTTGATGATGTGCTTGTGAAGCCAGCAGGTCATTTTTAAAATCCACAAAAGCACAGTTCCTCAACCTGCACTGGACCAAGCAATGAAACAACTACTATGATGTATGTATGATTCGACAGTACAAATGCATAAAATAAATTGGGACAAAAAATATAGTTATACAATGGGCAGTTAACTGTCCCGTGCTATCAATCCAACAAACAACATTTACAAGTGACTTGAAGTTGTCATCAAGAAAATAACATGAGTTACAAGAACTAATGTATATCAACAAGAATGGCCTAGAAAAGGAAGATGCAGAGTTTTAGAAGATAGAATTTTCATCTTGGATGTTGGTATTGCACCATCAAAGAAGCTGTCTTGGAACTCTGTAGCCATTTATGATCTTAGTTAAATTGTAAGCAGAAAAACTTGAGAAAATTCTAATTCCAAGCACTTAAATACCTCCCACTACAGCAAGGACGAACAGACGAAGCACCAAAATGGGCTAACAGTCGAGAAAGGGTTTCATGAGGTATAGCTTCAGGCAGGTGCTTAATTAAAAGGGTGACTGGGGACTCCACTGCCGAAGGCTTTGAATCTGCTGTTTCTGTGTCTTGAAATCCAAACTGATCCATGTTGGCAGCGGATGGAGAGAGGGTTGTCAGCCAGAAAATGTCAATAATGGTCACTTTCTCTTCCCTAACTTCAGAGATGGACAATACATTAGACAAAAAGGACTTGAAGAAAGTATAATAACAGAACAAAAAGCGTTTATATATACATATAGAATCTTCAACAACAACAACATATAGAATCTTCATCCATGTAAAATAATTT
Source organism: Prosopis cineraria (assembly GCF_029017545.1). NCBI lineage: Eukaryota > Viridiplantae > Streptophyta > Magnoliopsida > Fabales > Fabaceae > Prosopis > Prosopis cineraria. The sequence continues at coordinate 36,532,505 of NW_026555334.1, read as the reverse complement.
AATTTGCAGTTCACGTTCCTATCATTCTTATGTACCAGGGGAGCATAAAATAGAGCAAACATTATATCTTCAGCATCACGGATGAAGGATTGACTATAAGCGTATCCACAGCAGGTATATAACAAAAATCATGAACCAGCTCAAAAGGGCAATTTCATGTTCAAATCCCATCTGACTTTATTTAAAGATTATTGTCCCAATTAAATATCATATTATATTTACTTATTGACTCACCAACACCAATCTTGCCTGAAATGTAAGAAAGCAATATCGAATGGCAGCACTGGGGGCAAAGTTCATAACAGAAAAGAAAAGGTCATTAAAGATGTCAATCAGAAGATAATGTAACATAAGAAATGAGACTTTTTCACAAACTCTCATACACAACAAGATGAATAGAAACACCAGGACACTTTCAAAGAAGTGACTTTCAGACGCCAAAGTTGATCCCAACATGAATACTTTGAGCAAAAACCTCAAGCCTAATGGAACTGGTCAATCATTTTTCTCCAGCCATCAGTGTAAAATTTATCACAGTTACACCTACAATTGGTTGCACTTACAGACCGTACGTCCAATATCCTAATACAAAATCAAAATCAGAATTTGCTACAATGAATCTTTAAGTTTCATATTGAATAATATAAAACCTAGTTTGTTTGAGAAAGAAGACATTCTTTTTTAGGTATCAGAAATGAGGAGCAGCAGCTAGGGCTACACAAATACAGGGTTGGTCCAGGTTTAGCTTCAACCTAAGGTCCAGTCTAAAATCACCACGGGTTATAATTGGCAGTCCAGTCTAGTATAAACCCCATGGTGGACTGGACGGGGCTTAGTCTATCGAGTTGAAGATTGGTCTGCCAAAGTATAATTTTTTTAAATCTGAATGCTAAGTGACATTATTAATGATAGAGCACAATGGCGTCTTGCAATCCATGTAGCCGACCCCACCTAGTGGGATAAAGGCTTGTTGTTATTGTTGTTGATGTTGAATGCTAAGTGACATTCAAGAAGATTAAGAAGAGCATGTAGAGAATTTAGGGCTGCATATGGGCAGGGTTGGGTATGGGTGGGCCCAACCCAAAGGTTGAACAGGCTGCAAAATGCAGTCCACTACCCAGCCCTACCCACAAAAAACCCTAACATTCCAGGCTAGGCACCTTCAAGCTGCCCTGCCTATCATTTGTGAAGAAAATTTCACTAAATCAATCCTACTAGACATCATTTTAAAAAAGCAAATATATTTAATAATTCAATCCAAAATAACACCCATACTCCATAAATCCACATCATAAAATTACAAATCTCTAACTCGAAATGTAAAAACTACCATAAGTCTTGGCACAGAACAATATCCATAATTCAACAACTTTAATAGCATAATAGAACCACAAATTAGAATAATAGAACCAACTTTAAATGGAAGCTTGATCCTGCACACTTTCTCTTTGCCCTGACTGAATCAATTGGCATCTAAATGACCATAATAGCATAATAGAACCACAAATTAGATAATAAAACAACACAAGGTAGTAAGAACATCAGTCATCCATGAAAGAAACTTTAATAGGCATTAGGCAGTAAGCATGATTCAAATTCAGAATATTAAAAGAGCCCATTTCTAAAGAAACAGATTGCGCAGATAGCTAGGGCTGTGCAAAGGTAGAATCGAGTAGGGCAGCCCCCTAACCCAATGCCAAGCCGTAAATATCTTCAGGCAAAAAAGCCATGCCCACAGCCCGACTCTACTCGAAAGATGCAATTGGAGGGGCCAGGCAGGCAGGGTCGGGCACCTTGGGCTGCATGTCCGGTGCTGCCGTTTTTTGGGCACTTGAAAGTTTTTTGTTGAACCAAACTATATTAAGATTGGCTTCATAGTAGCCCCTAATAAAACCAATAATAAATGATGGGCTCAAAGTAACCTGGAAAAGAAATATAAATGAGACAAATAGTGAATTGCTCCATCAGAACAGACCTAAATAAAATCTAATTCACCAAAATAAAAAGAGATTTCCTCCATCAAGCGAATAAACTGAAACACAATACGTCCATGAACACTAAACAATTTAAACATAAATTATAAAGTCTATAATAGCAAATTCCCAGTCCCCACACAAGATAGGCATAGAACAATAACACGTCCAGAGGTCCAGTCATCCATAATTCAAACAGAAACTTAATCCTAAAAAAAAAAAGTCCAACATAAATGAGACAAATAGTGAATTGCCAATGCCATTCCTCCGTCCAGGCTTAAACATCAATAGCCATGGATAATTTCAAACAAAACAGCAGTAAAATACAAATCATTTTGATTTTAACCAAAAGAAAATAAAAACAAAGATCTGACAAAGAAAAGAAACAAACCAGCAGGCAGCAGCAAGCCAACGACAAGCAAAGATGAACTATGGAGACCACGTACCTAAGCTTCGAAGAGACGAGCCAACGAGCTAAGGCGACTGGAGACGAACTGGAGCAAAAGAGAGTGGCGACCGGAGATGGAGGAAGCTTGAAGAAGGAGTGGCTACCAACCCTCGTCGGAAAGAGTGACGACCGGAGACGAGCTGGAGCGACAGATCACAGAGAGCGAGACACTGGAGGCAAGACGAGGTCGAGCGAGAGAGAGGGAGGACAAGCCCGACGAGCTAGTTCGCCGGAGGCACTTTCGCTGAGGCAATAAAAGATTCGAGACGCAGATCGAATGAGCAAGTCTGGTGGTCACCCTTTGGTGTTTCAATTTCAGATTCGAGCTAGTGTGTGCTTGGTTGTCAAAAGATAATTTGCTCAAAACTCTTTTAATAAAAGTAAAAATTAATTATTATAATAAAATTTATACTTAAATATATTTTTTTAAAAAAATTATTTAAATTATAATAATAACATATGTTTTTAAATATACAATTATAAAAAAAATATTGATTTGTGATGAGTTATTATTTTTATTATATAAATGTAATAAATTAAAAAGTTTTTAAAAACGTGATAAATAACATAAAATTTGATACAGTAAAATTTTCTACATATCAAGAGCCAATTTAAGAGTTTCTTAATATTTTATTATATTTATTTTTTTAACCTAGTATAATATAATTAGACCAACATGAAATCAAAAAAATTATGTGAATACTTATTAATATAATTTTTGTTTAAAAAAAAGTATTATTTGTAGACATAAGAAGAATAAAAAAGGTTGAATAGAGATGAATAAAAAAGAAAAGGGAAGAAGAGAAATATAGAGGAAAAGGAATAGTATGATAAAATAAAAAATTAAATATACATTTAATTCTATTATTTAATATACAAATTTAAATGTAAGTTTTAAAAACTCCCAAAAGTCACATTGTCAAAATCCATATTGATCCACTTTTAGGAAGCACATTTAAAAAATAAATAACTTTCTACATCTCAAAAGTGAAAAAATACTTTTAAAATGTAAAAAGTTAACAAGCCAAACAAACCCTTAGGCTACAATGCATATACTTTAATATTTTTATTTTTAAAAATATAAGATGTGATATATTTTTCACATGTGAATATATATTTATAAAAAATATTAAAATATAGTTTTAATTTATCAAATATTCAAAATAGCATACATATATGACCCTATAAAATGATATCAAGCAAAATATAATTATTGCTTGTACTTTTATTCTATCTATATTTAATTGTCTATTGTACAATTTCTACTAATAATTGCAATTTAAATGTCAAAAGATTATATTATTATGTTTTTATAATTAAAAAATATAATTTTTATCTTTTTATTATATCTAAAACTTATTTTTTTAGGAAAATCTAATCTTTGATTTTAAAAGCAAATCATAAAAATCTATTAAGAATAAAAAATATTATTATCACAATATTTAACAAAATTTAATCTCTTAAAAAAAGTCTTGAAGTATTAGCTTTAAAGTACAATCTTGCAATTTAAAGGTATTGAATACATATTGAAAATTAAAAAAATTCAATACTCTACACATATCTATTAAAGAAGTATCGATGAATATTGATATTGGACATGCTATCAATACAGATACATGAGATAATTTAAAGTATCAATACTTAATAGGAGTTAGGTAGGTCTTCTTAGGGTTTTAATATTTTAATTTTTCATTTATGCCCCTATCAATCTACAAAATGACATTGTACATTATTTTTTTAAAAAAATTAACTATATCTCGAGTTGGGCAGGGTTAATTGGTTGGATGCCCTAACCTTAAACCCTACCCATCTTGAAGATTGGGCTGAGCTCAACCATGTCTAACCAATCTTGAGCAATTTTTTTTAAGCTCGAGCCAAATATTTTTTCCTCGAGTCATGCCAGGCATAATGGGCTATTGGCTATCTTGCACAACCTTATAGATAGCTATAAACTCCGTAGACATGGATATCTAAAGAAAGATACTATTTCCATGAGCCAATCATCTTATGATGTTTAATCCTAGCCTATTGTAATTATTTTCTATATAACATAACTAACAAAAGATGCTACCCATTTTAAAGAATTTAATACGTATAAGATTAATATTACACAAAATAAATGAGTGAAGTTTCTTAACAATTTTGGTAATGAAAGCATGTATTTCATATTTCATTTCACTTAAAGGCTTTAACTTGATTGTATGTTTTATAGTTCATTTATTAGAGACTTATGCCCAACCCAAAATTAAAAGACTTTAACTCGATTGTATATTTTCTAGTTCATTCACAAGTTAACCAAAAACCTTTTGAAATTTCTCAAGACATATGCCCTGTCCTAAACTTACAAGGTTTATTAAAGACATGCTAAAACAACAAATTCAACTACTATCAACAACATTTTTTAACAAGAGAAGTTGAAAGAAAGAGAGAGATGGAATTATAGGCTCAATCACAGGTCAAATTGAGAAGGGGGGATGCAAGTCAAAGTTGCAGAGCACAACACTACTCGCCAAGCTTAGCTAATGCTTTGATCTTCACATACAGTCAAACTCGCAAACAATAGAGGGGAGAGAGTAAAGGCTAGAGAAATAGAAGTCACATGCTCTGCTTGGCTAATAATAAGGGTTAAGAGATAGGAGGGAAGGGGAAGATCAAAGTTTCTAAATGAGAGGATGAGGCACAATCACATGTCGAAGAGGGGACGAGAGAGTAGAGAGTAACTGATGGTGTGGGGTTGAAAGGGAAATGAATTCAAAAATGGGAATAGGGAATAAAAGAAAACCTAACCCTTACGGCCTCCCTTAATCAAGTCAATAAGTTGGCAAAATTTTTTTTAAAAATAATATGTAAAGTATATATTCTTGGGCAGGGCTAAACAAGCAACACAATATTCCTTGCCTATTGCCCACCCTGCCTACACATTAGCTTGATCAAAACATGCCTAAAACAAGTCAAATAGTTTTTTAAAAATAAAATAAAGCTACTAATTCAAGGACAAATAAAAGCTCTATTATCCATATCTTAAAAATAAAATAAAATAAAACACCAGGTTAAACTAGACTAAATGGTTCTTAGGGTTGGCTTCGTACCTGGTTTGACCCAATAAGCCAAACCAATCTAGTCTAAAACATTCTCACTCTATAAACACAATTAATAAATGAAATTCATAGTAATCAGAGGATTAGCTCGGAAAGTGATTATCAAAGTTTAATCCAAAAGTAAGGGATCTCAAGTTTTCTAAATAGAAACAAGTTAAAATCAATCAAAATCTTTCATATCAGAGTAAAAATAAGTTTCAAAAGTATGAGATACCTCAAAGGAGTAAAAGAAGTCAAAAACAGTTGAAAAACAAAACATGTGCTGTGATTCAGAGCCATGCACCATGGCTCGTGCATGCTACACTGCCGCTTGCTGCTCTCTGTGCCACACGTAGTGGCTCAGGTGCCATGCGCCGCAGCGTGTTGCACGAAATTTTCACTAGTTAGGAAAACTTTTGACTCGCCCTGATTCTCCATCCGACGTCCGAATGACATGATTTAAGTGTCTACAAAAAGCTCTTTACATTAGCTAGCTAATGGCATAGGTTTCACTTTCAAAACAAGTCACACTAGGAAATTTGATACTTAAACACATTTTAACCATTTTTCAACACTTTTACACAAAAATGGGTGTCTAAAACCCTCAACAAATATCAAAAGCTTTTCCTAACACCTGAACCATGTCCAATGGACCTAGGACTACTAGTATAACACGTCACAAGCATCGAAACATCAGTATAACTAAAATTCACTCCTCAACCCCAATTTACCAAAAATAAAAGGGGAGGTAATTTACCATTGCATTTAACTAAAATCATTCAAAACATGCTCAAATCTCCATTTCTACACTTGCACTAGTATTTTAACCCTATAAACACAGACACATACACACACACACATACCCCAACATACACAAAGGGTAAGAGCTCAAAATACAATTCTAACGTTTCCAACAACCAAAATAGTAAAAGTGTGGTAATATGCATCTTAGAATTGACAATTCATATACCATTACACAATTAAAGCTAAACTAGATGCATACAATAGGAATATGCTAATTTCTCACCTCTTTAATCCTTTCCCTCTCAACACCAAAGTTAGAGCTTGAAAAGTATTAAATAAGAGGGGTGAGTCTAGCCACTCAGTAATCAAGGTTAAACCTACCCTATGCAGTTATATAACAATTACAAAACAAATACATGCATAAGGAGATCAAATATGTAAAATAAGTCCACATATATCACAATTTATCATTTATTACTCTATAGCTTCTTTACTCACATAACTAGGTGCATTGTCACCATATTCTCATATATGTGACATAACCCATACTCTTACGACCTGCCACTACTTAGCACGTGTAACACATCATGTATTTATTAAGGCAATGATCAACCAACCTTATATCCTTCTTATTTTCTCTGACTGAAATCATAAGTGATAATACTAATTAGGGCTTCGTCCGTGTGACTGGACTACCTAAGCTCACCAATTGTGAGGTGTGACCCAGTCAAAGATCACAAGACTCACTCTTAGACTGCGACTTCTCCCATTCTCGAACCCCTGGGGTGTCTTATATCCTAAACTATTCTCCTCATTAAACCAGTGGAGATAGTTCCAGTCCTTCGACAAATTATGAGACAATCCCTCGATACACAGTGAGACAAGGCTATAGCCACCGTACACTGAAGGGCAGCCCAAACACTATATGGATTTTTCTCTACTCTCAATCCTTAGGCGAACTCTCTCCACTGATTATGCCATAATCAATACTCACTTGTGTTTACATTTCGCTTTCATTTACTCACCATTACAACAACCATGTTAGGCTCACAACCTTGCGCTACCCAAGTGTGTATTCTCATCATTTTCTCAAATTCATTTCATTACTAACACACAAATACCTCTACACATTATCACATTCATTTTTTTCAAAAGTATAAGCAATTTCATAGTAAAATCCTCTTGATTTTGCATTTTGCATTTTCAAGCTAAAAATAGCTTTTTCATGCACTCAATGAAACTAATACACATAGTGTTTACTTTAACAATCCATTTCGTACATGTAACATTCACAATTAGTATTTATCAACCAATTAACCATCAATTAATATACAACTACCCAGAGTAGAGTTTTTCCTCGATTACCTCAAACCTTTGAGAGGTCAAAAGTTTACTCCTCAATCAACTAGCTTTCAAGTTTGAATTTCCACTCCAATAGGTGACCAAGAGCTAAAACTATAATCAACCAAGTTGAATTCCATCAACATAATAAACTTAAACATTTAAACCCTCGATCTCTACTTCTAAATTAGGCAACCTTCACTTTACTAGAGGTGGAGCCTAACTATTGGGTTTAATAATTACCTTTAGCTCCTAATAGCATTAATGAGCCATTAAATTCTCATTAATGACATCATAAACTTCCAACCACCCATAATAATGGTGCCCAACAACCCAAAACACTAAAACTTATTATACTTAAGTTTAGATACTCTAATTTATCCCTATTAACTCCATTTGAGTCAATAAATTTAGACCCATAACCTATATGGACCGAAATCCCACTTCCATTATCAAGCCCTAACCATAAACTCATAAATGTAAAAAAAAAATGGGGAGATTAATGAGTATGATACTTATATTGGGTATTTGTCGCCTTCAAAATACTCTCAAAGTCGTTCACAAGTAAACCCTAATAGAGCATTAGTGCGTCCTTTCTTTCTTTCTTTCCTCTTCTCTCTATTTCTGTCTCATTTCATGTATGATAAACTGTAAAAAATGGCCATACACCGCGGCGGACGCACAACGCGTTGCGGTGCATGGCACAAAGAGGTTCTCCCTTGCTCAAAAATGGTTGTGCGCTTTGGCGAATGATCTACGCGTTGCAGCGTATAGCACAGCAACTTCAACTCTCTCTTTTCTTCTCCTTTCGATGCTTAGGTAGCCTGCCTTGATACCGAACCCATAACTAGGGTTGAAATACCACCAAATATGATTATTAGACCTTTCTAGCTACATACCACTTTAACTTACTTAATTACCCTAATTAGTTTTAATTAATTAGGGAATTAAATACATAGTCTATCTAAGTACATTACTAGGATGATTTTTCTTAGATTGGGTTAGACCAGGTCATGTTGAGTCAAACTGGGTTGTACTAGACTGTCGGGTTATTTCATAGCCTTAAACAATGAAGTAGCACTAGATGAGCAAGGAAACAAGTTTTAACAAGGATTTGCTCTAGAGCTAAACATGCAAGCCAATACTTAGCATGTAAACAAAGTATAATACGGACAATCAAGTGATAAAACACAATAAGCTTGCACAAAGGGGTCTATAATAATTGGGAGAAATATGGAGGAATAGTGATGTCTTATATGTATTAGCAGATACGGCAAAAAATATAGATCTGAGTGGAATACTAGTTTAGGGATCATATTAACTGAGCCTCCTATACATAGACATGAATGGTAGATGCACATATATTAAAGTAGACTGTAACTCTTCCAACTCTAATAGGATAAAAGACGATTATACGACTCGAAGCATGTAAGGTTGCCCTTACTAAAACACCATTAACTCTTAAAATTAAGGTAATTAAGGGCTTAACCCCAAAAATAATTACCAAGTTTGTAAAATATTAAAATAGGGAACTTGAGTTTCACAATTCAAAATATTCCCATACACTTTCAATATATTCAAATTAGAGTTTAAAACATGTGCGGAAGCATGAAAGTTGAAGAAAGGTTTAATACATTTGCTTATAAACACTAAAACAGTGAACTGTGCAAAAAGCAGCTCATGTGCCGTAGATTATTGTAGGTACTCTAAGATGTGTATGCCCTTATGCCACACGCCGAGGTATAAGGCACCATGCATTACTGCATATTGTATGAAATTTGATAACAAATTTTACTGCTATATGACAACACCCGAGACAAACTTTCGATGCGTCCTATTTTTCTATCTAACGTTCTATTGATGTGATCTAAGTATCTATAGAAAGCTTTTTCCTAACTCTAGCTAATGACATAAGTCTCACAATCAACTCATTTTTCTATCAAAAGTTGAAAATCCTTTTAAAATTTACTTCTTTTCCATAAAAACTCATAACATAATTGCCAAAAGCATAAAACAACATTTAGACCATACTCAATGAACCATTTTAAACTCGTGCAACACACCACAGTCATTCCAAAAACACACATTACACAAACTTATTACTCAACCCCTTGATTAACAACAACAAGAAGGGGGAAATAATTTGTATAAAATCATTATCATCCAAAACAACATAAATGCACTTTATCCTACTTGCACTAGTATTTTCAGCCCTATTAAAGCTTTATAGCCATGTATCAATAGCTCACCAGATAGTCTCAACTATAATGCAAGTAGCCAAAAGAATGATCTGAACTCTTAGTTGGCAAATTAACATGTTAAATACACATCAAGATAAATCTAGATGCCTACTGTTAGTATTTACACACAATCCTAGGCCTCAGATCATTTTTCCTTGATCCTAATCTGATAAGCTAGGCCCTAAAATATTGAAGAAAAAAGGATGAGTATAACCACTCAGTAACCAAAGTTAGCCTAATTTATACAGTTGCATATCAATTAAGTATAGATGTAAATGGCAATAAATTCAAATATCACATGTACATGTATCAAATATAGCCTCGACCACAATAATAACAACCACAGGACTGAGTATGCAACACATATCATTGGATGTAACATAATTATACATCTTGAGGTCACAAAAATAACAATCATGCACCCTAAAAGATACGACGGACCATAATAATAACAATTATATGGCAGAGACTATAAATGCATGATCAATACCAATCTTATACTCTCTTGATACCTCTGACATGAAACTAGTGGCTATCAGTGGCTAAGTCTGTAACTCAAACTAACATAACCTTCCACTTGTGAGCAGTTATCGGGCTAAGGTTAACTCATTCACTTGTATATTACAGTTTTCCCTAATGCTAACAACCATGGAATGTCGTACCCCTAACCTAACCTCCTTATAAACTGATAAAAACTAGTTAAATTATAGTCCCTCTAAGAATAAGTGGGACAGTCCTGAATCAATTATAGGACAATGACAACCTTTTAATTTTAATAGTCAGTGCCAAGGCAATCTTTTGATTCCAATGGTAAGCTACCATTATCATATGGATTTACCAATCTACTCTTCTTTTTAGGAAAAACTTTCACCATTGATCATGCTATGTATATATTGATACATGTATATCATTTTTAACATAATTTATCACATCATGTTAACTTATACAATTTTTTCTCCCTACCAATCCACATACAAAAAATCACATATACATTACTCTTAATTATCATCATTTATCACACATGTATAAATATACATTTTGCTTTTAACAATTCAATGCTACTTCAAACAATGCCAATTTGCATTAATGGTTTTCAACACGCTATACAAATTTCAAATAATTAAGTTCAATAAATAAATAATTAATTAATAACTATACAAATTAGATTTTCCCTCGATTATCTCCAACGTTTGAGAGGTTAAAGGTTTATCCCTTAAAATACCAACTTTTAAAGCTTCTTCTCAAACTTGAATGGTGTCAATTGATTAATCTACAATTATATCAGAAGAACATTTATTAATATCCTTTTATGAGAAATTTCTAACATTTCACTTCACATTCTTCCTTTCATCAAAATCATAAACTTACTCCTAATCATGTCTAATGGGTTTACTAGGTCTCAACAACTATCATCAATGAGCCATTAAACCCCCATTAATGGTCATTAACATTCTTAACAACCTTATTTATTGCCATTTTTGGTATTAATGGTCATCAACCATTAACAACTTATAAAACCATTAATGTGAGGTCTAAATACTTAAGCCACTCCTATTGTATCTATTTTAGCCAATGGGTTTAGACCCATAACTCATAAAGATCAAAAATCACTTTCCCAACTCAAACCCTAACTTTAACTTTTATGAAAATGGAAGGAAAGGGGGAGGGAGAAGCATAATGTAGTTACTTTGGGTGTCAAGAAGTTTCAAAATATCTCTAATGGTCTTCAAGTTCATGCCCTAATAGAGCAAGTATTGTGCCTTTTATTTTTTTTCTTTTTTCTCTCCTCTAGTTTCAATCTGTTTCACAACTATAATACTAAAAGATTTTGACCATACATTACAACGGATGCATCATGCATTGTGACGCATGGCATAAATAGGCAAATCCCTTACAGGTTCTCACACTCATATGGATGAACCACATGCTATGGCGTGTGATACAAAATTACTTCCTTTAGCTTTTCTCCCCTTTTTCATAATCTGGGCAACTAGATTTCACTTCAGACTCGTAGTTAGGGTTAAAATTCATAATTAATTGCACTAATTAAACTTCTATAGCCATACACCACATTAATTCACTTAATTACTCTCTTTTACTTAACTAAACCTTGATTAGTTTTCTACGATGTTACAAAGTGAGCTAGTTTGAGGTGATCTAGTTTTAAATGGGCGAGCATTCACACAACTCGACTCAAGTATAGGGTAATTTTATAAAGAGAACTATGTTATACTGCAAGTGCAAAATGAAAGATGTAGCAACTCGAATATAACCATCATTTCATTTATCTCTTTTTAGCTTGTTCTTTTTTTGTACCTTTTAAAATCTCAATCACATTGCCCACAGAGGATTATAATTTATATATTATTAGGCTGTCTAAGTATGAGTGGACTAAAGTAAATGTGAGAAGTCTCACATCGAATAAATTAAGTTTAATAATTGATATAAAATAAAGAGAAATGACATATAAACTCAAACTTTAAGGTTTTGAGTTAAAATGTGATATCTTTTGCTAATCTTGCCTGTCGCCTCTCACCTCATTCTTAGGCGGTCACTTTCTAGTCTTAACAAATGGTATTAGAGCTAAGTTTTGCTTGGTACCTAAAAGCTCATCATTATGCGTATGTTCGAAGCCTAAAATAGGACTAGTCTAGCTTGCTATAATAGGGACCATTATACACCATATCATTTAAAGCTCGACAAAGCTAAGTTGGCCCCTAAAAATGAGAGTTGGTGTTTATGGCATATTTGATATTAAGAGCTTATGGACTCACACTTAAGGGGGGAATTGTTAGGTTGTCTAAACGTGAATAGACACTAGACAATGTGAGAAGTCTCTCATCGAATAAATTTGAATTTAATAACTAATATATAATAAAGAGAAAAGACCCGTAAACTTAAACATTAAGATTTTGAATTAAAATATGACGTCCTTTTGCTTACTCTTGCCCGTCTCTCCTTTCTTTTTATTCTCGGGCGGTTGCTTCCCTTTCCTAACAAATGGTATCAGACTATAATTTCAGTTGACACCTGAAACTCATTATTGCATGCACATTTAACTTTGAAAATGGGACTAGCCTTGTTGTAATAGAGACTTGTATGCACAACACCATTTGAAGCTTAAAAAATTGGATTGGTCCTAATTGTTGGTGCAGGGACTTAATGTTTGGGGAGCTTGCAAATACACTTGAAAGGAAAATTGTTAGGTTGTCTAATGTAAATGGACTTAAACAGATGTGGAAAGTCCCACATTAGTAAAGTTGGGCTTAATAACTAATATAAAATTAAAGGATATAAACTTAAATCTTAAAATTTTAAGTTAAGATGTGGTGTGTCTCTACTGATCTTACTTGTCTGTCCTTTCCGCCTTCCCAAGTGGTCGCTACCCATTTCTAACACACATAAGATGGCACCAAAAAATTGAAAGAAAGAAAACATAGCTTCTAAATCACTTAATAATGAAAAACTTTACAATGCTCCACCGGTTTCAGTCACTAGTGCAACTAACATTCCTCATGAGATGACCTGCTGATGTTGTCAAACACTTGGATTCACACTAAATGGATAAGTAGAAGGCGCTCCCTAATGCAGGGGGCAAGGGAATTCTCGACTCTAGTTTTTTTTTAATAGGGGGCATCGAGCAAATTGCAAATTGGTGGGTTATTTTTTGTTTGATGATTGAGTGAAATTTCTTAGTGAAGCATACTTGGGCCTTTTAGATTTAAGTTCGGCCACTTTCAAGTTAGGCTTTTTATTTTTAAGGTTAAACCCGCATGTTACAAGAGTTATTCAATTCCAAGTTGATCTGCATTCCAACCTGTAGGTAGGTAAACCATCATTCCAGTAAGTTAGTTGGACCCGTTTCCATTATTCAACTTCCGCTATGTGTATTCTTGTTTTTTAACCTTCAATTCTTTTTTTGGCCAGAACTATTACACGCATTTTATGTTTTTATCTTTTGTCACTTGAACAAATGCACATATAATATTAATCTTAATCCTTTATAACCATGGTTGGAAATTTATTGTTGATCTACAGTAACTAAAATCAATACTTTAATGTCTGTAGGCTAGTTTTTCCTTGAACCACTTTGATGTAATTTTTTCCTTTTAGAAAATTCTTAAATATGCTTTTGATTTTTTTTGTATTTTTAAACAATGGGTAGAAGGTGAAAATGTGGGGCTAGAGTGAAAAAAGAAATAAGTGCGAGGCTTCTAATCAATAAAAAACATAGATGATAAATATGGTTTTATAAGTTTTTATTCATATTTCAATATAGACAATGGCAAGGAATCTTGAAGTAAAGCAGTTGGTTGTTTATATGTGTATGGCAATAAATTTTACATAACAAATACATTAACATAGTCTATTTTTTTAACCGGGATACAATACTTGGTTTATTAATCATAAAAACATCTTTGTGTATTATACAGGAATACAAAAAATTATAACTATTCATACATTGATTGTTGTAGTTATCTATTTGTAATTATTTATACAATTATAATTCACTCCATATAAATACTATGAATTTTATCCTACATTTTTTTATTAAAATTTTATAATTCCACCATCCATCTTTTTTGAACTAAACTCATTAAAATTATCTCTCTATTTTATTTCCCTAACACGGGATGAAAAATCTAGTATTCTTTTATTTTAAAACCTTATAGTGTTTTTTCAGGTTACATAATGAGTCTTTTTTAGGAAAAAAAAGGTTTAAGGAGTCCACCTGCTCATATTAGTCGGAAAGTTACTTGTTTAATGCTTTATTTGTCTAGCCACATAAATATATTCTTTTTTTACTTTTAATAATGCAATAAATCTTTTAAGAGATTAATATTAAACACTTGGGTTGTACACTTTCCATATGATTTGTATTTTAGCCCAAACAATTTTATTTGATAAATTTAATGGTGGGAAAGCAAGGCCGTTGACTGTGAGATATATTGATACTCGCCCATGGAAGATGGTTTCCAAGTAGAAGATGATCAAAATCTATGGCATGAAGCAGTAGAGGACAAAGATTTGGTGCAGTGAGCTCCCTCCAAGTCCATGGTTGGTTGGAAATTTACATTCTCTTGATGTTGCCCGTTCTGCCATTCACGATGTCCTAGAGAGAGAGTGTGTGTGTGTGGTTCTGTGTGGTTTTTTTTTTTTAAAGGACAGGTGATTATATGGGAAATCGATCAAGAATCCAAACAATAATATACGTATCAATAATTGATGGATGGGATATATGATCTCATGATATAGAAGTGAGATCGTGGGTCCAAACTAGAGCCATCATAACCATGCGTGCTTAACCTCACACTTCTTCGTCAAACAACTGCTCAGGGATTAGGTTTGAGATTTGATCACTAATTCACACAAATGATGATCGAGTCAACGTAACTATCCACGCCAAACTAAAAAACTCGGGCTTCCACTCCCGCCTTTCACACGGGTTCACATTTCATTCATACATTATTATATACACAAGCCAAACTACAATAATTGTATTTCGTCATTTAATTAATTAATTAATGTGCCTCCACGGCACGTAGTGAAGAGCATACAGGTTAAGTTTTTGCCATCATGCATATGTGGAAAATGGGAGATTAAGGTGTCCCGGTTTCTAATCCAAGTTCAATTATTATAATTAACACGAGGTTGTAATTGTTTGGGCCCGTCTATAATTGTGATGGAGGCACTTCCATATGATATAAGCTTAACCTAACAATTATATATAATTGAACAAAAAGTGGTACAGTCACGATAATCATGGCCTGCCTTCATCGTGCATATTCCTTAACATTTGCCATTTGGCTATATAGTTTGCTGCCTATAATCTGATATAACGACATCATTATTTATCCATGACGCATCATTTTAAGGTTGTCTGGTTTAGATCTCATTCCTAATCATGCATCCCCCTCGTTGGTCATCGCCCGCATCTCAATTTCCCAAGAGTTAACCTGCATTATACGTCGGGATACATTTCCAGCTCCCTTGCTACGACTCTTCAAATTCCTGAGACTATATATAGTACACGTACACCGCAATATTCTACTTTAATTTCAGTAGAGCTGTGTGTGTGTGTGTAGTGAAGGTTTCGCGCGCGCGTGTAGCACGTAGGAGATAATCAATTAGCAAGTAGCTTTTGGGTGGTATATAGCGACCTGTTATTACTATAAATAGTAGAAGATGAGAGGACCGAAGAATTTGCCAATTTTCAGTAATTAATAATTCATAAGATCTTTCTCATTAGGTAGGGAAAGCCACCTATCCTTGGTATAGATATTCTCAGGTACATACATTTTGGCAGGTGCCAGAGGAGAGAGATCAAATCCTCGCCCTCGTCGCCAGTGCGTATGCGTGTGTGTATTTTTATACATCTTAATTTAATTTTCAGAATTAATTAAACAGGGAGGAAATTAAATTAAAGAAAAAGGGGGTGTTTGTGGAAAGGGAATTAATTAATTAGCCAGCTGGGAGGGAGAGTTAGATTCAATGGACACATGGAAAAGAATGGAAGAGGGTGACAAAAATATTATACATATATAATAAAAGCGTTGGGTATTATTACATATGAGATATGAGATAATGAGACGTGTATGGTTCTTTCGTGGTTGCGATGGGACCGCGATTGAGAAATCTGAGTTGGAGGGCTCTCATTGGTTAATGGGGGCCGCGCTTTCATGCAACAAATCAGGCTTTCTGATTCAGATGCAAGCATATTCTCATCCTCCCCCTCTTCCTTTATTTATTTTCTTTTCTTTTCTTTTCTCTTTTTTTTTTCTCTTGGTGAATCAATGCTGTTTATATCTGTCCTTTCTAATTTCTTCTCATCTACATGTCACAAATATTATATTACATTTCAAATTATATATCAAGTAAATATAATTGCACTAAAAAATAGTTTATAAATTATGCATTGAATCATTTCAAGTCATGTGGATTCCAAATATCCAGGTCAAATAAAATTACACACCACTTAACTCAAATAGGATTTTTAAATAAGAAAAATAAGTTCATTTCATCACAAATTTAACACCAATTGGTTGGAATTATGATTGGTGATGCATTAATTTATATGTAAAGTCATGAAAACAGTGCTCACAATATAGTTTTGATATGTGAATGCTTGCTGTGTACACGTCAATCTTCAAAAAATACATATTCAGATTTAATATATAAAACACTCGTTTCACTGAGAAAAATAGTTTGGGAGAGATGAATTTCGGTAAACGGACTGTGAACACCTTTTTACATAGTCAAAAATGACAAAAATTCTTAAATTCAGTACGGTAGATAGGTTTTCAACAAATCCTTCAGGCTACAGGAACGTACTCCAGCATTTATTTTGGTCCGTCGTCTTCTGATGTCATCAAATCCAAACTCCAAACCAAAATTATCTCACTTTGCACAAAATTAGGCATCGTCACAACAAAATTGAATGAAAAATCTAGATCAGATTATTACATCGAATAAAATGCTTTCAAAATTATTGATCATAACTTTTAATTAAATGAAAAAAGCAGCGCCATGTATTGGAAAAGTAATCATCTTCTGCCTAGAAATTAAAAGGGTCTTTAAAAAGTTTCTATTTGCTGTTTTCACCTAAAGTCGTGTGATCCTAGCAAATTACATGTATAATTTCAACTTCTTTTCAAATTGAAGGACACTTTAGGTCATTTGCCTGCCTAATCCAAGTGCGATTTCACTAGTCTTTTTCCGAAACTATGCTAATCACTATCCCTTGAACCATTCCATAAATGCTCTCATTTTCCTCCGTGGAAAAGAAACCCTAGCAAGTAGCAAGATATGACCACAATGATAAAAAGATAACACTAGAGGAAGGAATATAAACCCAAAAGGGTCGGTTAAGTTGCCCACAAGCATAAAACCCCCCACAAAGCTTTGCTTTGAATGGAAAAGATATGAGTCTCGCCTTTTTTCATTTTAAAATAAGATTATTCTCAAAAACTCACATGAACCTTTCTTCTCTTCCAATAACCGATACCCTAGCTTATCCCAATTTCCGCCAGATTTGCCGTACTTACTATGCTCATCTCACCGCTTTTAACCCCTTTTGCCTCTCTTTGCTTATGAATCCTTCCATCTTCACTTCCTTCTCCCACTCACATGTATTCAATTCCCATGTCTTTGATCCGATCTTATCCTTTCAGGCACAGTTATTACCTAAACGACACCTCCGAGATTAATTGCGAGCATTAAAGTGATTATATTTGACGCACATATACAAGTAGTCGTATATGCAAGTATCTGGCCAACAGGTAGCTTGAGAAAGGCGTACAAGACATGTATATGAATGTGTATACGAGTTTCTATATATTGTTTTGATTTGGCATACAGACGTCAGAAAATGGTACGTCCTGGCACACAGTTAAGAGCTGAATCATGGAATATTTTGGGGTAGGCATGTGATGACTACTAGGTTTTTTTTTTTTTTTTCTCCTTTGGATACAAGATTCAGGGGGCAGCCGAGAAAATCCATATCACTGTTTGCTGGTTTCTCGTTTATAATAGGCATGAGCGCCTTTTCGTGCCCTTTTAATATTCTGCAAATACCCTCCCCAGAGGCATCTTCTGCACAGATTCAGGGAATTATTCACATGCTTCCACAGCCTGATCCATCGGTGTCATTGCTTTGATCCCATTAATCTAGCTAGCTACATAGTATTAACTACTCGTGTATGTCTTTTTTTTTGGAATGATAATCAATCAATTAAATAATTAATATTTTGCTGCTGCTTACAATTAATGCTCCAACTAATATTGCACTGCCATTTACAAGTTGGTTTTTCAATATTCGAGCATGCATGTATATAGTATATATTCTTTTTTTTTTAACCTTAAAAAAGTATATGTAGTATTCATACATATGTAGGATGATCGGTCGATTAATTAGACGCAATTGCGCACGATCCTTTTGTTCGAACACAATCCTGACTTGCACTGTACAGATGCACTAAAGAAATTGAATCTAGATTACGGCCATGACTAGATTAATGAGTATTAATTGCCTGAGACTAGCTAGTTGCACGTACAACTATGCTCTTTTAATTGGAACGAATAAGATCAAGAGAGAATTTCCAAAGTCATACTACGCCATGTGCCTCTCGTACTCAAGACCTGAAAAATTTCAAAGGCGAACAGTCATGGCCTTAGTGGGAAGCACTACGCACCAGATGTAGAGCCTTTCCATCAATTGAAAATATGGAAATGGAATTAATGCTTCCAACTAAATGTGTGTGTGTATTGGTGGGGTGTCACATAGACATGCGATCGCATGGAATATATTAAACCACCAACGAATGATCTGGGATGAACTTCGACTTGGATTTGTGTGTGTGTGTGTGTGTAGCAAAAATACCAAAACTTGAATCATACACGGAGATGAGCTTGGACAAATAATTAAGCAGTTTATGGTATATATAAAGAATAAAAGAATAAAAACAAGCCCACTAATTATTATAAGAAAAAAGAAACAAAGAATATAGATGTACATGCAAGTCCTTTGGTATGATCTAAGGATGAAAATCTACCCAGAAAAGACTTGGATGTCAGAAATCTATACAGTATATTTTTGCATCCAAGGACTTTCCTTTCCTATGTCCGATATGATAAATCGGTGTTGAGGAAAAAAACAAAAAACCCTGTTTCAAAGTCTGAAATATATTGGGGATAATATATCCTAAGTATAAAACCACGATTTGGCAAGCTAGCTCTTCAATTCGCTCCGGGTCTACATATCTCATTGATTATACTCGTCAGTAGTCCCACAGGTATTCCAACTCAGAAAGGGGCCCAGCCGATGGAGCCTCAAGATCCTCGTATAATGCCTTGTTCTTTCCCATGTCGAGCTTGGAAACGGCCGAGGAAGTGTCGGTGTTTCTGTCGTTGCTGAGGCCCGTATCCTGCGACACGCTCACCACAGATTGATTGCCAGACGACACCAAAGGCTCCATCTTGCAGAGCTTGTCCAACCCAAATAAGCCGTTGTTGTTGTTCGCCGCAAATGCTCTCAGAAACGTCTGCTGCTGATCATTACTCACATAACCCGGATGATTCTGCTGGGAAAAGAAGCTGGGATTTTGGATTTGAAACTGAGGATGCGAGAGCGAGTCACTGAAGTTGGAATTGGCTGGATTGACGGTGTAATTGTTATTGGCGGGCACCATCATAGCCTGAGGCTTCATAATCAGTTGTTGCGGCTGATTGTTGATGATGGAGAGGTTGGGAACGTAATAGCCGTCGGGCGGTTTGGATGATGACATAGGTGGGGATGGGTTGGTCCCCTTGACGGCACCGTCGCTGTAGGCGGGCTTGAAAGGAGGATCCATGAGAGGCGGAAGTGAGGAACAGTCAAGCAAATCATCACCAAGAGAGTTGATCCTCAAAAGGCCTTGAATTGGGTTCTTTTTAACATCCGAGTTCTTGTGGAAAACCTTGCTTACAACCCATTCATCCTGCCAAATAATAAAAACTGTTAGATTCTGTTGATGATTAAAGTGAAGAAAGCAAAAAGGGCCATAATCAAAGGACCACACATGAAAGAAACTCTCAAACGAACACGAAAAGCCGCTTTCCAAAAAGCAACAGAAAAAAAAAAAACAAAAGGAAGAGGGGAAATTGATGGGGGGTAAAGCAATCAATCTTGGTTTCTCTGAATGAAGAAAAGGCATTGAAATGATGGGAAATAGAGCAGAAAGTCGTGAACTTGTGCATACCTTGGCAGCCTTGGGGAGATTATAAGTGGCGAATTTGCCTTCCAATCTGAACTCGTGCATAACCCAGTTGGTTTTCTCTCCCTTGGGAGCTCTCCCTCGGTAGAAGACGAGGGTCTTCTTCATCCCGACGAGGTTGCCTTTCCCTTTGTAAATCTCTTTATCTTTTCCAGTAGCCTTCCAGTATCCAGACTCGGTGGCTCGATTTGTCCTCATGCCCGTGGGATACTTCCTATCCCTTTGGCAGAAGAAGTACCACTCTTTCTCCCCCATCTTGGCTTTCTCTGCACAATCGCGTTGTTTCATAAGGGTATTATTCAATAAAAAATTCTTTCAAAGCCCAATCAACAATCATGGAACCAGAAACAGAAATTCATGAGATATCAGAGAGTGCTAAATGGAAAAAGCGAAGGATATGAATTAACTCACTGGGCAAGTCCCAAGGCTCGCACTTGTTCAAATCGGCCTCTCCGATGGCAGTTGCACTGAAACTGCTATTCAGCACCTTCTCGGTCAGATAATAAGTAATGACCTCCTCATCCGTGGGGTGGAATCTGAACCCCGGGGGCAAATCCAGAGGCTGATCTTCCCCTCTGTTC
Organism: Prosopis cineraria; assembly: GCF_029017545.1. Classification (NCBI taxonomy): domain Eukaryota; kingdom Viridiplantae; phylum Streptophyta; class Magnoliopsida; order Fabales; family Fabaceae; genus Prosopis; species Prosopis cineraria. The sequence continues at coordinate 36,511,350 of NW_026555334.1, read as the reverse complement.
ACCACGACCGGCTCTTCCATGATCGAATTCTCTCCAAACGATAACAAAACAGACGGGCTTGAAAGATTTATCAAATAGATATATGACACAAACCCAGTATAGAACAAAAACCAGATTATATACACAAAAACACACGAAACAAAGACAGAAGAAGAGAAAGGTGGGCTAATCGGAGGAGAAGGAGAAGAGAGCTTTTAAGAAAATAGAAACGATACAAGAAGGTGGGCTTAAATAGAGAGGAGCGCGTAGAAACAGCTCAGCTCGTGCTTAAGATGCGTGGTATGCAAGGCACTTGCTGGGGAAGCCCCCAATTGTTTTTCTCTCTCTAATTTTATTTTAAAAAAAATTTGAAGGATACGTGTATTTTTACTGGAATGACGTATGTCCCATCTACTTGGCTTCTTCGCTATGTATCTGCCCTCTTTGAAAACGGATGCCCGGAAAGAAATGGTAAAAAAGTGGCCTTTCTACGGCGGTGGGCCCCACTCCTCGCGTTTTTAAATGAAAAATAACAACTTTATCCGCTACCCTCAACCTAACATACGCAGATTTTCATTGCCGTTCCCATCAGCGTTACCAATTCAAAGCTTTCGATGAAGAAAAATTAGTGCGTGCGTGAGAGAGATGACAGAAGCAGCTTTCTACTGAATGCCTAGCTCAAGTTTGATTTGATTTTGGGTACTGTAAAGGCTCACCATTCATTCAGCAGCTTTAGGGGTGTGTGTGGCAGTTTTAGTTTATTTGTTCTGTTGGTTGTTCAATTGTCTCCTAACCTCGTTGAAAAAAAATAAGGTGTCGAATCTCTCTGATTCTCACAGGCTATGTGCTATTGCGCACACAAAAATGGAATCATTGGCAACAAAAGAAAAATATTTTCGTACATGATCGCACCGGACTAGAAGTAGTTCCTCTTTCTATAAAGGCCTTTCACACCTGCAAGTCAATAAAAGAAAGAGGCATGTCAGAACCTAAAACCATATGCGAACTTTCTCATGTTTGATTTTAGCTGGCATGTGAAGACCAATCATCATCGTTTATTTAATTTCTCGTAGGTCTGGGTTCGTTCCCCCTCATTTCTCAGTAAATTTACAAGACGTCTTTTTCCACGACGGCAACATGGCAAGGAAGGTGGTGCCTACACGTGTCGGCACAAGGTAAATCCATTTTTTTTTAATTTTTTATTGGTTCCATTTTAGGATGAATCAGATTGCCCCTTTGAATTGATTAATTGATGAAAGATAAGGTCAAATTAAATCAAGGGAACGAATCTGTCTCGTCTAGCTGGAAATTTAATGGTCAATAAAGAACTGTGAAAATTAATTAGATGGCTAGTAATCTGGGAGGCATGGAGCTTGGGGTTGAGCTTGAATTTTTGTAGGTCCGTGAAAATGCAAATTTGTCATTATCGTTGCATTCACATTAATATATATTTGGAATATGTCTTTTACGAATGAATACGATGGAGTAGCCACTATCCAGATGGAGAAATGCTGAGGGTTGACACTATCTCTGCAACTTCCTTGAAATTTCATTGCAAGTTTCCAAAATGCTAAACGGTCAATTAATTCCATTTATTCCTTTTTTGACGTTATATGTGCTGAGCAAAACAATTATGTGTGTGTGTGTACATATATGCATCAAACGATTAATATATCATATAGAGTATAAACTATAATTTATATGGTGAGGTGTAAATTAAATGGGTGATCATCATTGATAAAGAGGATAAAATAACGAGCATTTGAGATTTATTTATAAAGTGCACACACATGTAAAATAAGAATTGTTCTTTTTTATGTAACAAGAATTGTTCTTTTTTATGTAACAAGCGAGAATCTATTGTTTTTCCTCCAAAACTTAAAAAGTCATATTCTTATCGTTGAAATTAAATGGGGCAGTACTTTATATAAAGTGAGGTCACCGATGGAACTTTTGCTTTTGGTCTTTGGAGGGAAAAATGGGAATGAATACAGATACGACGCTGAAGGGGTAGTGGCACGGTCTTAAATTAAGGGACCGACTTAATCTTTATTTGAGCCTTAGAAAGGTTCCGACTCAGCACGCTCCATGTCTTATCAGAATGAGTGGAGATTAATTTTCGCTCAACTCATATGGACTGAATAAAGTTTAAATTTAAGATACACACGAATTTGAAATATTTCGGGATGAAGACAAGAGAATTAACAATAACGATAAATGGAAGTTAATTTATTTTCAGAAAAATAAGTTGCGAATATACATTTGAATAATTGCAAATTTAAAGATAAATAAAACCATTAAATTTTAAATGTAGCTCCCAAATTACAAAATAGATTACTATATACTCCCTTTGATCTTATTTATAGGGTAGAAAGAAAATTTTTTTAATCCTATTTATAAGTTACATCATTAAATTTTTATCATAAATTTTTCTCTTTACCCTTCATTAAATGTTGGAAAGAGAAGATATGTTTATTAAAGTGTGTATGTTTAATAGGGGCAAAGTTAATAGTTTATTAAATTTTAAGACGGAGTTAATGAGTTTTAAGTTTTTTTTATATCAATAAAATATGGTGGAAGTGACTTATAAATAGGATGAGAATAATATTTACAATTGTTTAAATTGATATTTACAATTGATTACTGTCAATATACTTCTAACATATTTTATTAAAATTTAAAAAAATCTTAAACCTCATTGACCTTCTCTTAAAATTCAATAAGTTTCTACCTCAACCTCTAATGACAAAACAATTATTACATTAAAATTTTTTGTTGCATTCAATGAAGGTAGAAAGGTTACAATGAATATAAAGGAAAAAAAAATCAAATGCCCCGAAAATAGGGGGACTAAAATTAATGTTTCTTCTTCGCCATGAAAATAAGATTAAAGAAATAATTTTTTAAAATTTGCAAAATTCATAACTGTGATTAACAAGATGTTTTGAGATTTTATGGTTCTCTTGTATTATTATTAGACAGGCTCACTGGCATATGATATTCAAACTTCTTTTTTTTTAAAAAAAAACAAATGTTGGAGATAGTGGATAAGGTGGGGGTGGAAAAAGTGAAAGAGGAGAAGTGTTACTTTTTGGGGGACGGTGTAGACGGCAAATGAGAAATGAAAATGGAAAAGAGTCAATAAGAGAATTGAAATTTCTGGGATAATACACACATTCAGAAGATGGCTCCAGGTTAGCTGGTAGTGTCAAAGTGGAAGCGCGTTGCACATTCAGCCTTCAGCTGAGCCGATCCTATTTATTTTACTTTCCAGAAAGAACAACCTACGCTGGGTTTCAACCCTCAATCAAGGACTCTTAATTTTTAAGGGGAAGGTAGGAGAGGCCTGACATTGGGGCGCCGACACCAACTTGGGATTAGAGAGAAGGTTAGGAATTAAGATTTGGAATTGCTCCCAATGATGTTGTCATCATTTGTTTAATGCCTCTAATCAACCGCATTAACTGACCCTGCCACCCCCGCCCACCATGCTCTTCTTTTCTTTAATTTGATTGGAAATCAACCCCATATTTCTTTGCTTGCACATGAGCGCCACGTGAGGGCTTACCAGGGGACATCATTATTCATTTGTGAAAGTTGAGAATTCTGGAATTTTTTTTTTTTAACGTTGGGAAATACTTCCGCCAGTCTTATTTTTTAAATTGTTTCGCAAACACAAGAGTGATCCTTATTACAAGCCACTCAACAAAAAATAGAATAATCTTCTCACTTTATCCTTACTTGAGAAAACATTTGTACAAATTATTAGATGACCTGTCAATTTCCTCTCAATTTCGCATAAGGATATAATTAAACGTTAGAATAAAAATTAACATTGGAGGGAATATATAATTAAAAATCTGATGAAGGAAGGAAGAGGTAATGGAGAGATTATAGGGGGCATTATGTGACACCACCATCAGTACCGCCCCTCCGAATAAAAATTTACGCTTATTTCCTATTTAATTTAATAAAAAATGCATGAATAAAGTGGGAGAAACATGACCCAAAACGTGTGGACCCCATCTAAGCTTCGCCCGCGCCCCCCCCTCCTGCTCACCTGGATTGGATGCATCATCTGTGTGAACAATACCATTATTAATTGATCCCACCATTTCTTCCCCCAAAATATAATAATATATCAACAGTGATTATTCCAACTCTTTCATGCATCATTTTGTAGCCACAACACTATGCACTTTGTATTCCATTATATTATTTTCTCTTGCTCGCTTGGCATACACTCTATTTTTTCCTAAAACAAAAAACAAAAAGAAACAATTTATCATCCATCGGTCAATATATCATACTCACGACTGCTATTTCCCCTTCAAAATATACCCACTCTAAAAAATTATAAAAAAAAATTGGGATTGAAAGGAGATGAGAAAGAGAGTTAAAAAAAAAAATATCTTTCCTTTTCCTCCCGCGCTAACAATCAAATGAAGAATTAAAATTTGATCTGTGCACATGGAGGGTGATACCTAATTATATTAAATTGAACGTTGAATATACGTGCTATTTGTATGCAGATTAAACTTTGGTTCTCGAACATTTGTGAATGTTTATTCCTGGTCAGAATTATTTTTATATAAGTTACAGTTAAGTAATATATTGTTGAAAGGAGGAGTGGAGATAGATTGGATTGGAATGGAAGGATGGAGAAGGTGTTCGCTTGGGCATATAAAACAGCTTTGACTTGTGCACAACCAAACTGATCCGCAAAGCAAAACGGCCTGACGTTTTGTGACGCCACGGAGGAACAACAGCACAACGGCACTGCACGCCTCCTCATACTTACTCTAATGACCGTCGTACGCTTCGCGCCTAAATCCCAAACATCGCACGCCTTTACTATTCCAATCATCATTGCTTCTCCCCGATCAATCTCCGCCCTCGGATCCCCGTACTCTGACGTCACACCACCCCAGACTTCACTTTAAAACGACCGCGCCCTGCGCCCACTCCCTCCTCATCCTTGATCTCACTTCTCACTGCAGAAATTTGAAACCACAGAGATAATGGAAAGGTATCATGGTGATGATGTAAATGTGAAAAAAAAAAATGAAATAAAAGAGAGGAGAAAGGAAGAAAAGAAAATGGTGGGCCATTATGATTTGAGAGTGAGGTGTGGGTCGCAATTATTGGTGATTTACTAACGTAAAGCGCAGCAATCTCAGATTAATTAGTGCGTAGGGCCCCCTTCATATATCCTCAAAAACGAACACTGTTTCATAGGTTGAGACAGTTGGCCCTCTTTCAGACATTTCCCCATTATTATATTCCCATTCCATGGTCCCCAATTAGCACTCTCATTCGTCTTTAATTTACTTCATCATCTTCCTCTCTTCTTTGTCAACAATATTCATTCTAAGTCATTCCCAATATAAACACTCTAAGCAAATATAAATAATGCTGTATAAGTCCTGTATTTATAAATATGGCTTATTTTTTCCTTTCTAAAAGTCAAATGATACTGCCGTCTTTCTCGTTGCTCCTGGATAATTAATAATGAAATAAAGGACATACCAATAGCAGAGATTAGCTCAGGATCAAGAAAAGTTAGGCCTTAATTAGCAGAGGAGGTTACTATTCGTAACACGCAGCTGAAAGAACATCGTTTTCACTTTTAAATCATTGGATTCAAAGCGACTAGTTTATTTATATTAATGCCAAGATGATTGCTACTGATGATATTTAATTCGACCGAAGCATCTAGAAGTGGCATGCCACGCATAGAGAGTGTGTCGTTCATATCCATCCGCGGTCGAGCGGGATTAAAAATCTGTTTTTTGTTTTCCTCTTCGTTTTAATTTCTTTATTAATTTGTGTGTGTTTAGGTCAAGAAGAAAAAGTCTGATTCACACATATGACCAGATCATGATCGCACAGAATAAAGAATAGATGGAGATGGAACTGATGAAAAATAGCTTTCATTTTTCCTTATAGAAAGCAATCCTCTCCTGCATGGGTGATCCCTTAATTAATATTTAAAGCATCCCATAAAGGTCATCGTCTTTAAAGTTGAGGCAAATCAAATCAGCAGGTCCATCCACATAAATCATGCTTATCGTTATCAATTATATATATAAAACACTAAAACTGGAGCTTATTTTTCGGATGGGAGATAAAGATAGGAGGGTGGGTTGGCGGGTGGGGTACTGGTAAAACAGGCGTGTTTGACCCGAGACAGACGAAACGGAAGCGAGATTAACTGGTCTGTTGAACCAGGGGCACGTTACTTTGCTGCATTTTGGATTGCTTTTAGTTGAGGGATAATTTAAACAATTAAGATGTGTTTTAAAAATAATTAACTCAGCTTTCACGGATTGAGATAATGAGAAGAGAATGATGAGGGAAGGCATAACAGAAGATGCTTCGCAAACAGCAATAGGTTCGTATGTTCAACAAGGGTCGGAGGTTTCCTGGGGCAGGATTCAGTCCCTGTATTTGCCACCAGGATTGAGACCAGACCGCACGGCCAGATACTAATACTATTCGCCGACACCAGGCGAGCGATTTGAAATGAAGCCCATCGGCATAGCCTTGTCTGGGCCCATTCGTTTTTAGCTCCATCTTTCAAGGGATTCCATTCCACAATAAACAATTCAAAGTGAATTACTAAATTTATTGACAAAGAAATTAACTCCAATGGAAAAGATTTATATCATGATGAATGATGAATTAATGTATCGAATTTACATTAAAAGGATAAAATACATGTGGATAATCCAAAACTTATTTAAAATAAGTTTGTAAAAGATTTCAGTCATTCATGACACGCATATTCCCCCCCCCCCCCCCCAACAAGAATATTATTTCCCCGAGACTTCAACAGAGGAGGAGGACGCATCCACATTTCACACATTCTAGATTTTCTTAAGCTCCAAATATTATTAATATAAGGGTTCACAAATAAGTGAGGAATGTGCGTGTATTATATCAAGTTACTTTTTCACTTTTCCTCACACTCTTTTTTATAGTGAAAAACAAATTCTTTTTTTACTCCAAGTCACCTGCACAGCGGCACGGGTCAACCGAGTAAGAAACAAATTAAATATGATCTAAAAAATTATTTTGTAAATCAAAGGCATTTCTTATGTTTTAAATAAGAAACAAATAATCACAATAGCAAAAATATAATAAATTTCCGAATGGGATATAATCCTCTCATGGTTCTCCTCTTTGAAACTGAAAAACGACCTCCTCAATTCGTTCATTCCAATAAACGATTTAGTCTGCTATTTGTTATGAAGTCGGTTGAAAAAGTTTCAATCGTGCAGATATAAGAGACACGTGCGGAATTGTTTGATTAGTTATAAATTATATGCTAAAGTTTATAGAACTCCCCTCAACTTTAGTTCAAGTGCACATAACACCCTTTGCCTTTAAAACTTGATTAAAGACCTCCTTTATCTTTCATTTTTACGCATAAAAGCTCCTTTTGTTAACAGAATTGTTAAACCATGAACATATTTTGTCACATTCTATAAATATTACCACATCTTAATGATATGTCATATGAAATGGCTGTGTCAGCCTTTATGTTACGTTATATTACGTTATACTAAGACCGTAAATGAATCAATCCTTCAATTTGTACCTTCGCCATGGTTTCTCTTACCTTCATAATAACATCAACATATGGGGAACATGGTTCACAACATTGAAAAATCAACCAAGTACCTCTCAAATTAACTAAATCCTATTGAATCTATCGGTGACAAATTACTCATCGGCCGATGAGTTCTAGGCTTGGCCAAATCTGATGCGAAAATTTTAGGTTCAAAGGAGTCTCCCACCATTGGGTTGTTAAAATATACTCCATCCATTAAAAAATGTAAAGCATTTTTAATTAAATCTTACTTCTCAATAAAATAATTACCTACTTTCAAACTAACCCTATCTTTTTACATTTACCCTCATTAAACACTCTATAATAAATATAAAATTATTATCAATAGGAGTACTTTTGAAAAAAAAAGCAATAATTACACCTTAAAAGATTAAAAATGTCTTACATTTTTTAACATCTAACTCTTCAAAAAATGCCTTACATTTTTAAATGAAAAGGGTATAATTTTACAAATTGACTCCAAGTTGTCATCAGCTGCATCTAGGTGTTTGTATGTGGGGGCTAGGTAAAATGTGGATCCATACTCTCTTTTTTCCCCCTCTAAAAAGGTTTGAGGAATTTGGACAGAAATGAGGGAAAGATTGAAGGGTACTTTGAAACACATTCATTCATCTTCCCTAAGCCATAACAGACATGTCATTAACTAAACTTCTTGTGGCAAAATCACCAAAAAAAAAAAATGATGTGGCAACATCTGTTAGTGACTTGACAATTCTGTTAAGGCAAGGAGGGAAGAAGACAACATTAGCTTAAATCCATGTATTAGGGATTTCAAAGAGGAAATGTACTTTGTATCGATGCTGTACAAGAAAAATTCAAAAGCCCCCCTTATGTGTTCACACCTAGTGTCCTATAGATGAACCCTTCCCATCCCACCCTGAGTTTATAATTTCATATTTTAATTATTTTTTTCAACAAACTTACGACAACTGTTTGTGCCGTGGAAGATACAGGTTAATAGAGATGAATTAGAACCAAACCATGCTCGTAGCCTTGTCCTCCACGAAGTATCTTAATAGTAACTGATATAGTAATTACTAAACACTAGTTCAGTCCCAATAACAGTAAAGGTTCAACACATGAATGTACACACAGCTGCAGCTCTTTCACCAGCGACACCCACAAACATGCACTCAAATTCATAAATGTAATCGCAGCAGAAACCATTTATAACTTAAAAACACTTCAGCATATCAGACATAAATTAATGTCACTCACAAACAGAAGAGTAATCCGTTCTCACATCTTAAGTTCATAAAGATACCGCGCCTTCAGACCACGACATATTCACCAATAAATTTAGTTCATTATCCTGCGCATTTCACCACGACCATAAATAATAGCTATTCTTTTAACAGAGAAACCAGATAAACAAAATAATGGTGAGCAATAATTTTGTCAACTGTTAATATATCATAGCTCTGAATAAACAAGAATTGACGCTATTTCTGATCAGTTTTTTAAGCTATCAATGAAGGGATATTAGCAGAAGAATTTGGAATATATTATAGTTAAGATTCTTCAATCTCAAAATTATCAAGCAAGTAGAAGACAATGAATTTTTTTTTTTTTTTTTTTTGGGGGTCCGAGAAAGACTTACAGTAGGGTGCGATCCTCCAAAGCTGATTATCACCTTTGTTCCACTCCCAGAGCACTATGGTCGTGCCATCATGAACGCCCCCAGACCTCTTATCACCATGGAAAGCATCCACATTGAGGTGAATATTATTAACCATCCTTATAGCTCTATAGCCATCAGTAATCTCCTTGCTCTCAGTCCACAGAACAGACTCATCAAGATAATCAGAGTTATAACGTATCAGTCGAACCTGCAAAACAATTATCAAGGTCTCTGCTTATTCTCATGACGAAACTGGAATGACTCGAGCATAACAGACCTCGTTGATTAGCGACTACATTCCAAAATGTAAATCAACAAGGAAAGCACACTGATGCAGATCAATTTTTTTAATGACAAAATGATATAATACTTTTATTTCATCAAATTTGGAATTCAAAATTTATGCAGTGGACCAACGCAGCTCATGCAACTTTGTCGAATGAAAATAAATAAAACTGCACGGAGCTCATCATCGACCAATCAAGAAAAGGTCGTGAAGGCAGAGTTCACATAAGAATCATGTTGGAAATGGAAAAGCTAACACAATACTCTAAATTCTAGTAACGTACAGAGCATAATATAAGGAAATGACTCGGTTTTAAACAACGTAGCTAGATTATTTGCTTGACTAGGTAATGTGATGCCCGATTGGTTTCCCTAATAACTTTAACTAGCGGAGCAAAAGAGTCAAAACTTGATGAGAAGGATGTGTTACCGGATGCGTGGCACCGATGGAATGCTTAATGGCCTCACCAGTAGCTTTGTTGACCAGAGAAAAGGCGGGGAACCCCTCTTGATCCTTCACCCTCGTGCTGTACTTCTCCTCCTTGTACCAATGCTGAAAGAATAAGAAACACCACGGACAGTCAAATCAGCCTAACAGAAAGCCAGCAGATCCAGGGATAATCCTATCTTCAGAATTCGGACCGTGATGAAAAAAATAAGAACGTACTCGACCTGCAGACACGTTTACAGTAACTCCCAAAGCCGGACCCAGTAGACGCTTATAATAACACTAATTCAAGGAAATAACCCAGATGCGAATGATGGCAGAAAGACAAATCGAAGGTATGAGAGAGAATATCGAAATTGCGAGTAAATATTACCTGGTAGTCATCAGCGGGGTCGGATGGAGCAAGAATGACATTGCCATCCCGGATGGTAAGGGAGAAATTGGGGGCAGCCCGGGAGAAGAGCCTGACAGTGCGCTTGTTGGAAGACACAGTGACAGAGGTTTCGTGATGAGTGTGGTGGTGAACGAAAGAAGGCAGGTGGGGGCGATGGGTTTGGTGGGTCTCGTAGGTGTCCACGTCATGAGAAACATGGTGCACAGAAGCAGCGGTGTCCGGCAGGGGAGCGTAAGCAGGAACTCGTGGCGGCGGAGGCGGTGCCTCCGATGAGTAACTGTAGGGGAGGGAATCGGACTGAGGAGGGAGATCAGAGTAGGTAAAGGGGCGGGGAGGCGGGTGCGAGGGAACATGAGAAGTGTGGTAGACTTGAGCTGGTTGAGGTACGGGTGGAGGGGGCGGATGATCGACGCCGTAGAAGGAAGGGGGCGGAGGAGGAGGAGGATTGTCGAGGGAAGAGAAATTAGATGCCGGTGGGGGGTAATCTTCAGTCTGTTCGTCCCTCCGGTGATGGTGGGAGTGATGATGAGAGGGATGGCCAAACGGGAACTCCATGACCGATCTTCTTCCGGTGAAATGAACGAGGGGAAACTTGATACGAAATGAAACCACACCGTGTCAGTGTCACAAGATCAACAATGTGGGGCCCTCCGGCGTAATATCAGAGGACACGTGGCCTGCGCATGTTTTGTGAGGACGTGCCCGCGCCTCGAGCGAAGGTGGGGAGGAGTAGGCAACTGGGGACTAACTAAGAATATTTTCAAGACTGGAATTGAAGATTGCCGGTAAAAAGAAAATAATTCTTACCAGTTCATCCAAATATTTGAGATTGGGAGTAGGCAACTTTGAGTATTAATGAAATGGATGGTTGATAATTAATTGATTACTTCGCGGGAGGGAAGTGACAATGCGGGTGTATTACTATTATCCCAAATAAATAATTGGGTGAGGAGATTGGGAAGGAGCACATGCTTAAAATTAGTCTTGTTGGGCTTCAACTCCAAGCCCAATTATGATTTACTAATAGACAATCCTTCTTGCCAGTTACCAAATGATACAGGGCCAGGAAAGGTCTTTGTGAACAATGGACCCAAAAAAATGGATCATCATGCGCTCAAGGGCATTCTAACTTTTGTAATGATACCCAAATGCTGGTGAGTAGATCAAATCACTTCTCTATTATTGAAAAAGCTTTGCTTAACATCCATTTATTCTTGGTCCTCGTGTTTACTATATTTGGTCGATGTCGGCGCTCTTTCTTCCCACCCACCATTTGCTCGGCCAAGATTGTTCATTTATAATGGCATTCGGCTCGTGTTTTAAACCATACAATACATATTTATATTTAATTATTTGTAAATCCCATCTTTCAAGTCTTTGACCCTCTAAGCTAGCTCTCTAATTTAAAATATAAAAATATTTGTTTCACAATTATAACCTTCCCTCTTATAGTTGCAAGAACAATATTTGATATTATGATAGAATTTTAAAATTCAGATGAAGACAACTCTAAAACGTTATGATATTTTTTTTTTATGAAATGAAAATATAAACTAAATCGCTTAATTTGTATGAGTTGGTCAAAAGAATTTTGAGAACGAAAAAAATAAGAGGGTAAGTCAAACAATGAAAAAAATGACATCAATAAATGATGGTCAGTTCAAATTTAATTAACGAATATGACAAGGCATGTGTGAGAGGGAGAGCGAGTTTGATGAAGAGATAAGAGTTTTATTTAACTAAAAGCTATTTTTTTAAATAAATATATTAGTTTTTAATGACAGTGGCATGACAATTCTTTTTTAAAATATATTATGGTAAAAAACATTAGTGCAACAAAGCAAATTATAGATTGACCACATGCCTAGAAAACCAATAACAAATGCGCTCATAAGTAGCTGTGTAAGTAAATAACATATGAAGAAAACTACATGCAAAATAAGGCCCAACATGAATTAAATAACATCCCAACATTGAAGGGATGTGACATATAAACGAGCTAAGCTGGCTTTTTAAGGAGAGAATAATGGTCTCATGACAAGAAGGTATTAGACTTGAACCTGAGCTTATCTAGTCAGTGAGCCTTTCTGGTAAGCCACCCATGACAAAGGCATTGTGAATTAGTTGAGGGAGTTGTTACATTCCACATGTGAGGGACTTAGAGAGAGTCCTAGCCATATAAATAAGGGTGTTGCTCACCCCTACTGATCTAAATTTTTAGAGAGAGAATAATGACCTCATAACAATGTGTTCTATTTTTTCTCCATTATTGTCATTTGGAAGTTTGTTGGAGATCACCCGACCTACTCTTCTACCAAAAAATCATGTACTTTCTGTTGTACCCTTCGTCCCTCTCTATCATTTTTTTTAATTTGTTAATCACATCCCCCTTTCTTAGTTCCTTTCTCTTATTGTTTCTTTCTTTTATTTGTCTTTATTGCTCTTAATGACAAGCAACATATAAACATGACCAACTAACCACAAGATTCCTTTTGAAGTGACTGACGAGTATGTTGATAAAATGTTTTCAGTTGTCAAATTGATGGACACGGCCAAAGCAGCCATAATGGAAAAGTTAAGAAAAGCCAACATTTATTACAACTGCAGGTGACTTTAGACCAACTAACAACGTGAAGATTATAGCTGCAGGTAACTCTAAACCTACCAACAATGTGGACCATATAATGATACAAGCCGAAGCCAGTATCCACGAGATTGACTATGCTACAAGAGAGACTATAGTTAAGGAAAGAAAGAAAAATTAGCGTGCGTAGTGGTAGAAGCAGCTTTTTGCTGCATGCCTAGCCCAAGTTTGATTTAATTTTATAGTATGTAATAAAGTATTGAGATTATAACTCAAATGTTTATAATCATTTAGGTTTATTTTTATATATTATTTTAGTGTAAATTTATCACATCTCTATTTGATATTTTAGGGGATATTTCTTATTATCCAAAATAATATTTTTAGATGATAAGAAATTATATATATATATATATATATATCTTGTCTCTTCATCTCTTATAGCACATAAAATTATTGTAATTCCTATTTTCTATAGTGAAATTATTCACTTTTTGTTGGTGGGTGTTTTGTCCCACATATTAGAGATTTTTTCACATTAAATTTCCTATGTCATCCCATGACAAAGTAGTATCAGAGTTAAATTTGGATTTGTCTAATAGGTGGGCTCTTCCGATAGGTTACTCACAATGGGGGTGTCATGAATGGCCGAGAGAGTTGTTACGTCTTACATCTAAGGGACTTAGGGAGGGTCTTGACTGTATAAACAAGGGCACTACACACCTTATTAAGTTAACTTTTTAGAGAGAGAGAGAGTGAGTGATGGCCTCATAACAATGTCCTCTATTCCTTCTCTATTGCCGTCATTTGAAAGTTTGTTGGAGATCACCCAGTCTACTCTTCCGTCAAAAAAGCCTTTGCATTTTATCAAACTCTCCATCCCTCTTTTTTTTTCTTTTTAATTCTTTAAATGTGTCCTTCTCTTTCCATCCCTTTCTTTTATTGCTTCTTCCTTTTCTTTAAGGATTTTATTATTCTTAATGACCAACAGCATCTAGACATGACCAACCAGCCATAGGATCCTTTTCAAAGTGACGAAAAGGGTCGTTGAGGAAATGAAGTCAACTATCAAATTGATAGACACTGCCAAACCAACCATGATGAAAAAGTTAAGAAAAGCCAATGGTTATTGCAACTGCGAGTGACTTTAAACCCACCAACAACATGGAGATTGTAGCTACAAGTAACTCTTGACCTACCAACAATGTGGACCATATAGGTACATGGAAAGAATGAAAAATTAGTGTGTGATGGCAGAAGCAGCTTTTTACTACTTACCTAGCCTGTGTTTAATTTTATTTTGTAATGTGTACTATAAAGTGTTGAGATTATAGCATAAATATTTATAATCCTTTATGGTTATTTTTATATATTATATTGACGTAAATCTATCACATCTCTATTTGATATTTTAGAGGATATTTATTATCATTTAAGATAATATTTTTAGCTAATAAGAACCTCTATATATATCTTATCTTTTCATCTCTCATAGCATATACAATTATTATAATTCTCATTTTCTATAGTAAAATTATTTGTTTATTACTCGTGGATTTTTTATCCCTCGTATTGGAGGTTTTCTTACATTAAATTTTCTGTGTTTTCTTTCATCAATTTTTCTAATTTCTTTATAATTTTTAATTGTTTTATTATATTTACTTCCGTTTTTTATCTGCGCACTTCCTAACAAGTGCTATTTTTGTCCCACACATTAGGGGTTTTCCAATATTAAATTTTCAATGTCATCTTTTATTATTTTCTCTTACTTATTTATAAGTTTCAATTGCTTTATCCTACTTATTTTTGCTGATTATTTGAGTACTTCCTAATAAGTGATATTACAGCCTGATTCTCAATCAGAATTTTTCATGATGTGTCATGCCCATATCACGGTCTCCTTAAAAAGGAAAATTAATAAATGCAGGAGTCGCCTCCAAAATTTTAAAATAATAATTTTGAAAATCTTTTAAAAAATAAAATGGTTTATAACAATTGTAATAAGGTTTGGGAGTTGATTGTGCTTACAAAAAATATTAGGCACCCCACATCACCTATCCATAAGAACAATTATCCTAAGTTGACTAAACAAAATTAATATGACCTTAAATGAAATTTAATAGTCCTTAATAAACAAGAACAACAATAAGAAAAAATAAATTAAAAAGTATTTATTTACAAGTTGAACTTAACTTAAGATAAAAATTTAGAGCTTGTGTATCCTTTAGAGGGATTAAAACCCACATAGTTCAAGGATAAAAAAATGCTTGTCAGTTGGATAGTATTTTTTAATGAAAGTAATTCTTTATTTTTTTAAAACTAGTTTTTAATTGGATATGTATCTTTTAATTTATAAAAGAGGCTTGTTTCCTTATTCAAGAAAGGGTTTTTTTTTTTGGAAAAAATAGATTGAAAGTTCTGTGAAGATTCACAAAATCTAAGATAGAAATTAATTTATTTTATACTTGCAAAGATTTCAAAAATCTCACATGGTATAGAAATTATTTTTGAATCTAGTTATAACAAAATATCTCTTCTTTTTTTAAAAGAAAAATGGATTTTTAAACAAGTCGCATTATGATTGGTGTGGATATAGTAGCTTATTACCATACATGGCATGCTAATCAACTAGTTACCTGCAAAGATTAAAAATCTTACATGATATGACTAGAAAAATGCACACATAAAAGTCTCAAATCATTTGTGTAGTATGTGCTAGAGAAGGGTATAATAATATAAGTGGTTCATAAAAAGGAAAATAAGGGATCAAACATTTAAAGCTTTATCACTTGCAGCAACTTGGATAATTATTCCAATCATCTCCATCTCTAAGCAAAAGAATTAACCAGCCAACATATGTGCTTGAGTGTATGTGTTCGTGTGTGCTTAAAAACAAGCAAATAGCACGAGTGCTTCTATATCCTTCTTCCTTTGAATATGTATGTGTAAAAATCGTGCTCCAAATAAAAGAAAAGGTTAAGGGTTATTTTTATCCCTAAAGTACACACGAAGGGCCACAAATGACCCTCAACTCAACCATGGATCAATTTTATTCTTTAATCTCAAAGATTTTTTGTTTTGTCACCCTGCCATTTTTTTCTAGCTAACGGCTTCTTTATCTTGTTGATGTGTATATGTTTTTTTTACCATGCATTTACACGTGGACAACATGCCAAGACACATGGAGCTAACTAGGGAAATAATTTTAAAAAGAAAAAAGTAGGTGAATCATTAACCTATCTGTCATCACTCTCAGGCTCTTCATCAACGACCTCCCTGAAACTCTCAAGCTTTCACTGTCGCTTATGCACACTACCATCATTTTCACTTCATCACTTGGCCCTGATAGTTCTGAACACTCACCCTTTTTCTCATCCATGGATCATAGCTCTAAATCCATTATATCGACGTGTTTCCTCAAGCCTGTTGAAGCCTCCTACTAGTTTATTGGCTGTAGCTATTATCCCTTTTATTTTTTCAAGCTATAGAGTTTAGGTCCTTTTTGAGTTAAATATTCTCCAACTACTAGACCAAATGTTCATTTTTCATCTTTTGTACAGTGCGGAAAGCTTCATAACCATAAGCTAATTACTCTATTTTTTTGTCATCAAAACAAAAGCTAAAATAAATGGAAATACCATCTTGCCTAACTCTCTCTCTAAACTCTAGCTCTCCTTATCTAACACATTCTTGTTTATATTATTATTTGGTTATTCTGCATTTATAATTAAAAATGATAGCAGGGGTGTAACATCTTGATTTAAAAAAAATGATAATAATAGAAATTTATATTATTTGAGATTATTCAAAAATAATAATATGCTTAGAAATTTAATTATGAATTAAAAACTTAGTTTAAAATTATATAAGAAATATTTTATTAAGATATAATTTTAAAATTAAAAAAAATTATGTGTGTGCGTGAGTTAAAAAAAATTAAAAAAAATGGTTGAAGTAAAAAAAAAGAGAGAGAGGCATTATTGAAGTCTCACATCGATTAGATGTGGGAAGGTGAGGTGCCTCCTCACATATAAAAGGAGGAGGCATAGGCGAGGAGGAGCAAAAGGAAGAAAAAAAAAAGTTTATACAATTGTAAAAATTGCAACTAAGGGCCCAAGATGCAATTTAGAAAAAATTGCAAGTAATGGCCCAAAGGTTTGAATAATTAAATTCAGACCTATATTTTTTTAATATAATTTTGAGACCCACAATTTTATTTTTATATTATTTTTCTCTCTTCCTCTCACGTTGCTCGGCGTCTTCTGACAAGGGGGATTATTTTCTTTTTCTTCAGGTATGTTTTAACTTTCCTGTTTAGATTAGCATTTAAAAATTTATTTAATTACAAAATTAATTTTATAGTTACTTTCTAAATAATATTAGCTTTCTAGTGATATGATTATTTTATAGGATACAGTAAATATTCTGATTAAGATTTTTCTATAGAATAGTTAATCTGATGATATGATAGATTAAAAATATAGGTTAAAGCTCTTAGAGATATAATAAATATTATAGAATATTTTCTTGAGGTTGAAACTCATGTTTAAGAATTTTTGAGTTAAACTCTAGATCTATATGGTTGAATTTATGTAGAATCTGAGATGTAAGAATGAACCTCTAATTATTAAATAGTTATTTAAGTATGAATAGGTATTTTTGAGGTTATAAAAAGGTGATTTGAGGCTTCAAAATAATTTTAAAATTTTTAATTTATTTTTGAACGAATTTTTAGAATATAGATGGATGAAATTGTGATACTAGAAATAATTTGAGGCTTAAAAATAGTTTATTAGGGTACGAGAATTTTAGAAAAGAATTTGAGAAGTTAAATGAGGCATAAATCTTAAATTAGTGTTAATATGAATTTTACATCTAAGGCTTTCTAACTCTTTAATTTAGGGTTATTTATTAATTTCAATGAAAAATTAATATATAGTGTTGTGAAATAATTATGTAGATTATATTGATAAAGATAGTGGTGAAAGAGAAGTTGTGAAGGGAAACTTGTTATTCAAGACATAAGGTAACCATTATTAATGTGTTGTGATGGGTGTGTTTGTGAATGGTTATGTGTTGTTTTATTGTTTGAAAAAATTATGAATTATTGAAAATAAATACTGTATATACTTGTTTTAAATTATTGCCAAGTGGGTTAAAAATTTATTTTTGTTTATCATGATGAGATATTATTGTTCGGATATATTTCTGTTTGGATATTTGAATGATGCATGACTTGTCAGGGTATTTTAATATATGGTGTTAATGAAAATTTCTGTTCGGTTAATTATTACCACGTGGTAAGCCCTCATTGGACCCAATGAGTGGTGTGTCGCTTGGTCCAACTCACCTTTGGCCGGGTGATTTGGTGTCCGAGCATGGCAAAAGGAGGATATAAAGTGCAGTCATGCAAAAATTAAATACTTGTTCGGTTTGTTTGGAAATATTATTCAGTTAAATATTTTTGTGTGCCCGCTTAGCAATCGCATGATTAGTTACATCTGCATGCATCATTACATATTAATTTTTGGTTACTAAGATTTTTAAGTCTCATTCCCCGTGGTTAATATTTTTACAAGAGAGAGTCTAGCTGAAAAAGCACTAGAGGTGTAACTATGGTGTATGAGACACCATCTTTTATGTTGCCTCTTATTTTGGATTGTACAATGTATCTTGTGTCAACTTATGACATATCTTCTTTGTGAAGCATGTAAACTCTAATCCTTTTTATTCAAAGTATTTATATGAATAAGAGGATTATGTCTGTCCCTCTTGATGTATGATCTGATTTGAATATCATGCCATGAGGATTATGTCTATCCCTCATGGTTTTAATTGCTTTTTTTGGATATTTTAAGACTTGTGTTATGTCTTGGATGTATCATGGTAAGAAAATTTTTCACCATGATAATGGTTTTAATAATTTGCGAAAAATTAGTTTGTAAATTTGAGGGTGTTACAAGGAGTTTGGATTCAACTATATATATTATGTACATGAGGTTAGAACTTGTTTGATTCGTGTATGCAACGAACGTCAAAGCTAAAGGCATCAGCATAAAAAGCCACCGATTGGGTATGTCTTGCACATAAATTATGGTGTACCTATCATACACCGAACTTAAGATTTGATGCCATTGATCAAATATTTTGTTGATTTTTTCTGGTAGCTTTCGTTTTAATTCTTCTTTGGATTATCCATGTATGAGCAAATGTTTGC
This sequence comes from Prosopis cineraria, assembly GCF_029017545.1. NCBI lineage: Eukaryota > Viridiplantae > Streptophyta > Magnoliopsida > Fabales > Fabaceae > Prosopis > Prosopis cineraria. The sequence goes on along the minus strand of NW_026555334.1, from coordinate 36,492,186 downwards.
ATGTCAGTTCTTCTGAAGTTGTACATGAAGTGTATGTATTTTACTTTGTGTCTACTATGCTCTTATGAGTGGTGAACACATATTTGTGAGTTGAATAAGGGGGCGATGAGGTTATGGTTTAGATGATGTGATGTTGATAGTGGGTGCCAAATAATGAGGAAAAGCAAAGTTGTTTCTGTGAGGTTAGGGATAAAGGCGCATGAGGAAGGGGGAGCATATTCATGTTTGGAGACAGCTTTTAGTATGGTATCAGTGTTGTAGGATGAGATGAAAGAGATTCTAGAGAGAGGGAGATAAGATGGATGGAGGAGATGGGAAATGAGATGAAAGAGAGAGGGTGATGAGTAAAAAAAACATAAAGCGAGCCCCACTATTATATTTTATTATTTAAAAAAATGTTAAAAAACCATGTCAAAAAGTGGAAGCCACTAATAGTGATGGATAAAAATTTAATGCCAAGATGATGAAGCTTTAAATTTTAATAGTTTAAGGGTAAAAATGACCCATAGTTGAGTTTAGGGTCATTTGTAACCCTTCGTGTGTATTTTAGAGATAAAATTGACTCTTAACCCTAAAAAAAAAATGAACAAAAGAGGTTTGCCATTAGACATATTCCCACATATATGTGCAAAGAATATACATATTACTAGGGAATGAAGTAATTGATTACATTGAAAACAAAATAGGACAAAATAAAAAGGACAAAACACATCATGAGTAAAGGAAATAAAATGAATAACCACATCTAGATTCCCTTTAACTTTTAATGTTGAGGCTCATATATGAACCACAATTATAAGAGATTTGGCTTCCTTATGGTGTCTCAAAATGATAGTGGACAAGTTGTGAAAAATAAAAACAAAATGAAGCAAAATCATATGTGTGGACGCCATTTCTATAAATTCATAAAATACTAGAATTTATGATTCATAAGAATATGTCCAAATTAAAAAAAATGAAGCTTCATTCTCTATAGGGTTGTTCTACCCTTCCTAACCCTATATTATCATGCAAAGAGATAAGAGAAAATAATTATCTATCTTTTCAATAAACTCTCTTCTCAAGCTCTTTTTTTTGGCCTTTTTCCTCCCCTTGATCCATCACATTCCTTCCATCTTTATATATAAAAATTAGGATTTCCATTATTATGATTGAATTGCTTTAAATTACAATTTATGATTAATTTTATTTGACTCTTATCATTTCAAATCAAGACATAAATTTAGGGATTGGATTTTTATTTTACTTTTCCTAATTGAAGATTCATATTAAGGCACAAATTTGGAAATTTTTTCATTTAATTTTTATTTATTAATTTTCATTTTGTTTTCTATTATTTTATTAAAAAGGCCTTTTTAAAATTTTTCATTCATTTATTTCTTGCTCAGCCCAAGCAGAATAAGGTGTTCACATGATGTATACTATTACAAAGTTTGACACTGATAGATTTGATGGTAGGAATAGTTTTGCTATTTGGTGAGTTCAAATGAAAGTTGTTCTTACTTAAAATGGGTTGAAGAAAGCTTTACTTGAAAAGTGTAAAGGGCTGATGATTATATCTATTGAGTAGTTTGAAGAGTTAGATGAAAAAACTCTTTTGATTATTCAACTATGCCTATCTGAGGAATTTTTATGAGAAGTAGTTAACAAGATTAGCACTGCCTCATTGAAGCTAAAGTTAGAATCTCTTCATTTATATGATGAAAACTCCATGTCAAAGAATGGCTATATGCCATTCATATAGTTGAAGGTATCATTATTCAATCTCATCTTAGTTAATTTAATTCCATTATTATGAATTTAGGAAATAATGATATAACAGATGAAGATGAGAATAAAGTTGTTTTGTTGGTTGTCTCATTGCCTATCTCTTATAAACATTTTAAATAAATTATGCTCTATAGAAACTCAAACACATTAGCCTTTAAAGATATAAAATCTAATTTATTGACCTTGAAATTCGTTTTAAGGACAAAGGTAAAAGTTTAAATGTGACGGGGGAGAAGTGATGAAATGGGAAGTATCAGAAAATCTAGATATAAATCTAGGAGACATAAATCTAACAACAATTACAAAACCCTATAATTATTACAAGAAGCTAAGTCATGAGATATCTTAGTGTTAGGCTTAAGAAGCGTGAAAGAGAAGAACAAAATTAGCACTCTCAAAAATATCTACCGAAGCTAGTGTTGTTGAGACAGAGTCAATAAAGATATATATACATGTATATATGAAGTAACTCGAGCGATTTGTGATTCCTGAAAAGGAACATTGTGCTTGTCTCTTGAATAAATCCTTGTATGGCCTAAAACAAGTTTCTAAGCAATGATATAAAAGGTTTGATGCTTTTATGATCAGATAATGCCTCAATGGAAGCAAATATGACAATTGTATTTATTTTAAACAATATTCCCACAAGTCCTTTCTATATTTGTTGCACTTTGATGATGATATGCTTATTGCCTTTAAAAAGAAATCTTTAATTAACAAATTAAAAAACACAACTCAATAAGGAGTTTGATATGAAGGACCTTGGTGCAGTACAAAAAATCCTTGGCATGAAAACTTGTAGAGATCGCCAAGCTAGTAAATTGTGTGTATCTCAAAAAAAAAAGTTAAATGTACTTGATTAATTTAATATGAGTAAGTATGAACTTATATCTACTTCTTTTGTTGCTCATTTTCAATTGCCTAAAATCCAAAAATAATATTGAGAAAATGTTAATAGTTCCTTATTCAAGTGTTGTTGATAGTCTTATATATGCTATAGTGTGTACTAGACCTGATCTTGTATATGCAGTAAGTGTGGTAAGCAACTATGTACACGATATTAGAGAGGATGATTAGAATGCTATTAAATGAATCCTTTATTATTTTAAAAATATTTTTGATGTTGGTCTGGTATTTGATAAAATTAAATATATATATATATATATATATCTAACAATCTTATTGGTTTTATTAATTTTGATCATGGTTGTAATTTTGATAGAAGAAAATCTCTTCCTTTGTGGCTCTTCTACTAGCAGGAGAGTATCTCTTCCATTTATTTCTGCATTATCCTAAATTGAAGCAAAGTATATAGCAGAATTGAGGGTGTAAAGGAAGCCATTTGATTACAAGGTGTTATTATTGAATTTGGTGTTGCCCAATGAGTTATTTATGTTTTCTATAATAATTAAAGTATTATTCATTTGACTAAGAATGATAGATATCACTTGAAAAATAAGCATATAGATATCAAACATCACTTTGTCAGAGATGTTGTGACAATTGGTGAAATTATTGTGAAAAAAATTCATACATATCAAATCCAATAGGCATGCCTATAAAGTCTCTTCTTGATATTAAGTTTGAGCATTGTTTGAGTTTAGTTGGTATTCACAGCACTTGATTGCCCTTTGAAGCTATTTGGCAATTATGAATATTATTGAATTTAAGTCAGGAGGAAGTATGTTGAGATTGTGACTTAAATTTTTATAATCATTTATGATTATTTTTATATATTATATCTTGGTATAAATCTATCATATCTTTATTTAATATTTTAGGATATATTTATTATTATCCAATATTTTTAGCTAATAAGAAGCTATATATATATATATATATCTATCTATCTATCTATCTATCTATCTTGTCTCTTCATCTCCCGTAATAGAAACAATTATTATAATTTTTATTTTCTATAGTAAAATTACTCGCTCAGTGCTTAAGGGTTTTTTTGTCCTTTATCTTGAGGGTTTTCTCATATTAAATTTCATGTGTCATCTTTCATGATTCTCTCTAATTTTTCTATAATTTTTAATTATTTTATCCTATTTACCTCCGTTGATTATTTGCGCACTTCCTAACACAGAGGCTCACCATTCAGCAGCTTTAGGTATGTGTGGTAGTTTTAGTTTATTGTTCATTTTGTCTCTTAACCTTGTTAATGCCCTCATGTGGTCTATACATTAGTCCTTTTCACTCTAGCCTCTCTAATGTTTCTTAATTCAAAAAGGAAACTTTCTCAATGTATGAGATATTTCTGATACACATGTAATTCTTCTGTTCACTTAACCCTAATTAACAAAGGCAATTATAGCATATAATTAAAATCTAAAACTCAATATCAAATATCTTACACATGTCTGTACATCATACACTAGCTCAAGGGTTAATGAATAGATCGGTCCCAGAAATAGTCATTGTGAACAATGGATCATCATACTTGGACCAAAAAATAAAAAAGGATCATCATGCATTGAAAGGGCATTCTTATTTTTGTAATGATGGCCCAGCCCAAGTACAGGTGAATAGATTAGATAACTTCTCTATTATTGAAAAGGCTTTGCTTAACATCCATATTATTCATAGTCCTCGTGTTTACAATGTTTGATTAATATTGGTGCTCTTTCTTCTTACCCTTTCATTTGATTGATCAAGATTGCTCAATTATAATGGCATTTGGCTCGTGTTTTAAACCTACATATTTATATTTAATTATGTGTACATCCCATCTTTCAAGTCTTTGCCCTCTAAGCTAGTTCTCTAACTTAAAATATAAAAATATATCTTTTGTAATTATAAGGGAGAATTATTTTAGAGTCCCATATAAAGATTGTAAATACCTTTATTCCTATAAAATGGTAAAAATACTTTGAAGTCCTAAGGCTCTCAAGATAAATAGTTTTTTTGTTCAATTACTATATTGCCTGTCACTCATAAATTTGTAACTTGTTCTCCTCTCTTTGATTAGTCTGAACTCTTCTTTCTCCTTTAACATGATAATGGTGAACAATCAAGAAATTCACACACTTTTTTACATGACCCAAATATGGTCCATCTATTTCTCTTCATCGTTGCCATCATCAATCCCTTCATCCTTGCCATCATCAATTTATTTCTCTAGAAAATGGACCAACCCGTACCAATTTTGTTCCTTTTTTTTTACCTAAGACTTATTTGACCATTTTATAAGATTAATGAACATAATGGCATGCTCAAACACTAAAGATACTAGTAAACATCAAAGATTAAAAAAAGTTAGAGATAGTGAAAAGAAGACACAATATGGTGGTTCAGAGGTTCAGATCAGAAGCCACTAAGGGCAAGGCCACAGCCATATAAGAGAGTTTCCCGTAGTTGCAATCACTGTCGGCATGGAAGTCTTGCCAAATTAAAGCTAGATCTGACCTTTTCCACCTTCTTTACCACATTCATGCCCTTCATGACTTGGTCGAACACTATATGTGCTTGCTGTTGAGCCACTCGATCTTGGCCATGTAGATGAAGAACTGTGATCCATTAGTTTTGGGGCTAGCATTCGCCATGGAAAGGATTTTAGGACTAATATGGTTCTTGATGAAATTCTCATATGTGAACTTTGCGCTGTAAATCAACTCGTCGCCAATGCCATTTTTAATGGCAGAGTCATCTCTCTAGCACATGAAGTTGGGGTTTACACTGTGGAAGGGGGAGCCCTAAAGTGGCTTGGCACTGCGACCGACTCCCTTCTTACCAGTGCAAGAAGCATAGGAGTTCTTGACTATCTTGGGGGATTCAAAGTCAAAGTGATCAAAAGAAGAGAAGAGGATAAGTTATGCTATAGAGAGAAAAGTGAAGGGGAAAGAAATGGGGAGAAAACAACATTTTTCCTGCTTAGCTATAGAGGGAAGAGTGGAGAAGAGAAAAAGTTAGGAGGAAAATAATGTGGGACTCATATATTTTTACTTCCAACTTTTTCTCCAAATATAAGGAGATTTTAGAGAAAAAAATTTATTTTTAAATTTACCTACTAATTTTTTTATTGTCGCATCTTGCTTTCCTCTATTTTTATCACTATATTTGTATTGTAGTTGTATTTTGATTATAAAATTTTGTTAAACAATCTGTATATTTAATTTTTGGACTAATTAGACAAATGCTAATTCTAAATTTTCAATTAAATATCTTATATTTATTAAATTATTATATATTTAATAATTTAATAAATAAAATTTTAAATTGGATAAATTTTTTTTTGTTATATCAGATAAAAAAATTTTAATTATGCTTTTGTTCAATCAATAATATGTGATAAAATTATTATATACAAAATATGTTAAAATATTAAATTTTATTACATAAATATTTTTATAAATTATAAGGTTATTATTGTCTATATAAAATTAATAACTTTTCTTTTCTCTTTACTTTTTCTCACTTAGCCAAGCATAATGAAAAAAAATTATATTTTTTCACTTTTCTCTCCTTCTCATTTTTTTTTTCTACGAGCCAAGCATAGCATTAGGGATTTCAGAGTGGTGGGTAATTTGTAAATGAACATATAAAATTATTTTTATTGAGAGGTCTTGGGATTTCCAAATATTTTAACTATTTCATAGGACTCAGATATTTACAATCCTTCAATAGGACTCTAAAGTAATTTTACGATGGTTTTGAAATTCAATGAAAGGCAAGTTTAATACAAACTAATTTAACTTTGTCCCTTAAGTTGTATGAACTAGTCAAAAGAATTTTGTCAATGAAAAAAAAGGGAGGACGAGTCAAATAATGAAACAAAATGACATTAATAAATGATGATCAGTGAATTTAATTCACAAATTTGACGAAGCATGTGTATAAGCGAGGAAGTTTGGTGAAGAGATAAGAATGTGGTTGGGGGTGGAGCGTAGGAAGGATAAGTTAACTTTAAATTACTCACTCTATCTATTTTATTAATCACCTTTTAAAAAAATAAAATAATTTATTTTATAAATTATTAAATTAATAATAATATTTTATTTTTAATAAAATGTTTAAATTATTTTTAAAAAATAATAAAATAAAAAATAATATTATATAATTTATTTATTTATTAAAAATTAGGATCATAATTTTATTAAATTTTATTATTTATATTTTTATTATGTTAATATTGATAATATCGATAGAAATAATTTATAAATAAAATTAAAAAGTACAATGCAATTAATTAATGGAAGGGTAAAAGTACGCATGGGGACAGTCGGACAGAGATGCGAGGAACCGGGTAATGTTAAATTATTCAACAACTGCGCCACGTCACCCAACGATTACGCGTCATTCATATAACCTTAACAACTCCGAAACTGCACCTACCCGCATTCTTTTCGCCATGCACATGGATTTCCCGACTCCCACGACTTCCTCTCCTCTTCTTCTTCTTTTTTTTTTTTTTAAATTCGGACTCCCAAATGTTACCCCCTCTTCATTCTGTTTACTGCGCCTGAATTTATCAGTTAATACTTCAAAGTTCAAAGTTCTTGGAAAATATGTTATCGTTGGTTTTTCAGGAAGTTTTCAAATGGGTTCATATGGAAACTGTTAATTCGCACATTTATTGATGGTTACTCGACAGAGGCAAAACAAGGCGTTATGGGAAAAAAAACGACGGCGCAGTGTTGAAATAGTGAAACTGGAGAATTATATGTGGCGAGAATCAAGTTCTAAAATAGAAAAAAAAAAAAGACACAGGAGACTTTTCCTCATGGAAAAAGAATGACAAATGACATAACATCACAATTCACAATCAGCATTCAGCAATCCCTTATCTACAGGTATCTTGTCAAGCTTACCTGCCTACCCACCGCATACAAATTACTACCGTTAATTAATTTTGTACACGAATCATTTTCGACCCGTCATCGAGCCAGGAGATTACAGTTCCTTCACGCTTGACGCTAGATTCTTACCTTTGAATTCCTCATCATTTCAACAGTCCTCTTGTCCATTTTAATTATCCTCACCATTTTCTAGCTAACACCGAAAAAAAGACACCTAATTTTTTTTCGTACTGATCCATACGTAATGCGCGGATAGATCAGACGATGTGCTGCCCTGGATGTGGGCTCGGCTTCTGGATATTTTACTAATTATCTCCTCCTAAAATACTTCATCATTATTTTTGCTTTTGAAGTGTGTAGATTTATCCCTGAAAGCCAAGATGAGGACCCAGCAGTAACTGCTGGTTCAACAACGACTGCTTGAGGAGGAAGTTCCATTGTGGGTTCTGGAGCTGGGTCGTGCTGTTATTAGGGAAGCTGCAGGAAGAGCTCAGGTACTTCTTTGATGGGTACGAGAAATCCTCATCTATGCTAGAAATCTGACGCTTGCGCGTGTTGTTTTCCATGTTTTGGACGGAGGGGTTCAAATGGAGGGTTTTCTGGAGGTAGCAGCTGTTGTTGGTATTAGTGTTTTGGTATGATTGTTGATCCGGATTGAGAATTTCAGAGTTCGAATTCGCGGCAGGAACTGATTCAAACCCAGGCGGGGTCGAATAGTTGTCAGATAATAAGCTGCTCAACATGGAGAAGTCCGTGGCATCTAACAGGTTCGAGAAAGACAATGATTTCTGAGAAGTCAGAGTGTTTTGATGAGAAGGGGGAGACTGAGAGCCTGGTAATAACACAATATGCTCTTCAGCTAGATCTTGGTCGGCCGTCAAGGTTTCTGTTTCTGCAGTGGGAGATTCAGCATACTTGGACTTCTTGTAAATTCGGCAAAGAACCCAGTCATCAAGCTGCCAAGAACCAAAAAGCAAGAAGCAATGAGACGAAGAATACAATCGAACAGAGATATGGTGGGAATAGTGACCAAGTCGGGATCGGAATGACTGACCCTCATGGAAGAGTCTTGGAACTTGATGGGTTTGTTTCTGGTGTTGTCGAGGAGACGATACTCGTGCATGATCCAGTTAGTCTTGACGCCCTTGGGGGGTCTTCCGGTGTAGAACACCAGAGCCTTCTTCACCCCCATGCTCTCCGCCGTTCCTCCTCCCGGCAACGACACCACTATGGTCTTATCAGTCCCTGTCGCCTTCCAGTACCCTGAAGCAGCTGCCCTGTTTGGCCTCGCCCCGTTCGGGTACTTGCGGTCTCGAGGACTGAAAAAGTACCATTCCTTATCCCCAAACGCTGCCTTCTCTGTAATTTTGCGCAGGCAATTAATATTCATAACTCGGAATAAAACTCCACAAACAAGAAAAACAAGAAAGAGTACCCGGTAAGTCCCAGGGATCGAACTTGTAGATATCAACCTCGGCAATGATGGAGACTGGCAAGGGCAGAGAGGCTACCTTCTTGCTGAGATAGTGAAGAACGAGCTCCTCATCGGTAGGGTGGAATCTAAAGCCCGGAGGTAAATTGGACTGCGGGCTACCCATTAACGTTTCACAGAAGGGGAAGAGGAGAGGATTGAAATTTTTGGGGAGGAAAGGAGGGAAGGGTGTTATATGGAGCTGAGAAATTTGTCGTTTAGTGGGTGTGAGTGGAGCCAATTGGAGATTAGATAGGCACAGCACTGGAAGGCCAAGGGGGGTGGATCAGTTTCTGAAATTTCCATAAGTGGGGTCCATCTCTGAGAGAGTTTAGTGTTTAAACAGTGGACTGTACACACTGCTTCAAGGCAAAAGCGGCCCCCCCCCCAACCCCACCTCACCGTTCACACGCACACACTAGCACTTTGATGGCGGCGCTGCTCTGACGTCACCCTCCTTGAGATGACCTGTCGACACGTGTCTACCTGACCCCACAACCCCTGAATCCTAAATTATTAGTGGCAGCATGGGGCCCTGATGCTGCTTTGTCTTCATGGTCGCTGTGGCAGTATTACCATTACCTTTTGACTGCACCCCTTCGTTCCCTCTGTTATATATTCTCGTGAAGAAGAGTATAAAGTTACAGCTGTTGTGTCTCAAAAAATACACCTGGGAATGAGGAGGACAGACAGGCAGTTAGGGGTGAAAAATAATCAGGCTGGGTTAAGTTTTTGATCAAATAGATTTAAATTTATATAATAAATTAAAAATTTAAACTTGTATGATAAATTAAAAACTTGTATAAAACTTTATTTATAACTCAAGTTAACCTACTTAAAACTTGATATGACATGAAAGCCTATTTAAAAGTTTTAACCTATTTAAAATTATATTTATATTTTAGTTTTAAACTTTTTAAATATACTTTTAAACTATTATAATATACAATATATAATTTAATTTATCAACTATAATATATAATAATTAAAAGGACTTACCAACTATAATACAATATAACAATAAAATATAATATTAAAATTAATTTATAAATTTAATATGATTGAATATATAACTAAAAATAAAAATAAAATAAATTGATTAAAAATTAAATGATGAAATTGATATATTACATTATATATGTGGTGCGCGTAAATAAGTTAGTCTATTGGACTCAATAGACTAAAATTTAAAAAAATAGATATGCTCTATTTAATTAATTAAATATAATTAAAAATCTCAATTTAATTTGAGCTTATTTAATAAATAAGTTAGATCAGGAGCCTCTATTAAAAGCCTGGTTTATGTCCATTTCTATAGGTAGGCCAGCGCGTTATTGATAACAAAAAGGACTGGCCAAATACAGGCTAATGTTAATTATCTGATAGAGATTTTGATGAAAAAGGAAAGAACAAACAGCAAATATATACCGGATCAGAGAAATGGAGGAAAGGATGGTATTATTATGTAGGTATAAAGCTCATGGTTGGATCAGAGGGACATTAACGAGGAAGGTGGGCTGTAGCACGCCCTAATATTGTAGGCGCAACGGCATCCAGAAAGGGACAAAGACGAAGGCAAAAGCAAGGTGACTAGTGTGCGGAAATGGAGATTGGATTGAAAAGTCAAATACCAATAATCATTGTTAATGGCACTTTGTTGGGGAGCTTCTTTCCACATACATTAATCACAGCACTAGCAAGTTCCGGTGGATGTTCAAGTAAAAGAAGATGCTCTTCTTATTCCCAATCAAAATCAATCCCCAGTGATTTCCACACTTCTTATTTCCTACCGAACCAACAGGGAATAAATAAATAAACAAAGAACCACCCTCGTCTCTCCCGCAGAGAATTTCCAGGCTAAAGCTCCAATGTCCAATGACCCCACAAGTGGGTTTCGCCTATTGGCCCACGTGGCAGTCATGAAACCAAAGAAACCGGTGCTGGAATTATATTTTTATTTATTTCATGCTTCTGTACTGCCACATTTTACTTTCTTGATTGGGATTGGAAAATACCATGGCCTCGAAATATAGTTAGTGCCCTCCTGTGGTCCATACACCCGTCCTTTTCACTGTAGCCACTCTAATGTTTCTTAATTCAAAAGGAAACTTATTCATTATGAGATATTTATGATACATATGTAATTCTTCTGTTCACCCAACCTTGATTAAAAAAGCAATAATAGAGTGTAATTAAAATCTGAAACTCAATATCAAATATCTTACGCATGCATGTCTGTACATCGATCAGGCTTCTCTGTTTCATTTTATATATTATAGTTCTGAGAAAACCTGGCTTTGTGAAATACTGATACATGCATTCTTGCAAATAAGTTGGTCTGGCCACCAAAATTAAAGCAACTAGTAAACCAAGATTCATATTATCGGTCTCGGTCAGTTATCATTACAGTCAAAGAATGACTAAATATTTGCGTGAGAATTCAACTAAAAGTTGTTCAAACACGGTCTTACGACGTAGGTAACTACGTGGCATTCTCATTTGTTCTAGTGGACCATCAGTGAGTTACGTGCGGCACACCCAATATTGTTGAAGACCATGACATTTTTTTTTTTTTATGCTTTTGTCCCCGTAGACTATGTTGTTTGAAGGACGTAACGGCCATTAATTTTGCCACCAATTTTTTTTCTTTTGAAGAAAACACCCCCTAGCCGGAAAAAATCAATACATCATCACTTGTATTCCTGAGAACAATGATTTCTGTAAAGGCTAACTAGAAGCCTAACTAGAAGCCAGCTAGGCACGTAAGTATCAGATGGAGCGAGTCAAACTTTGAAGGAAAGGGAGCCACATGACGGGGTCTTCCCCATATCATTGGGTAATATCAACGAAGTTGAGACGTGCTGCTTCATTCCTGACCACAGATAAGAGAAAGCAATGAGCCGAGGCCATGCTACGCGTCACTCCCACAACAGCTCAAACGACAATTATCTGGTTGTACTCGGTTATCCTCATCTATTTTGGTGGTCCTGGCCGGTAATATTGATCCTCACACAATTGAAAGTCTCATCCAACTTTTTTTCATTGTTTCTCACTTTTCTGAAATTATTATATACCTAACCTCATATATGAACCGAGATCGGATAACCCTCTTGTGATACCTAGCCATCTCATATCTCCGATACAAAAGCTGTAACGTACATGATTGATGAGTCCAGCGTATATACAGCATGGTCACCGGATATAGATAAAAGGTGAAAGCAGTAAAGCGAAAAGAAAAGCGTCAAAAACTCACCCAAAAATAGATAAAATGTGTACGGAGAGTCCTGGTTCTATGCATGGAACTTGAATGGGGTGAGAAAGAGCCAAACTGGGTGGAGATAATAAATGCAGGGTCTTTGAACTTGGATATGAAATTATGGTACTGGGAAAAGTCGATGTTATCCACAAGTATTGGACTTGGGGGAATCATATCCTAGACCTATGATGCTGTTCAAAGGTGCTTTTAAGGTGGTGGACGAGGACACAAGTGCACAGTGTTTTGAAAATTGGATCAGAATCAGTCTGATTTATATGAGAAAATCTTTTTAAAAGTTAAGCCTGGTTGAATTATTTTGGATGGACATGGACAGTCAGATCGAGAATTGGAATCAAGTCAGGAACTGAATTCGATTTTTAAAAATTGAATTGTTAAAATTTTTTTTTTATTTTTTATAATTATTTTAAATAAATAACTAATTTTTTAATCATTTGATATTATGTTATATCATGTGACTTGTTAAGTTATGATAAATTTAAAATATTTAATTTTTTAAGTTAAATAATAATTTTATATGTATTTCTTATATTTAGATTATTATATACATATATAATTTTTTTAATTTAATTATTACATCATTTATTTAACTATTAATTTAATTTGATTAAATTACATGAATTGTAAATTATTGACTTTTTTTAATTCAACATTCAGCTTGATTTAAAAACATTGTCAGTGCGGGTGTCCACACTGGATGCCTCTCTTGTCTATACGTTTGCTTAAGCATTGGGGTACTGCGTCAGCCTGAACAAGAAAAAAGAAGAAAAAGAGAGTAGTCATTCCCATAATTAATGCCTTGTTTTACCACCAATCCTATGCTATGTAACTTGTTGACCTAGAATTCTTCTGCTTGTCACATGATCCTCTGCATATCCCATATATTACAAAATATCTTGGCCACTTCACGTGCACAACCATAGCCGAGCAAATAAAATTGATGAATTGATGCTCTTAATTTTTTAGGTATAGGAATAGATTTGTTCTATTGGAAGGGGTACTGAACTCAGAATATGCATTGAACCATAAATATGATAAATCCATTTCTATTTTATTTGGGAAGATTTGATCTCAGTCTCCAGCAATCAACACATCAATTCTTATTTGCCAACCTTTTTCATGTTTTATATGTCATACAAGACTTCACTCAACCTGTTAAAAAATAATATTAATACACAGCCATTCTGGTTCGATCAAGCCCTTTTGAATTAGACGGCAAGTGTAATTGTTGTGATTTTTTAAAACTTAAGAGTATAAAATTTGAATTAGAGCCAGAAACTAGAGTGTGGGCGGAAATCACATATAAAAAAGAAAAAATTACATCTAGGCCCTATAGAAAAGAATTTATTACCAAGAGATCCTTTAAAATTCACAAAATACTTTTAAATTTTAAATCTTATACATTTACAACTTAACTAAGGGCATTTATAACTAAAAAATGAGTATTTTTAATTTATTATTATAAGTTATCATTTTCTTTTATAAGTTATAAATGCTCATTACTTATGTGTAAATACATAAGATTTGATATTTGAAAATATTTTATGAATTTTATAGAATTTATTAATAATTTTTTTTCATAGGATCTAAGTATAATTTTTCCAATAAAAAAAAAAGAACTCTGCGTCTGCAGTACTTGAATATCGTAATGATTAACTAGAAGATTCGAACAACGCTAAATAATTTGTGGTTATAGTAAGTTGGATCAAAAGAAATAATTATATTTCTGAATAGCAAGTCCCTCACAAGCGAACCAAAATTCAAAATTTTTGTTAAAAAAAATACTCATATTTAGTATATGTTTGATTTTTAATTTATATTTGACAAAAATATATTTAGAGAATCCAGCTCTTTATTAAATTTGGCAAAAATACATCTCGAATGTGGTTTGAATATGCTTTTAAGTGTTACTCAAATGGGCCATTAATATTTGACTATATCTCAAATAAAATTGTATTCAATAATAGAATATTTGTGACCAATAAAAAAGGAGTAATTCCTCAGCCTGGTTGAGTTGTCCTGCTGCCTCTAATAAATCAAGATAAATCCAGTAATTAACTCGGCCGTTTGTGTTAGAAGAATTCAGGTAGGAATGACCCGCTTAATTTGCTTTTTTTAATTTATAGCACAATTCGAAGACTGTAGAAGAGAGAGAACTTTTATGGTCGTCTAATTATATCCTTTGGATAATTCTAGGAGGGATTGAGGCTGCTTGACAATTTTGCTAACAACTAGCATAGAAGTCTTTTTTCTTTTTTCGTTCTTTTCCGGGTTGAGGGGGGTCATTATGAAGAGTTTGATGGAAAAAATGAGTGAACGATTAGTCAATAAGAAGTGGGATGTATACCTAGAAACACAATTAGTTAATTCCCAACTACTCTAAAGTCACGATGGTGACTTCTCTATGTAGTTTTCCACGTGTAATTACCTAATCTACAAGGACGCACATTAATTTATGTTTTATGTCAAGATGCCTAACCTCGTCAAAACTGTCCAAGCAACTTTTTACTCACTTTTGTTTCAAATTAAAATATTGGAAATTTATTATTGGCGCTTAAATCATTAATCACAGATTGATCCTTCTTAATAAGAAGTCTTAAGTTTCTGTTTTGGGTATCTAAAAGCCATTAATTTTTGTGTGAAAGACATGCCATTTGAAAAGAGGCCTGCAGTTACATTAGTCTTGATTAAGGACTTATAATCCAGGCTAAATATATGACAATGTTTACCAGCGAGTGGTAACCAAAAATACAAGGCACTTTACAAAAAATCGACACCATTGAATTCTTCTTTTTCACAAGTGTCTTTAATAATTGTATTGTAGATAATGGTTATTTACGAAATAAATAAAAGATGATTAAGATAGTTTAATTTAATTCTATTGATTTTTTTCACTAATTTAATAAATAAAAATTATTTTTAACTATCTTTCTTAATCATGGTAAAGTAATTAAAAATATCTTATATTGTACTCCCTCTATAAAATAATGTGAGACATTTTTTGAGAGGTTAAATGATAAAAAAAATATAAGATATTTTTAATCTTTTAAGATGCAATTATTGTCTTTTTTAAATTATTCATATTGAATAAATTACTTTATATTTATTTAAGGTAAAAAAATCTATTAAATAAAAATAAATATAAAAAAATATAATTAATTTAAAAATAAGTAATTACTTTTATTAGGAGCAATATTTAATTAAAAAATATTTTATTTTTTCAATAAAAAGAATATACACTGTCAAGTACTTTCTTTTGAACCTACCTAGGTGCTTTGCTTGCAAAACACTTCATCGCCAACTTAATCGTGTTCTATCAAGAAACTAAGATCGATGAAAGAAATAAAACAACCCCATATTTTTATACCATAATCACTTTATTCGAGTATAACTTTATTTGCTTGCTTTAGAATTTGAATGAAATATTGAACTTGACAGTTATATCCTCCGATAATAAAAGAGATAGAAAAAAGAAAAATATCTAAATCTTAAGTGACGCATAATAAATAGGATTTTTTTTTGTAAAAATAACATTGCATTTCTTCTGGAGTTTAGGCCATTTATTAGTTTTTTTTATATTACTAAAACTAATAAATAAGATATTATCTTATTATTTAGCATATTTGAACAAAAAAAAAAGGACAGAATGGTCCGGGCATCCAACCCTGGGATTACCCTGCGACCTTTTTCTTTTTTTTGACCAAGCCTTTAGGCTTATAATGCGTGCATTTGATTACGGCTCTTTCTCACCATGTAAACTTTTCACTTTTATATTACCCCAAAAAAAAAAAACTTTTCACTTTAATTGGTCTCTTTAAAGAACAAGTCAATTTGAGCTTATCTCGCATGGGAAAGGTTATCAATAATGAAATGAAATTATTCACAATTTTTTAAAACATTGTTCTTATAAATCAACTTTATTTACAGCAAATTTGTAGACGGAAGAATTTAACGAGTCTTTGCGGACTCTCGGATCGAGAGCACATTGTCTCACTGGCAACAAAATAAAAATAAATAAAAATGAAAATAATGACACTCACTGTTAGAGAATTGATTGAGCATATTTGACGGTTGTTATTCTCTATATTTCACTGTCAACAACCATCAAATATGCTCCCGTTATCCATGTAGTTACTATATAATTGACGGTTAAATAATCATGAATTATATAGTCATATACTTGATAATTATTTGTAATTGTTAAGAATAATATACTAAAAATTGTTCTGGTGAAAAGTTAAAAAGGTATATTTGAATATTATTTCATGTCAAACATGTTTTCATATATTTAATGGTTATTTGAAATAATCATTAAATATGTATGCATATAATTATTAAATATGTTTTTTTAATATGGGAGTTGCTTTTTATACAGCCCCTCGCCAATATAATTTGCAATTTACACTAAAAGTAATCCTAAACAACTCAACAAGCATTATCATCAACAACATTTTTTTAAAATTATTCCTGGTGTTCAAAAAGTCATAAATTTTATTCTTAAATCACAATCCTATTCTAAAAAATGAAATAACAATCACATCCTAAATCACATTTTTTTTCTCCTAGACCAAATGCACACTCACTTGATGATTAATGTGTGAATTTTGTATGATCTATATTTGGAATATGTGTTGAAAACACTCTTCTATGACTTCATTGATGTGAGTATCATTGAATTTTTCACAATAAGTGTCATTCTAGAATTGCAATTTAAATTATTATAACCATAATAAAGTTAGTTAACTAATTAAATTTTGTTACATATCAAATGTATTTAAATTAAATATGAACCTTGACAGGGATTGCAGTCTTAGTGTGAGTAATGATGTCTCTAATGAATCTCATCATGCAATATCCATAATCATGGAATCTAGTCTTTGAAGTGGTACTTTAAAAAACCAATAAAGATATATTAAAACATTAAATAATTATTAATAAATACTTGAATAATTAATATTTAAACACATACCTTCGTTATTGTCCATGTGAACAATTGGTCAAATGCTTTGACCTTGGGGATAGCTAGAAATTAGTTCGTGCAATGCAAAAACACGGCCTTAATAAAATTAGCATAAGAAGTTTGAAATATAAAAAAAAATACAAATATGAAATTTAATTAATGCACTTACTTATTGATTAATTCTATCATATCTTTATGATTATCTGATTGCCCGCTAGTAGAACACAAGTAATAGATACCCAATGTCTCATATTTTTTCTCATCCGAATTGAAGGTAATAAGCATTCAATGATCCCTAAAATAATTAACAATTATAAAGAATATATAATAAATTAAAATAGTTAATGAAATTGAGAAAACACATGGAATATAACAAATTATTAATCCTTGCATGTAAATAATCAAGAATAACCTCCTTCCTTCTTGGTAGTCCTATCTCTAAAAGAATCACACAGTTACTTTACTTGATTTTCACGATCGAAAGACATTCATTCCTTGTGTGCTCAAGTGCAACCTTAATAAACTCTTCATCTTATTCAAGTATTTCTTCATTGATCGATTGGAAGATATCCATTCATTGTCTATCTTTCATATATTGAAAGAATCATTTTAAGAAAAAATATGATTAGTGACTCATTGATATTTGCCAAATTAATTGAAGATAAAAAATTATTAACTACTTAGTCTTTTAATCATGAGTCACATTTGTTTTACATACATAATTCCTCTTTAAGCTTTTTTAACTACAAATACTTAATTTAAGTTAAAAAACTTTGTTTAACTTAGTTTACATAAAAATGTGACTAAAAAGTTATAAAACCATGAAGTTTTATTACTATGAAAACATGAGGCAGCATAACGGCTTCAAAATGCAATATTCTTGGGCATTTTGCCCTCTCTTCATATTAAACAATCCCATTTGACACAACCAAATGCATGAAATTATTAGTTAAACTAAGCTTAAAAAATAAAATTTATAATTTGATACAATTAACATTATCAATCTAAATAAAATTTTAGTAGTATAACGGTTTATAATTAAAAGTTTCCCAAGTATTTTACCCTATTTTCAACCCAACTTAATCACAAATAGCAATCAAATTCACAATATTCAAAATCCCCATATAGCACAGATTCAAATCCTTTTTCACACAACTACATTCAATTTACATAGTTTCAACAGCAACAAATCAAATTTAAACAACCTAAATTAGTAATTAAACAAAACATAACTTCAGCCAAACCGATATCAAGCTTCAGTCACACAATTTGCAGAAAAAATCCAACAAAAAAAAAATCAATATCAACCTAAATTGCTGAAAAATCACTAAATTCAAGTGAAATAAGATCACTCACCAGAAATTAAGCAATATAGAACCCAAATTCCAATCAACCAGATGAAAAAAAATCAACAAGTGATGAATAAAGCCACTACCACGCTGAAAATATGATAGAAAGGGAAGTTAGAGTTGTTAATCCCAAACTTATAATATGAATTGCAAATTCATAGTCAATTAGGCGAAGCCAATTAGACCAATATAGTACACCAATTTAATTAGGCAAACCCAAATCTAGATTCATTGCTAATTCAAAGCTTAACATTTTACATTGAGAACTACAATTTTGGTGCAAACATAAGTATTATTTTACTTTTTGAAAGTTAAAAAAAAAGTTGGTGTTAGATATGACAAAACACCAAAGACGGGGTGAATTGGGTGTTTGAAAAAATTTTAATTCTTTTATAACTTTTTAACAAAATTGTATTTAAAGAAAGATTTAAGAAAATTTGAGTTCTAAACTTTATGTGTAAGAATGCTAAAGTTATTTTTGCAAGCTCAATATGTGTAACAATGTTTAGAAATTGTTTCTAAGTAAAAGTTTAAGTAAATGTATATAGTTTTATCAAATTTAAGTTTACACACTAAAACATAGTATAAGCTAAGGTTGCTAGAAATATAAAGAGCTAAGGGAAAAGAGATTGCAAACAATGGTTCATCTTGGTTCAACTCCACCTCTTGAGCTTACATCCAGTCCCAAGCAATTACTTGTGATTTTTTCATTATAACACAAGCTTGAGTAGTTGCTTGCCACCTCGATATATTCACAAGTTTAGTTTAGACTCTTGTGAGCCTTTACAACAACTTACTTTACTGGTGAGCTTTTTTTCTTAAGAGAACAACATCTCTTGATTTCAAGAAAAATCTCTCCATCACCTTTATAAAAGTTGAGTATGTGAATCACTCAATTGAAACTTTCTCTAAGAGTAATGAGTACAATAAAGCTTTAATACCAAATAATAAAGATATATATGATATTGGCTCAAGAACAATGATTTTTATATAATAAGGGTAATATGATTATGAATTTCATAGCTCAATGATTTTTAAGGTTAGTCTCTTGTTCAGCTCAGTTTGGATTGCTAAATGTATAGCTTGTGGAGTGAAATACATGTTAAAGACATTAGATGACTGTTTAGAGACCTTACACGTCATTATAGCCATTAGTGCAAAATTTTGTGAGGAACCAAGGTTGATTGAGATGTGTTTTAAAGGTTTCACAAGTGAAAATGACATATCGCGTGTGTTTTGAAAGTGCCTCACACGTATTTTGGAGTTCCACATGAATAGGTGTAAATTCTTGCTTAGGAACCTAACAAATCACACAAAAAATTGCATGTGGTAATGTCTAGAAGACAAATCACGCAAGGAAGCAAGGTGTCTTCACACATGATTTGGACCATAGAGGCTATAGAATGAAAAATAAGATTCTAGAGGTCATTTCACGCTTGTGTACAAGGTGCTTCACTCATGATTTTGCTTACAGAGGCTATTTAGTGCAAAACAAGGCTTTTGGGTGCAATTTCATTCATATGTCCAAGGTGCTCTCACGCGAGATTTGAACACTAATGTTAAATCACACGTGCGTCTCAGCTGTTCCCATGCATGATTTAGAGGGTTCACTACACATAACTTTATGATGTTTTAAGCTCTTCTTGAATTATTCTTCTCTTTATCTTTATGTTCTTCAATCATGAGTGTAGCATGCAAATGATGACTTCAACTTTGTTCCTCTTCATGCTTACTTTCATCTTTACTTTGGACAACCTTAAATACTATATCATGAATAAAATGATTAGTCCAAGTATCAATATGTATATATCCAAGTTGTGAGAGTTAATACTATGAACACTCTTGGATATATAATCAATTTAAGATAAGAAAAAATATGATAGCATAAAATAATTTTGATGCACAGAAATTATTTTTTCAAATTAATGTAATATGAAACAATATAAATAAAAATATTTTAAAGCACTTGTTCTATATTCATGGTTAACTACTCTTTATATATGAAAATAATTAGGCATAAATATAGTTGACTCATTATATTTGATATCATCATAACTTAAGCTAAACATAATGTCACAAGCCATTACGTCTAACAGTTGAGAGTAAAAGTGTCTATATATGTGTGGGAGCCCTTACACATTATCAATTTAATTTTTATTTTTGTACACCAAATTTTGGATTCATCACTGATAAGTCATATATTTTGCACACTTTTCTTTTACATTTGTGACCATATTTTATTAGTTTAGACCCTTATATGCATGATTTTAGCATTGAATTTGATCATAGGCTAATTTGAATTGAGTTTTGGCATTAAGGGTATTTTGATCATTTTGTACATTTTATTGAAATTAATTGTTTTTAATATGAAATTTTAATTCTTTGACACATTTTATAACTTGAGAAATTTTTATTCTCATTTTTTAAAATTTTATTTGGTTCAATTGCATTGGATTAATTTAGTTTTTGTTACTTTGTGTTTTTAAAAAAAATTAATGGGCCAATTTGGTAATTTTTATTAATTTTTTTATTTTAAATTAGTTTTTTTGACTTTTCAGCAAACAGGAAAATGCAAAAACGGAAAAACGGAGAAGGCGTGACTCTTCTTCCGTGGTCGCGGAGCTGGGAAAAAAAAAAATGGTCATCTCCTCTGGTTCACAGCTCCACACGGACAACTCTCTGGGTTCAGAGATGATCGCCCATCTTCATCCAAGTCTGAATTTGGCCAATTACACGCACAGGTTTGCTCACTTTCCTTTGAGGTTTCAGAGCATCACAGGCGGACGCTCACGAGCTCTGAGTTGCAGAACCATTGCACATCTTCCTCTACTTCGCACGATCGCTGACTCTCCTCTGGTCGCACCACCTCACACACGCAAGAACACTCATCTTCCTTTCGGTTTTCAGTTGGCTGCACGTGGTTGCGGACTCTTATCTCGTCGCACAGATTCGCCATCACAGCTTCTCCTCTTAGTTTCCAGTTCAATCGCATGCTCGCCAAGCTCACAGTTTCCTTCAAGCGTTCAGCCATGGCAGCTTCTTGTGGACGTTTTCTACAATCAACCATTGAGGAGAACGAAATGAGTAGCTGAATCTTCTCTAGAGTTCTTCAAGGGAGATGAGATTTTCACTTGAGTTTTCTTAATTCCATTTCATTTCGGTTTGCTGTAACCCACGTCTAATTGTTCTAATTTTCTTGTCACCATTAGCTTGGTGATTCAATTCTAATTAGATTGAATTCTCTAGTTGATTTCACTCCTTTGAGAGACTTAGATGTTTTGAATTCACTCTTAAATTGGATGATGTACACTAAATGTTTGAATTTATGCTTCCATAGCTATTGTTGTGTAATGTTATTCTGTTCAATCCTTGTGTGATGTCTAAATTAGTTGGCTTCTGTTTAAGTCTTAAGTTGAAGTCAATTGCTTAATTTTTGATTGGTTTTAAGTGTTAGAACATAGTCAAGGCAAGGCAATGTCTAATTTTGAGTCAAGTCATTGTTTGATATAATTTTCATAGGGATTATATCTTAGTCTAAGCCACAATCACCTAATTCTAATGGTAATTAGAAATTTTACATAATGTTAAATGAATTGCAAGAACCGAATGAATTAAACTTAGGATTCTATAATGGTAAAAGTGGATTTAAATCTTGAAAAAGTCACTTGTTTACTTGGTTAAGTCAATTTCATCTCTCTTTACATTTTTCTATAAAATTCAAAAATCATAAACACTTTAAACCTTAGTTTTGATTTTCAAAACAACATTGTTTTTAACTTGTGAAAATTATTTATGAATTTTCTTTGGTTATTTAAGCTTGCTTTCTTGGGATTTAATGATCTAGGGTATACTCAGCTATATTTTATTTTCTTTAAAAAATTTGATACGATTTAGGGCTTTTCAATTACTTAGAGGATTGAATTGATATGTTGAAAAAGGTATCAAGGGTGGGACTTCAATTTAATTTTGTTGGTAAACAATGTGTACCTAGAAATAGTAGTGTGTGGATGTCTCAATTAATTTCTCAGAGACATTTAATCGAATAACTTGTGTGCATCCATTTAATGGCATGTGAAGCAAGCAAAAAAAAATCAACATGCATCTATTAAGCACCCAGCTATTAAGAAAATAATCAATGCAAAGCAAGCAATCTAATATAGGTATCAATTACAAACTAGTAGCTACCATATTCATCAATTTGAACTTCAAACAATTTGAAAAAAAAGTGAGAATCTATAGCTTAAATGCACTTGAGAATGGCTTTGGTCTGCAAAACAAAATCCAAATCAATGTGCTCGAATGGATTCCACCAAACTAAAATAGGGAATGCCCTTAGGAGAGTAAAAAGCAGGCTCTGATTCCTTGTGAAGCAAGTGCTTGCTCCATTGGGAAAGCAACACCTTTGGGAGAACGATGTGGTGCTTGAAGAAGCTAGGACATGAAGAATATTGGGATTACATTTCAAAAGACAATGCTTCGAAGGGAGATGAAATTGCAGAGATTTAGTGTAGAGAAGAAATTTCAAAGAGAGTTTGGGTGATTTGGGTGTTTCTTGTTATGTCTCAAGCTTCAATGAGCTTGCGCGATATATGTCTGATTTAAAATTACATAAATTTAACGATTGTATGTTTAACCATTACAATTTTTATTATAAATTTAACAGATGTATATTTAACCATTAAACTTTTTATTCTTGTATTTAGCAGTTGTATCATACAATTATCAAACTTATGAAAAGAATACTCTAAAAATAAAAAATTTCAAATATTATAATATAAGTTTAATGGTTTTATTAATAACCATCAAATATGTGTAACTATATATTTAACGGTTAATAGTTTAATAATCAAATATTCTCTTCTCCTTTCTCTGCATCCTCAAATTCAAAGTTTTTACTTACAATCGTAAAATATATAAGCATCAAATATTTTAAAATCTATAGTAGTGACCTAGAATTTGTTTCGTTTCCAATGAAGCAGTGGAGTCTCATATCATGAATTCTTTTTAACAGGACTTCCGAATCGATTAGGTTTACAAATTTGCATGGAAATGGAATAGTAGGAAGGATCAGAACCAGATACCCGTGACTTGTACATCATTTGCCAGCTCGGTTGTGCCGAGAATAAACTACCATCTCTTGACTCGGTCGGTCGGTCGGTCGGTCCGTCCGTCCGTCCTTCCTCTGCCTAATTCAATCAGTATCCTATTCCGTAATCAACGCATTGCTATCCACTGGGTTTAAATAAAGTAACTAGAAAGCTGGTTCCAGTTTAAGACCATAGTAGCCCCTCTAAGCCCATTGCTCGGATATTTGGGCTCAAGAAAGCCCATTTGAGGCCCAATCAATGTCAATGGAAGCACTTCGTCATCCGATCCACTCGACCCAAAAACAATCACGTCCACAGTGTCGTCCGACGTACGCGTCCCTCGTTTCTTCCCCTTTCGGCCAATGCACTAGATTCACTACACTGTTCCTTTAAAAATCATTTGAGTCCCAGGTATCAAAGCATCAAACAGCCTAAGAAGTAAATTTGATTATAATATAATTTTGTTACATAGGTTTTATACATGGCAAATTATTAGCCAACGTAATGGTGCGGATAGAGGGGGAAAAAGGAGCTTTATTGAAAACATCATGGTCATGCATGTTTGAGAAGTGGGCTCATACATTTAGCTCTTCCCTTCAGCACAGATGATATAATTAGATATAGCATACTTATTATGCGAGGTACATCAATGGTTTGAATGCAGATAAAGAAGAAATAGATTCAATGGCGTTGCCCAGGGCCCACGATGCATCCAAGTAGGAACCTTCATATTCTATCTGGTTCACGACCGTCACCACTTCCCATGGATCCAGACCTGCCAAGCCAACCGTAGAAAACATGTCATCGTTAACTAATCATTTTCTAGATACAAATTAAACAAAAATCAATAGTATGAACTCGCTGAAGCGTACCAAATCCATCGACCAGCAAGGTGTACTGGTATACAAGATCCATGCACGTATATGCCAGCACGTCCTCGTCTATCAGTGGGAAAGTAGTATTGGCCTCGTCGTATGTTGTCTTGCAAGCAAGCTCTGCTGTTATCTTGTAATCTATTAGACGAACCTCGCTGCTCGTTTTGTTCGGGTCTGCAAAACCTGCCTACACACACACACATTCAGATTTATTAGTATTAATGATAAACCCCGGGGGTTGGGGGTGGGGGGAGGAGATAATTGCGAATGAATGAAGCAAGGTGAAAATGGTGTGGCATCAAACAATAATACCTGAACGGCGAGGTAATAGAAGGAAGTGGCGAGGTAAAGCTGTTTCTGGCCTGGTCCGCCTCCACCGTTCCAAACGCCCCCAAATGTGCAGTTCTTGTGTGCACACGTGGTGTTAAAGTCGAAAAGCTTCAGAACTGTGTTCCTGCATTCACTGAAGCTTGACCCGTTCGCCGGCGCCGACGCTCTGTACTCAACATCTTCGTATTCGTATGTCCCTTAATTCCCATTTCAGATAACCGCCAAATTCAATCAGAGTCCATCAGTTGCTGCATCTGCTTTCTTCATCAGACATATATGGCGTAATTACTTACCATTGAAGCCGGTTAAAATACAAGGGTTGTCAGAATCACCGGTCAGATTTAAGATCTCTGCACGGGATGCTTCTTTACCGAAGTTCAAGTAACTGGTGGATGAAATACGCAGAACAGTGCAAACTAAAGCTCAGTTAATCGGAAGAGTACTGTTGCTAATCAATCATGGATCAATAATTACAGGAGTAGTCAGTTCATAATAATCCGGCGAGTCCTATCATAATAATAATCCGGCGACTCTGGGGCGGAGAGACCTGTGAACGTAGATGTGATACAAGGATCCGCCGAGGTAAATCTTAGTGACGTAAGCGTCTCCATTAGGGGCATTAGAGGGAGCATTGGCAGCCACATCCTCTGAGATGGCATAAGCCATCTGAACCGATCCTCCTCCCAGATCTGCCACTCCTATCGTGTTTGGATACTCTTCGCCCAGCTTATTCAGCAGATAGTTCACCGTCACCTGTTCAAATTATGATCCTTTCCCAATTCATATTTTTAACATATAATTCAAACGAAAGTGTTCTTATTTGTAAAAATGCTCTGTTCAACCGGAGTCCACATTGAGATGTTTACCTCAGCTAGGTACGCGTGTGTGTGTGTGTGTATCTGGATGATTTCCAGGTTTGTAAAGAATTAAGGCCACTTTACTTTACCCATAGATAATATCCTTCTTGGTTTCCACTGAGAATGGCTATCGCATCATCTGACTCCAACTCGAATGAGGTATTGCTCTTCACGACATCCCTCACCTTGGGAAACATATGACAAGGGGAAATTCAATTAATGGCAATTAATTATTATTAAATAAAAATGTTGAAAGCGTGAACGGATATGTCGTTGAAGCTGCGCCTGAATATTTTAGCATAAACGACAAAACGTTGTAGTCACGCCTCCAATCATGCATCCATGTAATTATTTCATTCGGCATTCATTCTTGATTAATGATTTCTATGAGGTGCCCCATGTAATTGTTGTACTGTCCACCACTTAAAAGCCCAGTTGTTTCCTGCCCACAAACGACGTTTGAAACGGTTCGTTGGCCCATATTAAAAAATCTATGCATATGATAATGATATGCTCATTTGCATAAATTTTTTAAGTACTCCCTCCAATCCTAATGACCCATAAAAATCAAGTAGTAAGGACAAATTTTTTTATTCAAAATAAATATTAGTACTCTTTTTTTAGGAAAAAAATATAATTTTAAATATTTTTTAAACAACATTAGAGGTAAAAAATTGTTAAAATTGGTTAATAAAGCACAAGACATAAAACATAAAATTATAATGACGCGTCAAAAAAAAAAACTATTTCAATATGAATAAAAATTGTATAGTTATTAACATTATGCTTTTTTATCTTAATTAAGTTAAACATACATTTTTTGGGCTTGTTTAACCTTTTCAAAATCACCACCGTAATGAAAAGAAAATTTCAGCTTATTTTGATAAATTATTTAAATTTTTTTAAAAAAAAATCACTTTTGTCACGAGTCAATTGAAGCGCCAAACAACGGATTGATCTCTTTTTTTGGCTAACAACACTGGATTTAATCTTAAACAAGCATTGCGGCGAGTTAAATGAAGGATCGGCAGCTCGGAGAGAGAGCTGAGAGGGAGGAGTGAGAGTTACGTACGGCTTGCAAGATGAGTTCAGAAGTATTGGTGTCTAAAGATCTCAAACCCGCAGTGGCCTGCACGAGCAAAGCAGATATATGGAATAACAGTGTGTCTGTGCGGTTAATTTCCTCAGGAATGAAGAAAGAAGCACAAGAAAGAGAAGAAGAAGGTAACCCCGAGGCGGAGGGGCGTAACGGAGCGAGACTCCTCCGGAATCACACTCTCCGCTTTCGTCAGCAGCGGCATCACCGATTCTGCCGCCTCCTCCGGATTGCTCGAGTACGAACTCAGCCCCGGCGTCACCTGTGGCATTTGTTCATTTACTTACAATTAATTAATTGATTAGCCCCCATCATCACCATTCCCATGACCATGAAGATGAATTGAAAGTGGTTAACCTTGTAGTAGTACTCAAAATCGTCGCCGATGTAAAGCAGATTTAAGCTCTGGTTGAAGTGGAAGACGTGAAGGCGGGTGCCCGTGCTGCCGCTGTCAAGTATCACAGCGTAGGAGGAGTTGCTAGACGAGATATTGCTCGTGGATTTGGGATGCAGAGCCCCCAGTTTCCGGTGTGTGAACTCATCGCCGTCGCACCACGACGCCGTCCCCACCGCCACCACGCACCATATCCACACTCCCACTCGCCACTGCATGCTTGCTTCTCCCACTCCTTGCTCGCCTTTCCACCCCCCCCCTTTCCATTTATAACCTCCATGCCTCCAACTTGTTTCTCCATATTTAATTTTTATGTTTTATGTTTATTTTAAGAATAAATAAAACTATTTCTCTCCCGTATATTTATCCATTATCTCATTTAATCCAAGTTTAGGTCTGGTTATCCGCGTGTCTTTTATAATTTTATGATTTATTGTTTATTTCAAAAATAAATAAAATTACATCCCTCACACACACTTCTCTCCATTATCCTAACTTAATTTCAAATTTATAATGATTAAAAAAAATAATCTAAACCAAAAATAATAATCAAATTCAATTTTATAATATATATAGTAATATATAATTAGAACGCCATGCAAAATGGTAATGCCACATGTCCTTCCCACTCAAATTTTCTAATTTAACTAATTCATAATTTTAAAATTTTAATTTAAAAATTATAAAACTACCCTAACTCCATCTCAACTTTCCATTAAAATATTGCAAGTTCTTTCATTTATTTTTAAAAATATTTTATTGCGCTGGATATATAGGTGTTCTTGCACAGAAAATAATCATGTTTGAGTTGCTGTCAAACACTAAATGAAGATAATTTTTTTTCCAAGTATTTAAATACTGACCCATCAAGTTGTGAAAAACAATCGCTTTTGCTTAACTCAACTCGTTATACTTATTAATCCTTTGTATATAGTTTCATTTTTCCGGTGCAACGCAAATGCCTCTTCTTGTTGCATATATCAATTAGTTCTGCTTCTTGTTTGGGTTAAAAAAGAAAAAGAATCTTAAAACTTGTGATGCATATGATGTGAATAGAGCTACCTCATCGTGAATTCAGAGAGACTGCGACCAGAGAAAATAAAATAATTAGGAGTTAGGACCACTTGTAGATTGCAGCTGTTGGCTGTATGGTGGTAGATTGAGAGCTGAGCTACTTGAGCCGTGTCGAAGAACATTATCTTTAAGAACTATTTCGGCATACTGAGACGACGAACCGACAATTTTTCAAAATTAAATAAGCACTTTCTGCATAAGCAAGGCACCAGAACAGCAGCACTGACA
Source organism: Prosopis cineraria (assembly GCF_029017545.1). Taxonomy (NCBI): domain Eukaryota; kingdom Viridiplantae; phylum Streptophyta; class Magnoliopsida; order Fabales; family Fabaceae; genus Prosopis; species Prosopis cineraria. The sequence goes on along the minus strand of NW_026555334.1, from coordinate 36,463,623 downwards.
GGAAATAAACTCAGATGAAGAACATGAATGTAGGAGAAGTCAGAGGGAGGAGGAGAGAAATGCTTCAAAAGCTCAAGAGGCTGGTCTCCAGTTCAGTCCGCACGCATGCCCATAAATAGGCCAAGATCTTGGACAAACATTGGGCAGCATTTACTAGATTAATTCACCGGTTACACAAACATAAAATATATTTAAGCATTTGTCTGGAAACGTTTATGGGGACAAACACATTTAGGAATTTATACATCCATTTCAAGAATTGTTTGAAGGCCAAAAATGCTTACAGTTTGAATTCAAACTCCAGACAGCCAAAAAATGAGGTTTTCCTATAAGCTTATGTAAATGAATAATTATTTATTTTTGTAAAAATAATTAGGTAAAAGGAACCCAATGTCTCTTGAGCTCGTGCATGGGGACGAATCGATTGATTTCAATTGCGATTGTCCTGGGTTGGCCTATTTCGTGTGCGTAAGCCCACTTCTCCTCCAAGCCCATCTTACTAGCCCATTTCATTCCTTAGTATTATACACTATGAGCTCTCTTTATTTAGGCAATGTGGGACACACACACACACACAGAGTTATTACAACAATCTCCCACATGTGTCAAAAGGATCTACTATTATCTGAATTATTCATACGGAGGATAATCACTTTTAATTTGGTATCTGTCGACTTAAACCAAACTTACATGAATAAAACTTAGCACATAAAAAAGTCGGTGTAACTTTATTATTAAACCAACAAATCTTGAGTGTGTACTAGAGGTCTTATTAATTGGATTATACCCCCACAGTCTCTGTTGTTAATGATGGTTTTACACATTATCAGCTATGTGTGTGTCTAGTTTTAACAAATGTTCTAAAGATTTTGCCACGATTTTATAGGAGCAGTCGCACTCCACATTTGTATAGGTGTTTTTATCAAGCGTATCTACAATGAATACACCATCCATAAAGACTATGAAAACATTAAGAGGTTTCGCTCAGCCTCCGTTCAATACATTCTAGCACTTTTTCAAGCCATAGAAAAGGACAAAAATTAAGTGCTAGTAGAACTAACAAGTGACTTGTTCTTATCCATTAAACCTTCTTCATAGGATCTCCAATCACAAAGATTAGGTTTCCATCACCATTAATTTTAAATAGGCTTAAGTCCTATTCCCCTCGATGTTTAAATAATAAATTTCTTCCTTAAGGGCTTAGTTAATGGATCTGCCAGATTTAACTCTAATCTTGCATAATTGATTGAGATGACCCCATATTTAAGTAGCTGCCTTATAATATTATGTCTTAATCGAATATTTCTACTTTTGCTATTAAAGGTTTTATTTTTAGTCGTTGCTATTGCAAATTGGCTATCACAATGTAAAAACACTGATGGTGTGAGCTTTTCACCTATTAGAATACTTGTTAAGAAGTTTTTCAACCATTCAACCTCAGTTCTAGCCAGCTCTATGGCAATAAATTCAGAATCCTTTAAGGACTTTGTATTGATTGGTTGTTTTGCAGACTTTCAGGTTATTGCACCACTACCAAGAGTGAAAATATAACCACTAGTGGATTTTGTCTCTTCTGAATTTGAAATCTAGTTAGCATCATTATATCCTTTTAAAACAACAGGAAATTCATTATACAATATACCATAATTCATGGTACCTCTCAAATATCTCAAGACTCTCACTAGAGCCTTCTAGTATTTACTGCTTGGACAGTGGGTATATTTGCTCAATCTAACTACAACATAAGCTATATCAGTTCTGGTAAAATTTATCAAATGCAATAGACTCCTAATAATCTGTACATACTCAGATTGAGCAACTGGGTCACCCTGTGCTTTTTTAATTGCACACTTGAATCATAAAGAGTACTCAGAGGAGTATCTTCAAGATGTCTAAATTTCTGAAAATTTCTCAACATAATCTTCTTGGGAAGCAAAATCTCATTTTCATTCCTTATGATTTTTACACCAAAGATTACCTTAACTTCACCCATATCTTTTATATCAAAATTTGAAGAAAGAAAATTTTTTGTTTCATTAACAACATACATACTAAAGCCAAGATTAGCATATCATCCACATATAAGCATATAATCACACAATCATTATTCACAAGATTTGTATAAACACATCTTTCTACTTCAACAATAGAAAAACCACCATTTGTCAAAACTTGATCAAGTTTTTTCATGCCATTGTTTAGGTGCTTGTTTTAAGCTATACAAAGACTTGACAAGTTTACAAACTTTATTTTCTTCCCCAAAAATCACACATCCCTCAGGCTGTATCATATAAATTTCTTCTTCCAAATCACCATTCAAAAATGCTGTTTTAACATCCATTTAGTGAACAAAAAATTTGTAAATTGAAGCCAAAACAATAATAATTCTTATAAAAGAAATTCTAGTTATAGAAGAAAAAGTGTCAAAATAATCAATATTTTTCTTTTGAATAAAAAACTAAAAAGTGATAAGCTACACTTTGTTCAATATACCCAATAAATATACAATGAGAAATTTTAGAATCAATTTTTTTTCTTTTTAGGATTAGGCAATAAAACTTTTACGAGACACACCTATACTTTCAACTATTTTAAATTTAGGGTAAACCTTTTCACAAATCATAAGTATTTTTTTTGTTTTCTTATGAGGTATCCTATTTTGTACAGAAACATGCAGATAAATAACTTCACCCCACAAGTTATCAGTGCAGAAGAACTCACAAGCAAAGCATTCATCATTTTTTTAATGTTCTATTTTTTCTTTTTACAACATCATTAGACTCGGGAGAATAAGGAGGTGTTTTCTCATGAATAATACCTTCTTTTTCATAAAAATTATTTAACAAAATATATTCTCCATTTCTATTAGATCTAACTCTTTTAATTTTTTTTTTTTAACTGATTCTCAACTTTTGCTCTGTATAAAAGAAATTTTTTAAAAGTCTCATCTTTATTTTTTAACAAGTGTACCTTAGTATATCTTGAAAAATCATCAATAAAAGTAATATAATATTTTTTACTACATCTAGTCATAGTTTGTTTTAAATCACCTAAATCAATGTGAATTAAAGACAATAATTTAGGTTCTCTTTGATTAAAAAAATGAGGTTTTTTTACTTTGTTTGGTTTCTGCACACACTTCACAGCTTGGTAGCGCATTTGTTTTGGGTACAAAATGTCACGGGTTTAAATCCTGTCATCCCTATCCCTTACTATTAGACATGGACACTTTTCTTTTCATTATAATTGTTTTTTAGCCATAAACTTTGCGTTTGCGGATGGAATCTCTGTCACTTGTAGTGATTTATTCATTCATGAAATGGGTTAGATTGGTATTAGTCTGGATACAGAAAAATAATTCTATTAAATCTAATGTACTTATTAGATCGAATAAGTACATTATGTCAAAATTGAGAGATTTTATGCCTCGAATGCTTTTGCTAATTCAAATTGAATACGGAGCTGGAGCTTCTAACTATAATGAATGCGCTAACTATAGATATGATGCCAGAAAAAGATCGATTTTCTATCTATATCACCCTTCAATAAAACTAGAACAAATATTAATTCTTTACCCGAGATAATCCACTAAAAAGAGAGGGTCCATAGTATAGTTTTTACAGTGCAATAAAGTTACATAGTGTCCATTTTTGTTGATATAAGAGGTATATACAAGATATTTTTGATAAGGGTTTTGTGAAATCTTCTAAGATGTTAATCGGTAAAAGGATTGAGGTTGGTTGGATGTATTTACTAAAATAACCTAATCCTTTTTTTGAAAAGACCTACATAAAAATATGCTACCGAGTACCGACGTAAGTAAAGCTAATGCAACAGTAGTATTTATATCATTTGTGGGTGCAACCAACTCCCCATGAGATAACTGTATGATTTTCCTTATCACTGTTTTTAATTTCAGAAAATAGTTTAAGTTGTCACATCCTATTTATATAACCTTTACTAGCATGACCTAGTCTAATATGCCACAAATTAAAGGAATCAATCATATAAATAGGCACATACTCAGAAGATGCAGTCTTATTCATTTCATCAACATTCAAAATAAACAGTTCCTGATTACAATACCCTTTCCCCACAAATACATTATTCTCTGGCATTATAATTTTGTCAAATTTAAATGACACTTTAACTCCACCTTTCCCTAACAGAGCAACTAAAATTATGTTTGCTCTAACTTTAGGCACATATAGAATATCGTTAAGAGCCAGAGTCTTTCTTGATGTGAGCTTTAAGAACACTTTTTCTTTTCCTTGAACATTGGTAGTTTGGGAATCAACAATGTAAACATGATCTTCCCCTTCTTTTATAAGATTATGGAGGTAAACATCTCCTGATTAGCACATATGTGCCTAGTAGCCTAAAAGTCTACCACCCATTTCTTCACATTAGAAATCAAGAGAGCTTATGACACTATTGCAGTAATGATGTCATCATCATTGTCATCATCTCATTGTACCAAATTTAATTTTGGCTTTTGAGGCTTATAATGGTTCGCTCTCTTCCTCTACTGTACTGCATAGTGTCCTAGTTTACTATAGACAAAACAGTCTCCTTTTTTCTTAAAAGAGGGGTTATAAGCATTGGGTTTGTAATCAGATTTCCTATTCTATTTGTTATCTTTGGTTTTAGGGTTATATCTCGTTTGAGGCTTTATCTCCACCACATTGGTTTTGGATGTCATTTCTTTGGTTCGAGTTGCACGTACTACCTTATGGTTGGTGTCTTTGATTATTATGTGAATGATCAGGTCAACTAAGGACAGCTGCTTCTGTTTGTGTTTCAACTGCTGTTTGTAATCATTTCACAATTATGGTAGCTTTTCAATTAGGATTCTAGCAACGAACTCATTTGGAAGGTTGATGTTTTCAGCACAAAGCTCCTCCAGCAACTTGTGATATTCATTGATTTGCTCATTCACATCATTGTTCTCGATCATCTCTCATTTATAATAATTTTTCACAATGAATTTTTGTTTGCTAGCATCCTCACAGTGTAATTTGTCACCCGAGACTCCTAGATCATACAAGCTTCCTTGTAGACACAGTAGACATTGAATAGATCATTAAATAAAGTACTAATGAGTCCATACAACTCTTTGGGCTTAGTCAGGATCAGCAGCAGGCTCGATTTGAGCAAGAGCAACAGCCACACCTTGCATATCAAGAATGGTGAAGACTCGTTTTTGCCAACGTTTAAAATTCTTGTCGTCAATGACCTCTATCTTTGATATCTCTAGGAATGGCCTCGGCAGGGGGACAGCAACAGCAGCAAGGATGAAGTGATTTCCACTAGAACCACCAGCTACATCCTTGGGGACAAGATTCTCAACACCGTTGGACGCCATTTAGTTCGAATAGTTCTTAAGATTATTAGTTGTATAGTGGTAGACTGAGAGCTAAGCTGCTTGAGTCATGTCGAAGCACACTGTCCTTAAGAACTATTTTGACACATCAGGATGACGAACCAACAGTTCTCCAAGATTAAACAAGCACTTCTTGTACAAGTAAGGCACCAGAACAGCAGCACTAACAGGAAATAAACTAGATGAAGAATAAGAATGTAGGAGAAGTTGGAGGGAGGAGGAGAGAAATGCCTCAAAAGTTTAAGAGGCTGGTGTCCAGTTCAGTCCACATGCATGCCTATATATAGGCCAAGATCTTGGACAAATGTTGGGCAGCATTTACTGGACGAGTTACACAAACATAAAATATATTTAAGCATTTGTCTAAAAACGTTAAGGGGCAAACACGTTTAGGAATTTATACATCCATTTCAAGAATTTGTTTAAAAGCCAAAAACACTTATGGTTTAAATTCAAACTCCAGATAGCTAAAAAATGAGGCTTTCCGGTAAGCTCATGTAACTAATAATTATTTATTTTTGTAAAAATAATTCAGTAAAAGAAACCCAAGCCTCTTGAACTCTAGCATGGGAGGTGAATCGGTTGATTTTAACTACGATCGCCCTGAGTTAGTTTGTTTCATGCTTGCAAACCCACTTCTCTTTTAAGCCTATTTTACTAATCCATTTCATTCTTTAGTATTTATATACTACGAGCTCTCTTCGTTTAAGTAATGTGAAATTTTTGACACATTATTACTACAACAGCAGCTTCATGCATTGTGTTGTTTCAGGCTCAGGGACGACCTGCGGGACCGTTTCTTGAATAACATGGCATTGTTAATTGGCTGCGTGACAAACAACAGACAACATGTGGTAACATTGCCTTCCTATCAGCTTGCATGATTTCTCGATCAAACCACGCGTATATTTAAAACAATTCCTGAGATCGTACGAATCTTTCTAAGATATCAAAATAATAAAAATAAATTGTGAGCAGCCCAATGAGACACGTGAAAAAACAACAGAATAAAGATGTGACACCAGGCTTTGGCAAGAAGCTGCTGTCCTTATCGAGAGCATAATATCTGGTAAACTTTATAATATATATATATATATATATTTTTTCAAAGTTTTCCCTTGGCGGTTAAATCAAGGGAAGATACCAGTAAAGTCTAAGAGATTAAATTAAAAATAATTAAGTTTTTTATAAATTTTTTAAAAAGATTAAATTAAAAATTTTGATTCAGATTATTATAAATTTAGGAGTTTAAATTATAAATAAATATTTAAATATTAAATATAACTCTTAAATTATAACAAATTTTTTATTTATAATTATTTAATTAAAATTTATAATTTATTTTATAAGAAATTTTGTACTGTCATTAATTTATTTATTTACAACCTAACAGTCTTTCTCCCCCAAATCATGTGGTTCTGAAGAGTTCATGAATCGAGAGCTAGTACTTATTTTATTTTAAATTATTTCTTTTTTGATGAGATGTATAATTCTTAAAATCATAATAATCTTTTGCAATAGTTCGCCCATTAAAATATTTATTATTTAAAAATAAACATTAGTTATTAAAAAGTTATTATTTTAAATTTTTAATCTTTATAATTTTTATAAAGATTAAGAGGGTTTATTAATTTAAAATATTAGCCCTAAATTTTAAAAAAATTTTAATCTTTATAATTTTATTTTTTAAAAAATACAAGGATAATGTTTGAAATGGTTAAATATAATAACTGAGTTACTAGAATTAAGTTTCGGGATCGAGTTACAATAAGTTAAAACTATAAATATTGAGTTATAATGAGTTAAAATTTAGGAATTGGGGTATAATTGATCGAGCTAAACTATAGGAACCAAAAAATTAATTTTTTAAATTTTATTTATGTGAGAAGGATGAAATTGAGTTCTTATGGGTACGTGTGATGAAAACGAGTTCCATGGTTTTTGATAGAATTGAGTTTCTGCATATTAAACAAGCAAATTTTAGAGTTTCACTTCCATATCTCGTGTCCCAGTTCCAACATTCCAAACCAGGCATCAAGGATTAAAAGTTATATTACATCTATTTTTTTTTTTCAAGACAAAAAGAGCATTCAATGTTTCAAGATAAGAAATGTTTCCTTGCATACATATTTTTGTTAACAAATTAAAGGCCGTGCCTTTAATGCCTCTTATTCTACCTCATACGGCCAATATAGATGGAAACACCTTATTATCAGCTGCTGGTGGGTGAGAAATGGTGAATTAAACAAAGTACAAGAGGCGTTCAAATTTGGGTAAGGATGAGACGGCTTCAATGGCAGTGCCGAGGGCCAAGTCGCTTCAACAAGATAATCCTGTACTCGAGTTTCTTCACCACTGTCACTTCTTGCCATGGATCTAGCCCTGTCACCACACAATAATTATTAATTAATATAATATAATATAACATTGCAGCTCTCAGCACCCAGTCATTTTAATTAATAATATTTAATTATGAAACCTACCGAACCCATCAACCAGCAAGGTATACTGGTATACAAGATCCATACACACGTATTGAAGCACATTTTCCTGGATCAATGGGAAGAAGGAATTGGCTTCCTCTAGTGTTGTCTTGCAAGCGAGCTCTGCTGCGATCTTGAAATCCACGATTCGAACCTTGCCGCTGGGCTTCTTTATATCAGCAATCCCAGCCTATGAAAGAATTGCATAATAGAATATATATAGATCCATGTGCGAATAGAATAAAATGTTATTATTATTTTGTTGAAGATTACTATACGTGTGTGTATCTATCGAGTACCTCAGTAGCTAAGTAATAGAAAGAAGTGGCAAGGTAGAGATTTTGCTGGCCGGGTCCACCTCCACCGTTCCAGATGCCACCAAACGTGCAGTTCTTCTGGGGACATGTGGCGTTCACATTGAGGGCCTTCAGAACCGTGTCTCTGCATTCACTGAAGCTCGACCCGCTGGGCATGGCGGACGCCTTGTATTCCACATCTCCGTATACATAAGACCCTTCCCAATTTCAAATATATATAAGTACAACAAAATTTAGAGGTTTCTTCATACCCCAAGGACAGATCTGTATGTATGATGATGATTATTATTATTATAAATTATAATAATATAAGGGGGGGTTTGGTCGTAATTACTGTATAATTACCATTAAAGCCAGCTAAAATACAAGGGTTGTCAGAATCACGGGTAATATTCAAGATCTTTGCACGAGACGCTTCTTTACCATAGTGCAAGTAACTGAAAGCAACACGTTCAAATTAGGGTATCAAAACATCAAAATAATTAAAAAGTAGTGCATGTGCATCATCTGAGGTTAGATCTGTTATATGGGAAAGAGAAATCAACAAGACATATACCTGTGAACGTAGACGAAGTACTTGGTTCCCTTGAGATACATCTTTGTTATGTATGGGTCCTCTGCTTCTGGAGCGTTGGGAGCCTTTGCAGCAGTTTCCTCTGAGACGGTGTACGCCATTTGAACCGATCCACCTCCCAGATCCACCACCCCCCCGTCTCCCAATATTCTTTTGCTAAGTTGCTCAATAGATAGTTTATTGCCACCTATGTATAATATTATTCCACACACCTTTTATTTTTTAGTTGCATGTGTGTCTCTGTGTGTGTCTTCAGATACTTTTTCCTTTTCACACCACCACTTTCTTGTGGAGTATAAACACGCATGTAATACTGTTGACTGTGTGACGCCGGCACGCTTCAGCACCATTTTTCATGACTTATTACTGTATATATGTGCTTATTTAATCCTATAATTTTTCGTTTTTTGGCCATCTTATATAATCCCATAATTAAAAGCGGACACGCATAATATTTATTGCCTAGTGACCAAAATTTGAGGCGTATGATGTTACGAGTTGATGAGTTGAATTTAATTTTATACGTATTCATCAACAGATCGTTGTTTTGAACTTAATGTAGGTTTCGTGAATCATACCCATAGATAAGAGCCTTCTTGGGTTCCATCAATAACAGCAACTGCCTCGAGTTTTAAAGTGCTTCTTTCCTTGAACATATCCCTCACCTATTAATAGATATTTAAATATGAATTAAAGAGATCTGGAAAATGTTATAAGAAGAGAGACTGATATATATGGAGAAACTAAGTCAATATATATAATATTGCTCATCACCGCTTGCAGGATCAGTTCAGAAGCATTTCCTTCCAAAAGTCTCAACCCTGCGGTTGCCTGCATTTGCACATAAATATTCATCAGTTAATCCATATCAGAAACTGCCGTGCAAAATGAAAATATATTTATATACTTTTATTTTATTCCAACTCGTGAGAGAAATGATGAGAAATAGTGAGGATGTATACCCCAAGTCTGAGGGGAGTCTTGTGGCGCACCCTTTTGGGAACAACGCCTTCAGCTTCCCCTAAAAGGGGAATCAGAGATTCAGCGGCTTTTTCTGGATTCTTGGCATATGCACTCAAACCCGGTTTAACCTGCAGCCGAGAATGAAAAACACATTATATGATAGAGAAGCAACTAATATAGCAGACGCAGGTAATTAAAATATTAGAGAAAAAAATATACGATATGATGGGACATATAGGAGAGACCTTGTCGAGAAACTCAAGATCTTGGCCAATGGGAATGAGGTCTAAGGTCCGGTTGAAGTGGAAGACATGGAGACGGCTGCCGGTACTTCCGGCATCAAAGATGACAGCGTAAGAGGTTGATGTTGATTTCAGTGTCTTACGATGCAGTTGCGACTGGGACGAGGAACAAGGGACTAGGCATATTATTATTACCAGCAACACACCCAACACTTGGGACTCCGTGCCCATACCTCACTCCTTCTCTCTGTTATTAGCTTCTTCAGCTTCACTTGGACCACATCAAGCCCATCCTCATCGCCTCCTTTACATAGTGATCATGATCACATGCTTATTCTTCACTCGTAAATTGTTATTATATCCTTTTAAAGCAGAACGCACTTCGTGCTTTTGGGAATTTAATAACTAATTATTTACCATCTTTATCTATCTTTATTATCATCTTGCTTTCTTCCATATTAAGCTATACATGGCATTAATTACACGCATAAAAAAGTCTTTGATTTTTTTTTAAATTTAGATTACTTTCAAAGACCTAGAGTTTTTTTGGATCATAGCAATTAACTTAAATATACAAAAATAGTCAGGTTCTGTAACATATAGAAATATAAACAATGATAAATATCAGATGAGCGAATCACATCATACCATATTTCTTGAATGGTTGTAATAACCTAACACTGAAAGCTAATTGTTATTATTATTAATTAAAGTTGATGTGACTAGTAGAAATTATTGCCATTTAAATAAATTGTTGGGTATTTGAATTTCAAGCAATTAAGCTGAGAAATGTATGTCTTCTCTTTTTTGGGTGAGAATAGGATGTTAAACGTGTGATGCATATGATGCGATGAGAGATCTTGTCGAGAAATATATACATAGATTGCCAACCATAAAAAATAAAATAATTAGGAGTCGCCGTTGTTTCATATGTGATTTTTAAAAGGGCAACATCGTATGGCCTGGCTTCAACTCACCTAATACCTGTGGGACCATTTATTGAATGGTGTTGTCTTTTTGTTTTTTGTTGATAAGGTACATTCCAAACAACATGAGTAAAACACTGAATTAATATAAGTAGCTTTCACCTTTTTCCCCTTCCCAAGTTCCCTTGATACAAGAAAGAAAGTGATAATAGCTTAAAACATTAATATTGGGAGAGTATGAGGAGTGACAAGAGATGGACCTAATTTGCATCTGTTGAGATTATGACTCAAATTTTTATAATTTTTATGATTATTTTTTATATATTATCTTAGTGTAAATCTATCATATCTCTATTTGATATTTTAGAATATATTTATTATTATTCAAGATAATATTTTTAGCTGATAAGAAGCGCTCTCTCTCTCTCTATATCTTATCTCTTCATCTTCCATAGTAGAGACAATTATTGTAATTTTCATATTTATAGTAAAATTACTTGTTTGTTGTCTGTGAGTTTTTCGTCCCTCATATTAGGGGGTTTTTCCGTGTTAAATTTCATGTGTTACCTTTTATTACTTTTCTCTAACTTTTTTATAATTTTCAATTATTTTATTCTGTTTACTTTGGCTAATTATTTGTGTACTTTTTAATAAATGGTATCAGAATTAGGTAAAGTCCAGGACCTGTAAGCCCATTTTTGCTCACACGTTTGAAGCGCAAAACAAGACTGGCCCTGCTTCAGTAGAGACTTGTGTGCGCTACTCCGTTTGAAACTTGAAAAACTAGGTTGGCCCTCAAACAACAAGGGCTTGGTGTTGAGGACGTCTTTGATACGGGAAGTTGTGGACTCACACTTAAGGGACGGATTGTTAGATTGTCAAAGTGTGAGTGGACATAAAACGATGTAAAAAGTTTTAAATTAGATAAAGTTTGGCTTAATAACTCATAATAAAGAGGAAGGACCTATAAACTTAAGTCTTAAAGTTTTAAGTTAAAATGTGACATCCTTCTGCTACTCTTACCCGTCTCTCCTCTCCCCTAATTCCTGAGCTGTCACTCCCTATTCCTAACAATTGTTAAGGTGTCCAAGTGTGTTACGATTTAGAAAGTCCCACATCAAATAAAGTTAGACTTAATAACTCATATAATAAAGAGAAATGACCCATAAACTTGAGCCTTTCTCGGGCGATCACTCCTTATTTCTAACAAGTAGTATCAAAGCCTTGTTCTCAATTGAAAATTTTCATGATATCTACTGTTATAAAGTTTGACATTAAAAAGTTTGATGGCAGTATTAGTTTAGCTATTTGGAAAGTTTAGATGAAAGCCATTTTTATTCAAAATGAGTTGAAGAAAGCTTTACTTAGAAAGGATAAAAAGCCAGTAACTATGTCTAATGAGTATGAAGAATTAGATGAAAAAGCTCTTTTGACTATTCAACTATGCCCATCTAAAGAAGTTTTACAAAAAGTAGTTAATGAGACCAATGTGGCTTCATTGTGATTGACTTTGGAATCTCTCTATATGACGAAAAGTTTAACAAATAAACTTTATCTCAAAGGATAGCTATACACCATTCGTATAGTTGAAGGTACTTCTGTTCAATCTCATCTTGATAAATTTAATTCCATTATTATAGATTTTAGAAAATATTGATATCAAAATTAAAGATGAGAATAAAGTTATTTTATTAGTTGTCTCATTGTCTCCCTCTTATAAACATTTTAAAGAAATTATGCTTTATAGAAATTTAGACACCTTAGCCTTTGAAGATGTACAATCTAATTTATTGTCCAAAGAAAACTTTGATCTTGAAGTTCATTCTGAGGACAAAGTGAAAGTTTAAATGTGAGGGTGAGAAGTGATGAAAAGAAAAGTAGCAGAAAATCTAGATCTAAGTCTAAGAGACATAAATCCAACAACAATGATAAAAACCTGTAATTGTTGCAAGAAGTCAGGTCATAAGATATCTTAGTGTTATAGACTTAAAAAGAAACATAAAAGAGAAGAACAAAATAAGAACCCTCAAAAATCATCCGCTAAAGCTAGTGTTATTGAGAGTCAGATGGTGATGTTTTGTTATCTATTTCCTCTACTAATAGGAGGAATAGAACTGATTGAATTCTTGATTCTACTTACACTTTTCATATATGTCCTTATATCCTAGATCTGTTGACCGTAGTATTGTTTGATATGTGATAATAATAAATGTAAGATTCTAAAAATTAGTACAATACATATCAAGACTCATGATAGTACTATTAAAACTCTTTCTATGTTCATTATGTTCCTAAGATAAAAAGGAATTTGATCTCTTTGGGTACTTTTGAATCTCAAGGGTACAAGTATTCAGTTGAATATCGAGTTCTTAAAATTTTTAAAGGTTCTCTCTCTTCTTTATGTGAAAGGTAATCATCATGCTACTGTTTATGTCTTGCCAGGTTCTATTGTTACAGGTTCAGTGGCTATTACAACATCCATGCTTAATGATTCTCACACTATCCAATTATGGCACATGCGATTGGGCCATATAAGTGAGAAAGGTATGAATATTTTAAGTAGGAAAGGTCTTTTGTGTGGTCAAAGTATTGATAAATTGGATTTTATGAACATTATATTTTTTGGAAATAGAAAAGAGTTAGTTTCTCTATTACAACTCATAACACTAAAGTTTTTGACTATTTACATTCTGATATATAGGGACCTCAAAATATCCTTCTGCTAAAAGACGTTGTTATATGATGACTGTTATTGATAACTATTCTTATAAAGTTTGGGTTTATTTTCTCAAGTGTAAAAATGAATTTTTCTCTTAATTTTAAAAGTCAAAAATTTTAGTTGAGAATCAAACTGGGAGAAAAGTTAAAAAGTTAAGAACAGATAATGGATTAGAGTTATGTGAAAATGATTTTAATGAGTTCTATGTTAATAACGACATTACAAAAGCCTTAGCAAAATGGTGTTGTAGAATGTATTAATAAAACTCTACTTGAGAGAGCACGTTGTATACTCTTTAATGCTAGGTTATGGCATTGGTGTTATTTATGGGTTGAAGCTACTTCTACTGTATGTTATTTGGTCAATTGTTCACCTCACACATAATTTGATTTTCAAGTTTCAAAAGAAATTTGGTCAGGTAATCCTATTAATTATTCTAATTGAACCGATGCACCTACCGTATCCATCACCCCCACCGTCTCTGAATAATCTTTCTCTAAGTTGCTCAATAGATAGTTAATTGCCTCCTATATATATATAGCCGCATGATGTAATGGGTTGAGTTAAATTTAATTTTATATTCGTCAATCGATGGATATCGTTGTTTTGAACTTACTATAGGTTTCGTTATTCATACCCATAGATAAGAGCCTTCTAAGCTTCCATTAATAACAGCAACTGCAACGAGTTCAAATTTGCTTCTATTCCGGAACATTTCTCTAACCTAATCATTAATAGATATATGAATTAATAAAAGCTGAAAATGTTATGAGAAGAGAGACAGATAGAGGCATAGAGCGACTAAATCATTATATACAACATTTCTCGTTACCTCTTGCAAGATATGCTGAGAAGCATTTTCTTTCAAAAGTCTCAAACCTGCGGTTCCCTGCACTTGCACATAAATATTTAGTGAATACATTTCAGAAACTGGCCTGGTATGCAAGATGAAAATATATATACATTTCAAAAGCTTGATATTCTTTGCTAATTTGTGTGGAAGCTATCATAAAATTAAAGTACATGTTTGCTATTGTTATTTGTTAGACACATTGGTTGTATATATTGGATTGTTGCTATTGTTAAAATTTGCAGGTCGAATTGGTTATAAAGAAAAATAATGATTACCTAATTAAAAAAATTAAATAAATAATGTCACTTTTGTAAAAAAGGATGTAGTTTATATTAATCATGTTTCTTTCCTTTTTCTTAAAAAGGAAGTGGTTGTTGAAGAAATCAAGTCATTTTTTTTTAAGAATGGATGTTATTTTCATTATCAACATTCCATTTACAAATAATGTGAATGTGTTAACTTTTTATGTCACCCTTATTCATATTTCTCATTGTAGGGATATAAATATTTTTTGAAAAAGCAACATGAAAAACTTTTTTTATAATAGTGTAAGCCTCAAATTTCCCAATCCAACTCACTACTCATTAATATTCCATGTGAGCTAATCTTATCGGTCTCTGGGATGCGCGCGGGATCCGCTCTCACAAAATGTATATTAAAATTATGTATGTATGAGCGTGCGCGCATTGGGACAATCATGTGATGAATTTAACTTATTTATGATTCCAATTGGTCACGATGAGAGATGGACATGCTTTTCGGGGCCATGTGAAATAAGTGATGAATATAAAACTATATTTGGTCGGTATCAATTAGTTTAAACTCATATAAAATGTCATCTTTACGATTTACAAAAATTAATTTCTCATAAAATTATAAAAAACTCAAAAACTAAAAAAAAACAAAAATTATAGACAATAACATAAAAAAGTATATAAAATGATTCAAAAATTTGTTAGGTCATTTACTGTAATTTTTTTGATCAATTAATTGTTAATGTTTACATTTATTGACAATATAGGCAATACAGCAGTGTTTTAGGATTCTAGATGCTCTTAAATATATTATTATTCAAGAGCCAATTTACCAACTAACCTATATATTACTTTTTTCATTAAAAAATATAAGACATCCTTTCGGAAGTAAGATATTCAAAGTGCAATTAATGAAAGTTTTTTTTTCTTTGAAGAGGTGTAATCGATTGATAAAGTTTTTTCATTAAAACATTTTACAAAACAAGGATAAATATAAAAAAACATGCAATATTAAAGACAATTTTAAAATACCTTCTTAAAATTGAACAGAAGGAATATATATTTGCAGAAGTTAGTGAACAATTGTACAGGGTCGGCACATCTCAATTTTAGTAAGATATTGATGATTTGAAAATTACATCAATTAAAAAAATGTTAATATCACATTATAGAAATATAATATAAAGAATATTTCATAATTTATTGCCGATGCAAAGATGAAAATCTAATTTAAGAACCACATAAATGATTTTTTAATATGATAGTACCAGTAATCATAGTCAAGCATGTTTAAGTTTCTTAAGAAAAATGAAAATGAATGTGAACATAAAAAGTGTAAAAAAAAAATATCATTACTGTGATAACCCACAAATTTTAAGTAAAAAATTAAATATATAAGTTTTTATTTTAACAGTGATTATCTTAATTTTTAAAACAAATATGACAATATGGAGTATTGGTGTAGTGGAAGAGTGCATATAAATCAACCATCAGGTTCAAATCTGAATCTGAATAAGGCCATAGAGAGTTTTACTTTTTTTCCTGCCATTTTCTTTAAGAAATTACCAAATTATCCCTATCGCAATCTTCTAGAGCAGAGGCAGGGCTAAGAGTTTCGCACCAAACCCTTGCACTGCCTCTCATCGATCTCCACCACCCTCCTTCTCAACCACTGGCTGCGTCGCTGTTTGTGTGAGTCGCCATCGTTGGTGTGCCTGTTGCTGTTCTTCTGCCACAACTGCGAGTTCTTCCCTTGTTTCACAGCCATTCCTCTGTCTCTGTCATTGTTTCAAGTATGCTGGATTTCTCTTTCTTTTTCCTTGTTGCTTCGTTGTGCGCAAAGGCTTGGGTGAGCTGAGATTTTTCTGCCTCTTGCTCATTTTATTATTATCAATATGCCCATCCTTTCTTCATTCACAGTGATAGTCCTTCCGTCTTCACTGTTTGAAGTTGCCTCCTCCTTTCTTTGTTCGTGTGTTGTTGGTCTGTCTAAGGTAATAAGATAATCTCCTCTCTTTTCTTTAGAAAATCCCGGTGCGTGTGAATGGATAAAAAGTTGGAGTAATGCTATAATTGTGTTATGTGTCCTGCTGGCTGCTGCTACTAGCGTAACTGGGAGAAAAGGAAAGAGTTTAAATTGAAAATGAATTTCTGATTTAGTCTTGCTATGTGAATGTGGGAATTGGTAATTTAATTTCCTTAAGTTAAGACTAATTGATCTAATAAAGAGAAAATTAGGAAGCTGAATGTTTATTTATATCTATTAAAGAAATGTGGGAGATAGAATCATAGAGGAAGAAGTTAGTTTGAGCTTGCAAAAAGTTAAGTATTATTGCTCCATGAATTTGATTTTAAGATTTTAAAAGAAATTTGAGTATGAAATTAGTATCAACTATTTGAAATCTTGAGAAATATATGGTTGTGGATAAGTTTTGTGATAAAAGATGAGAATACTAGAAACTCTTATGAGTGGGTTGGAAATGATGCATGATTGGTACTTTGACAAAAGATTAAGAAGAAATGGTATTTTATTCAATTAATGAGCCAAAGGGATTGTTAAGTGTAAAAGTTTAAATTTCAAATTTCCTATAACTAAATTTTAATAGTAGTAATGTTAGGAAGAAATAATTGGATTTATAGAAATTTTATTAAACAAAGAAAATCCTTATTTAATTTATAGGGTATTTAGAGGATGAAAAATTGGATCGACAGTGAGAGGTGAATTTTTTAAATTTTTAAAATTTCAGTTAAGTGAATAGTATCCCAAGTAATATATCAATGAGATTATTTTTATTAAAATATTATGTTGTTATGTAAATTATTTTTATTTTTATTGAAATATTATGTTGTTATGTAAATTATTTTCAATAACAGTTATGATGAGTTTTGAATATTTTGCTAATTAAATTAGTTTAGCTTAAAATTATAAGGTGGTGGTGAAGTTCATTTAATTGTGGCATTTAGATGTTTTATTTTCCGTAAAATGTATTTTTAAATGGATGAATTCATTTCATTAGCTTCGGTAATTTTAGTTAATCAATAAATGCCAGTTTGGATTTTATTTATGAAATTTCATTCCACCAAATATTGGATTGATATAGAGAATGATTCATGCAAGTTTAACATTGAAAATGAAAAAAGTCCTTTTAATATTAATTATTTTCTCGCATGTTTGAAATTGAATTTGAAAGGGACTTTATACAGAACACTAGTTGCTAACGGCAGTCCCATTAGCTCTTAGCGAGCCATGGTCAATGACTAGCTAGTTTGATTTTCGTAAGCTTTGTTTTCACATTTGTTATTCGTGAGTTTTGCACATGCATTTGTTTTCGTGGCTTCAAGCCACGTTTGTTAGTATTACCCTCGTATACTGTGTGTTCACGTTTATTTCGTGATTTCGACTGTGTTTGGTTACTTATCATCGTGGACTGTATATCCATGTTTGTATTCTTAGCATAAGTCACGTTTGATTATTTATGCTCATGAACTGTGTGTCCACGTTTGTTTGTTGTTTTGATAAGTTCCTAAAATTGTGAATTTGATTATTTGATGATTTTATATTCTATTGATTTTTATTTAGTAAATTATTTACAAACATTTATTTCATTTATGTGCTTTCTTGAAATCAAGTGATAATAATATTTGTTATGATATTTCAATGATTTAAGATTTTATTTAAAATTTTGTAGAGCCATTTTATTCTGAAGTTTATTGAATTTTTATGGAAGAAGTTGTCTCTTTAATTACATAATTATTTTGAACTTTCTTGTTTATTTATGACCAATTATTTATTGTTGGGACGTTATTCACTGAAAACTTATTTTTGATCTCAAATTTATTAGCTAACGCTAATCCCACCATCGACCTCTAAAGGGTAATATAGCTACATTGGGTAAAAACTTTATTTCGTACGGTCACTTTTTTGATATAAATCTTTAAGTCGTATGTATTTTTGATTTAAAAGAAAAATTAGTTGATTCACATAGATTGTTATTAGGATTTTATTTTATTTATATACTGTTGTTGGCTAGAAGGAGTTAAGCTCTTGATTGATACTGTTTTTTTGAAAAATTTTGTTGTAAAATTTTCGAGAGATCCTATTTACAGGAGAAGTTTTGTCAAAATTTTTATAAAAAAATGTTAAAATCTTGTTACGACAATTAATATTAAAAGTGTTAGAATTTTTATATAATTTAATTATTTTTAAAACGGAAGGAGGTTTCATTTTAAGGTTTATGGGAATGCGTGATATAGTTCACACCTATATTGGTTACCCTTTATATTTGAGGTGTGACAATTACATTCTAAAATAAATAGTAGGCCCTATTATTACTGTTCGTTGAATTTTTTTTATATTTTACTATATATAAGATAAGATTTTTAATTGTTTAATTTGTTATCTAATACTATAATAATAGTCTTATAAAATATGAAATTTTGACTACTGCAATTTGATCCAATAATTTTATGTTACTGGAAATATGGAAGTAGGGAGTAAACGGGGGAAAAGGGATGCCGAAGATGATATTCAACAACAAAATAGAAAATAAAAAAATTTAGCAATGGATCAATTATTGATCTGAATCGAGATGCACGTTCTTGACCGTAATAAAATAACAAGGGTTATCTAAATTCCAATGTCGGGTCAAAAAAAGAATATATATATATATATATATATAGTAGTTAATTTTTGAATTAACTTTACGAGTTTAATATTTTTATATTTTCAGTTTATAAATTATATTAACTCACTCATAAATTTAGATTAGATATAAATTCAGTTAAACTCACGAGTTTATTTCTAAGTTTACATTTTTATATTTTTAACTTACAAAATTATGTCAATTAATTTATAAATTCAAATCAAATGTAAGTTTGGTTAAACTTATTAAGCTTGTCAATTTTTTTTTTTGAGTTGAGTGAGTTAAATATATATTATTAAAAATTCAGTTCATAAAAGTTATATGACATGGTTCCAAAAAAAACTTAAAATACAAAAAATACTATTAATAAAAAACAAAAATATCAAAAATAAGTTTTCTTATTTTAAAATTTTTATGTCTTGTATATGATAATTTATCATTTTATATGAGTTTAATTTCAATAATTTATATTTTTAATATATTAAATTAAATTACAATCATATTTGAATGAATATTTATTAATAGAGGTAAATTCTTACAAGTTTACGATTTGAGTGTATATTCCTATCAAAAGTTAAACTCGCAAGTTTAACAACCTTCTATATATATATATATATATATATATTTGCCTCCCAATGATTTTGTATAATTTTTATAGAATGGGAGTCAGCGCGCCAAAAATGGCTGGTTGGATTAAAAAAATAATTCCATATAAAAGATGAGTCAATTATCTCGTCTTGTGTGACCCGTGATCGATTCATTAAAAAAAGGTCTCGTTTTCTTCATTAATTTATCATTTTTATATTATTAAAAAAATAATTATGTAAAATATAATGCACGTTTATATTTGCAGTTATTTTTCCATCCTGTCAAAAAGTGTGATCAACCTACATGCCATAAAATTGACACGTATTACTGGCTCCATGTTTATTATTATATTATAAGTTCTATGGTTTCCCCACACGAGATCAACATGGATACCTAATTCAATTATAAATTCTTGTTATGACAAGACTCAATTACCTAACTTTATATATTTAATATATTCTTATTCAACTAAATTAAAACCAGTATTAATAAAAAATTTTGTCATAAAATAAATAATATATAAATACTTTACATATCTTGATTTAATTAAAAATACAATTTTTATAAATATAAAATTACGTATATAATTTTTTTATGACTGCTCCATCATTGAAACCAAAATAATAAAGGAACCCAAAGCTGATTATTATTAATTAAAGGAAAACACAATTATTAATCTGATAGTTTTATTAAGTTTTGTTTTTTAGTTTTATAATTTTTTAATATTTTCAATCCTTATAATCTCAATAAGATTAGGCAACGTTTATTACTCCTTATAGTTTTAATATTTTCAATGTTTTTTGTCATTATAAAAATTGAGAGCACCAACAAAGATATAAAAATTAAAAGTAAAATTGGATAAAACTGCAAACAACAATAATTATATTTTCCCTTGATTTAAAAAAGTTTACCGAGTTTTCTTAGGCCACCTGCGTCAAGTTCATTGAGGAACATTGACGGTTCTTATAGGGCCCAAATTGATGTTAGAACTCAAAGGGAGAGGAAAACAAAGAGTTCAGCTCTATTAAATTCTACCTAAATTTGATATTCATAGCGTGGCAAGGTAAGGGGGGAAACTATTGTTAAACAGCAATTTATTATAAAAGTAAAAACTGCTTCCTGTACTGCTTTCAAGCATGGCTGCTTCCTCCATCATTGTTTGCCATGTTATCCCTGAGAAATCATACATTATTTTGGGGGCCCCAAAAAAAACTGTATTTGGACTTAGGGATGGTAAAAAAAGAAACTAATGGAAACCCCCCAAGAACACGCAAATTTCAAACCCGTCTTCACAGGCAATTTTAATCCCCGGAAGGCCGAGACCCAAAGAAGGATTGCAGCATGGATTAGAACATAAGAC
Organism: Prosopis cineraria; assembly: GCF_029017545.1. Taxonomy (NCBI): domain Eukaryota; kingdom Viridiplantae; phylum Streptophyta; class Magnoliopsida; order Fabales; family Fabaceae; genus Prosopis; species Prosopis cineraria. Next base: position 36,442,318 of record NW_026555334.1, on the reverse strand, counting down.
TTACCAGTGGAGTTGTATAATGTGGAATTGCTGAGATGCATTGGCAATATGGTTGGTTGAACTTCAAAAATTAATTTATCAACCTCAATTTCGGATATGGGTGGTTTTGCCAGAAAGTGTAGAACTAGATCTGAGTCAACTATTGTTACCATCGTTTACTCACTTTGGTGAGGACATTAAAATTGGGTATGAAGGACTGCTGCACCTTGTGTGTTTTCATGGCGACAAATATGTACATCACAAAGATATTTGCCCAGAGATAGCTAATGTTGTGGAGATAAAGAAAGTCGATAATGAGGAACAGGGTGGTGAGGTTAACCACGTTGAGCCGGCAATCACAGAAAGGGGTGGTCAAAAAACAAGGATGAGGCCTCCGTGGGCAAGATTGCACCAGTGATGGAAAAAGCTAGAGAAGGGGAGAGCACGGCAGCCGGATGTGGTTACCGGCCAAAGATGCTGGTTGAGCAACAGCTACACTGGAGATATGGAGGCACGGATTTGAAGGGATTGGGGGTGCGAGATTGAAGGATTTAGAGAGAGCAGGAGGCGAGAAAAAAGGGGTGCTAATGAGGCAAGTTGAAAAATAAGAGGCGATCATGGAGGACAAAATCATAGGAATGAAGGAGGCCAGATTTTTGGCAAGGAAGTCAATAAAAATAATAAATCCGAGTAGGTCCCAGTGGGTGCAACATAATAAACATGTCTTCACAGGCAATTCCCTGTCTATTGGTTTGTGCTTTATGATTTTGGTCAGAAGTTCTATACAAGAACTCTCTACAAGCAAATATAATAAAATACATACTTTGATATGTCTGTTAAAAGCGAAGATCAAAATAGAGAATGGAGCTTTTGAACCAGTTTCTGACCGTTTCCGTTCCCAGAAACCAAAACAGATACTCGAGTTACTTCACCTTTAGTACTAGAACATTCCCCAAGGTCAATGATGGAACAGAAATTTTTTTTATTAGTTTGGATTTCATCCAATAGTTAACCAATTTGTATTACAACCTCGGTCATCTAAGAATAGCATTGGCATTTGATCTCTTATGGTAAGCACCTGTTGGAGACTGCACTATAAAATATTAAAATCAACTTAATAAGGTTGCTCACCGTGAAGCGTAATCCCTACAGAGAAAAAATGCACCTCTGGCTCTAGGACTTTCCATAACACAATAATCGACCGCTCCCAAGAAGAGAAACCTGCCTCCTGTTACTCTTCTGGTCCCAACTTGGTGAAAGACATTTTTCTGGATCAAATTCATGGGGTGTAACCTTGGGTTTCTATCTCAAAGTATCATGCCCTAGACGAGAGCGCAATAGAACAGTCATCAGGTCTTCTGATCGCTGTCTCCTAGACAACCATGCCTGAATCATTTTCTCGACTTTAGGCTCTGGCAGGAAGCCTTTCTCCATCATCTCTAAATAATATTTGTAGGCATGCTCCATTTTTCCATTAAAAAACAAGCCGTGAATCAGTGCAGTATAAGAGCTACGATCAGGGTTGAAACCATGTTCCCTCATCTCACTCCACAACTTAAAGGCGACATAAAGCTGGCGCCATTGGCAAAACCTCCTTATCAACATTATGTAAGTCTCAGTGGTTGGGTCACAACCCACCTCTCTCATGTTGATCCAAAGCTTAATTACCTCCTCTTTGGTCCTTAAAATACGGAACAAAGCATGATAAGTCTGAATTGTAGGTGACAGGCCCCTTCCGACCATCTCATCTAAAATTACTTTCGCGTCTTCAATTAAGCAAGCTTTGCAAAGAGCCTTGATCAATGAACTGTATGCGGTGACAGTTGGAGCAATTCCATCATCTTCCATAGTTCTCATAAGGTTGACAGCTTCTTTCACCAACTTACCCTTAGCGAGAGCAAAAATGACTGAATTATAAACCTTCATATTTGGAGTAATCTTCATTTGCTTCATATGGTCAAACAGTTTGAGAACCTTACTAAGTTTAGAAGCTTTTGAATAGCAAGATATGATACAGGCATACGAGACAGCATCATATTTGATTCCTCTCCTACTCATCTCCTGCCAAATTCTCTGCGCATGAAAAGTGCTAACAATCACATTACACCATCCATCAAGGATAATATTAAAGCTTTTGGTAGTAAATGGAAATACATTTTAAGGTGGAAGAATAGGTGCTCAGCATCTAGCACATTCTTGTATTCGCAGAGGGCAGAAAGAAGGCTAAGAAATTCCTCTAGTCCGACTTGAAAGTTAAATCGTTTATAAGCACAAAATGTATTTATAGCCATCCCAATATCATGCACAGCACAGTATTGTCTAATCATAATCAGGAGAGTTTGAGGAGTGACAAGAGATGGGCCCGATTTACCACTTCTTGTCTCCTCTATCAATGCCCAAGCAATATCAAACTTTCTCATTTTGCCAAGGATAGATATCATAGAATGGTACTCACGAACTGAACGAGCATAACCTGGCTGCTTGCCAGCCCACAAGAAAAGGGTGAAAGCTGCTTCCCAATCATTGTGAATTATTGAAAGGATCTCCGTAACCAACTCAGATGATGGTGTGATATTGCACTGCTCAAGCTTGTATTTAATTTCAGATAGTCTGCGCCCTGGGTTATGTATTATATTCAAGATGGTTTTCACATTTTCAGCAAGATCATCCCTACTGTGGCCAACACAGGTATCATTCCTTTCATTATCTCTGTCTTCATCCTTATCTTCCTCCTTCTCATCACCATCATCCAATTGGGTTTAGGGGAATTGTTTGACCACCCAAAGTTTCTGGTTGGAGATGGAGAACAAGAGAAAAGAACCGAGGAGCCCAACTTTGTTGGAGTTGTAGGGAGTCAGACTCTGAAGGGTAAGGGGAATTAAAAGGAGAAGTCAGGAGCTGCTCCACTATATGGTTGAAACTAACAGGAAGTAAGTTTTGATAAATGCATGGCACAACAAGAGAGAAAACAGAAAGCTTAGATCTGATTGCGATCATGTGTGGTAGAAATTAGAAATGCAATGATGACTGCTGTATATTAAAATAGGAACATGATAATCAAAGAGGCTCTGCCATAATCAATGGACTGCACAGATAGATCACTGCTTTCTTCATTTTTAAAACTGAAGGGGACGATGTATGGGAGAATGACCAAAAGAAATGCAAACCAAATTGATATCATGGAGCGCAAAATGTGCACGTACTGCACACCTTGGTGCACCCTAGAATAAAATTTTTAAATGCTTCGCAGAAACTCAAACATGTTGACAGAGTCAGCAGCGTCAGCTGCTTGCTAGTTGTTACAGAGGTGGAGTCTGCAAACACATTGCAAATGAATGAACGGACATTAGCAACATCAAAGCAGCATGCCCAAGTTGAACGAGCCAGCCAACAAGCCAGCGTTGAAAAGAGGGGGAAATACCAATAAAGGGCAAATTTTCTTTTTAAGTTAAAAAGCTTTGCATTTAAGAGGACAACAATCACAACTTTCTAACAGTTGAAGTGAAGGGAAGGGGGGAGGATATAATTTTGCATTCAAGTTCTCAAGAGAACAGAAAAAATCCATTTTTACCAGATAGCTTGTAAGGCTAAGACATTAAAAATAATAACTACACATACAAATATTAAATTAAATTAAATTACTATAAATACGGTAGCCATAGGCGGGCCTATACTGAAATCTTAGAAATGTGCATAGTTGATCTAATAACATGTTAATTTTTGTTCCAGATACCTTGACACAACTCGATCCAAGTCATTTACAAGATCATACATCACAAATGCCTTGAGAATTTTCTAAATTGATTATAATATAAAGAGATTAATTAACAGAATGCCAGTGTACAAGAAAACCAACTTTGCATAACACGATCCAAAGTATACAAGTCGCTAGTAATCAAAGTGAAAAGGGCAGAAGTATAATAGCCAATTACGCACCATTCAAGCAGAAACTAGAAAAAGGGGGAAAAAATTACTCAATATGTAAATATTCCCAAATTCAAAAGCATCAATATTCATGCGACCAGATTCGAAGCCAAATTAAAATGAAAAATTTAAAAGAAAGCAAGATCAACCATGAAGGGAACAGATTACGCGGGTAACAAATTCAAATCTAGATTCAAAGCCAGGTTCAATCTCACCGGATTTTGGGAGTAGAAAAAGCCCTAAGGTTCGAACCTTTTTCTCTATTTGCCCGAGAACAACCACGTGAGGCTGACAACGGTGGACGGCGGCTGACAAAGCGTGGAATGCTCGTTCGGGGAAGAAAATGTGGATCCGCTCCTTAGATTTTTTGGGACAGAAGTATCCAGTTCTCAACCAGAAAAACAGGGTTAGACCGGCCCAGTTCTCAACCCGAAGTCTGTTCTGAAATAGCATTAGGCTAGATTTTTTAGTCTGAAGAATGGTTCTGTCCGAAAAGGCCCAACACCCAGATCGAGTTGGACTTAGTCTATCGAGTTATCAGATTGGTCCACCAGACACTCTCTCCAAAATCAAACCCAGAGAAAATGATGGAATGAGCTAAGACAGGAAAGCACGATGTACTTCAGAATCAGATAAAGGGTCGGGTTTATTTAGTATGCTATTCTTTTAAAAAAATTCATTTAATCAAGTTTGATCTTAACACTTTTAGATTTTAAGTTTATTGAAGAGACCTGAATATTAAAATTTTTAAAAATATCTTTTTAATTTTTTTGAACTAGTTTAAATTTTTAAATAATTATATTCACATAAAATATTATTTTAAATTTAAAAAATAAAATAAAAAATAATAATTTATTAACTTTGTATTTAAATAGTTCAATTATTTTTTCTTATATTATGTATAATTTATTTATGAATGTTTCTTTACTTATAAATTAATTCTTGGTTAGTCTAAATATTACCTTTATCATAATCATATATAAATATTTTATACATGTTAATTAAATTATATAATTTTAATTATGATCAATGTAATCTCATTCAATCATGGTTAAAATTAACAAACTTAAAATTATTGTCTCGAATCAATTAAAAGCTTTTAATAACTTTTAAGTAAGTTATATTTTCATTTTTAAGAATATGAAAAAATAATTATCATTATATTACAGAAAATAAAATTATGTAATTATGATAAAATATTATTTTTAGAATTAGTTTTTTTAATTTTTATATTATTTAATCCTTACGTACAAAGAGTTTTTACTCTAATTTATGTTTTATTTTTAACCAAATTTAGTATGAAATAATAACCAAACAATTATTCAATAATATTTTTTTTATTTTTCATGTTTATCTAATAGTAAAATCAAGAATTTGTACATATCTGAATTTATAAAAAAATATATAATATATTTTTTAAATACACAAATGATATATAGGATTTAAAGTTCTTTTAAAAAATTGAGTTTTAAGTATAAAAAATAAATATTAAAATTATTTTTAAATATTTTATTAATTAAAAAAGAAAATATGAAAATAAATATTTTTTAAGAACTATAATAATACATTTAAATATATAGTATTTAGTATAAATGATATAAAATTTAAAAATTAATTAATATTTTATTATATTTTATATATTTGAAAAAATTTATTTTTTATTAGGCTTGGTTCAATATTAAAAAATTAATATTTTTACATTTAGTTTTAAATTTTTTAAGTAGGCTGGGTTACCCATAAAACTTGACCTAAATCAGCGGCTACAAATTTAATCGGAGGAGGAGGAGGGAAGCAAAGATCTCTCAAGAGTCACAAAGAAGATCCCACATCTGGACTGAGAAACCATGAAGCATTTCCTTTTTCTAAGCAAGTTCTACAATTTATAGCTACAAACATCGTGCCGTCAAGTGCGGTGTTTAAGCCAAGAGGAGAGAACGACCAGAGAAAATGGCAGATCAAGAGCTAGCTGCAAGGTTGACATTGACCAGGCTAAAAGGCAGAGGAGAGAAAGAGACCAAGTTAGACGAAACCACGAACTGCATCGAGAGAGTGGAGTGGAGGAGGAGTGAAGAGCTACGGTGACCGATTGTCCCGAGCAGGCTTGCTAAATTGATGGACCGAATCTATATGGAGGCTTTGTTGGGCCTCAGATACTAATCTTGGGCTAAGGGCTTACCTTGAAGGAAGTTGTGGTTTATTGAGGAGGAAATGCGACGTGGGAAAGTGTGAATTATTTTGTGAAAACCGTCTCCCTCTGCTGTTTCTCTTCTCTCTGATATTTCTTCTCTGTTCCTTCTGCAATTTCTCTTGTATCTGGTTCAACACCTTATGACCAAACCCTCTTAACAGCAATGAGAAGTATTTCCATAGCATAATTTTCAGTACCTGTTCTTATTGATTTATTTGAGCAAGAGATTGTGACACCGATCTAAACTTTAGAGATGCCCAAACCATGCTCCACACATGAGAAATCAAAGATAAGAGAAGGAGGGAGGCTATGTGGAAGAAGGAAGGGCGGGAGGATAAAGGATACTGGACAAATTCACAAATCGGAGGAGGAAGGATATTGAAGTGAAGGAGAAGATCAAGCAAGGACACCCTGGAGAGCGGCGAACTCAGTAAACAATTGATAAAATTAAAAGAAATAAGATAAAACATATACAAATTTTTATAAGTATAATTTAAAAAACATATAAAATTAGTTATAAATATAATTATCATCGGGTCTGACCTGTACAATTAACCCAATCTAGATAGTCTGGTTCAGTGTTCGGGTAAATTTTTTTTGGCTCAAAACTAGACTAGGTTGGGTCTAATTGGACTGGTTGATTGGATTTTAGACTTTTATGCATAGCCCTAAGGGGGGTTATGATTAATTTTTTTTCCTTCTTTTATACCAACTCTTCTATAACAATTATCAATTAGTGTAAAAAAATTTTCCATGTCATAAGATTTTTTATAAGGATTTTATTTAAACGTTTGGTCTGTTGGCTATATTAAAGATACTTTGTAAATTAAATTAGTTCGAAAACACCATCTCAACTCTATTGTTTTTAGATGTGATTCCCAGCCCTCTTTTCATCACATTTTTTCGTAATTGTCCCTAATCTAGAGCCATTTGATTTGGATTCTTGTCCATTTGTTCTCCATAGATCACTAACAGTGGTCTTATCTCATGAATTCTATGGGTATCTGAATTTTTGTATTTCGGAATCAGGAAATACAAACTTTGAAATGCATTTATCTTCTAATTCACATGATTTGGTTTAGTGGAAATCGGGCTTTACATTAAGGGAAGATACTCCAATTGGACAAATTATTTAAAGCTTCCAGAAACAATACCAATTCCTCTCAAGCGCATATAGTTGAATAACTAGAGGAAAAATAACAAGAAATTCACATTCCACAAAAAACAATGGAGATAAAAAATCTTTACCTCAACCTCAAAGTCATAATCAATTTTATTTCCCCTTTAGGGAAATAAGATTCATTCTTTTTAAGAAGAGCAAAAGAACTTATTGTGATGTTCTCCTGTCAATTAATGGAGAAAGATGAATGGAACTGCTCATTTTGTAGATCCGAAGTCACTACTCCTCATCTTTTCTTGTCCTATTGCTTTCGCCTAGTTTTACTTTGGATTTCGAACTTTGTTCAGGCTCATTCTAGAGATATGCCAAGTTTAGAGATTTTGAATGTCCTCCACAATAAAAGAATCTTCTTTAATTCCATACAAAATCATCTCATTGAACAAGATATGTTTAGTCTTTTACAGAGTTTTCATAGTTGGAGCATAAAGTTCGACGATCGCAATATATACATATATACATACATACATACATACATACATACATACATATATATATATATATATAACCAACTTCTAGTTCTTCTTGTCATTTTGTTAATCGGAGTATAATTCCCTCTTTGTAGACTTTCTTTTACTTTTATTAATATTATTTCCTTTTTTATAAAAAAAGATGATACTTTTAAATTCATTTTTATTTCTTTTCTCATTTTCGTTCTTTTTTAGATAACCATTCCTTCAAAAAAAAAAAAACACCAAATTAAACGTGACATTATCCTTGCATCTACGTGTCCATGAAAGGCCTCGCCGTCGCCGATGCATCTGGCCATCTTCTACGGCGCACCAATCTCACCGCTGCAATATGGGGGGTCTTGAGAATCGGTATTATATTGTGGCCTCCATCAACCTTAGGTGTAGTTCTAGCTTCAAGTGGACAAGCAGGGCGTGGAGTTCAAGGCCATCGTCGTCGCCAATGGCTTGAATCTCGGAGCATCTCTCGCCATGATGACGTTGTAGCCGATGGCTTGAAGCTCGGAAAATCTCTCCTCCAGCATCTTCGGTTCCTTGACTTCCTTCTACGTCCTCCTTCTCCCTCCATGATGACAAGGTGGCCCAACTGCTGTACTGTGTGTGACTCGGCATTGTGTTTGGAGAAGAAGACAGCATATTGACGATCTATTTTTTCGCTGGAGATGTAACGAGAATGAATGAAACCTTATACAAAATCCAACGAGGCACCCCCTGCATATTGCATTGATCTAAGGAGTAACTCCCATGCGTGACTACTCAAGACCAGCCTACTATGACGAGATCTCCAACTCCAACCAACCTCCTGCACGCCAAGCCGTCAAGTTCTTGACGGCTGCCACTATTGGAGTTATGCTCTTGCTCTTGTCGGCCTTGACACTCATCGGAACTATTATAGCCTTGATCTTGGCAGCTTTTGGTTCTGTTCAGTCCTATCTTGGTCCCTGCAGTTAATGGCTGCTTCTGGGTTCGGTTCTCCGGGGGCGTCGCCGCCGCCATAGCTGCATTGCCGTGGATATACGAAGAGAGGGAGGGAAGGAAGGAGAGAGGAATACTTTTTCATATTATAAAAAATAGTAAAACCCCTTTAAAATATTAAAATATTCATATGTGGTCTCACATAATATACAATTAAGGGCATTGGATAACAAATTTTTAACATTTAAGAACAAAATTCATTCACAGTTAAATTTAAAATATTCAATAACCTTTTAAATAAAATTAAAGGATAAAAATAATTCTTAACTTTTTAAAAAAATATTATAGTGAGAAATTGTCTTAAAAGATAACGAGATATCTAAACTCTCCATTGTTATTTACATTCCACCCTCAAAAAAAATAATGAGAGGTTCATTAAACAAACTACAATAGGCCACGGTTTATATTTATAAATTTATATATTATTTTTTAAAATAGAAGAAAAAGAAGAAGATTGCCTTCATTTATTTAAAATCTTGAATACACCACCATCACTAGCTACTAGCAAAATTAAAGTCTGGCATAATGAGAAAGGGTACGTATGAGATAGAAAATAACAATAGCTTAGATAAGTTGTGCAATAATTTAGTCCAGACTTGCCAATATTGGGGGACACATCTCTAATAATCCCTAATGCACGAACTTTAATTATAGATCAAAATGACCCAATCAAAATATCTTCAATGCTAAAAACCTTTTAGCTCGAAAAAAATAAAATTTTAAATGTACACATAAAGGATTTAAGGTAAGTTATCTACCTAAATGTTAAGGCTATTACCATTAGATGTTTTTTTTTTTTCGCATTTACATATTTCTTTACTAACATAACATGAACTCGAATCACATTGAATTTTACCCTTCAGTTTAGGAGAAAAAATTTGGCACCCCATAAAAAAATTTTAGATCTATCCCTACATCAATGGTTGGAGAGGGTATAATATTTTGTCGAAATTCGAAAATAACTTTCTATCACTGTCACCTCCAGATAGAAATCATGAAGAAGGATGATTTGAAAGTTAAAACCACAAAGAAAGATTGCTTTGTATGACCTTTCTTCAAGCACACAATTCTGTGTCAAATGAAAGAAGGAAGGATAAACTGCTATTACAAAGGAGAATCTTTCACTTTCAGGAACAAAAATGCTGTGGCATATGTTTTGTTGTGTTCATCGGTTATGAAGACTACATGAACCAATAGAAATGAATCAGCCCTCTAGAGTTGTGAATATGATAATTTGTGAAACTAATTAATTACAAATAAAAAAATAATGAACTATATTCTCCCATTATTCTTAAAAATGTAAACTCATCCTATATCAATTCAGCCTGATGTCATTTCTAATTAACATGGAATGACAATATTTCACCTCAAAACTTTGTGATCAAACTCTCAAGCCCCAAGATTTAGAATGAAACTGGTTTCATTACACCGATGATACAGCTTCAATAGCGCTACCCAAGGGCCATGCTGCTTCAACCAGAGCGCCATGATATTTAACTTTCTTCACCAACGTAATCTCCTGCATTGGATCTAGGCCTGACATGCCAATAAAAGGAAACCAATCAATTCAAAAAGACAAAACCACAAGTCAAATTTTGCAGGGAAGCATCACTACCAAACTACGTGCATAACTACTTCACATTTAGTTCAAACCTACCAAACCCGTCAACAAGCAATGTATACTGATATACAAGATCCATGCATAGATATGGAAGGTTCCCCTCCTCGACATGTTTATAAGCAGATTTGGCATCTTGAAGTTTTGTTTCACAAGCTTGCTTGGCAGCTTCCTCAAAATTCACAGGACGAATTTTGGCGGTTGGTGATTCTGAATCAACAAAGCCCGCCTATGAATAAAAAATGTAATTAGCATGGGAATACAGCAACACTAAAGATGACATAACTTTGGCATTAGTTCAAAATCTGCAACAAAATACATATTGAAAAAAAAAAAAAAAAACCTCAGCAGCCCGGTCAAAGAAGAACGAGGCAACAAAAAGATTTTCCTGTCCATCCCCTCCTCCACCATTCCATATGCCACCAAAAGTGCACTTCATGTGTGTACAACTTGACTCGTTAACTTTGAGAGCCTTGAGAGCTGTGCTCTTGCATTCACTCAAGCTGGCACCAGAAGGGTAGGCCGAGGCCTTAAACGACTTTCCTCCATATTTGTAAGACCCTAGGAGGAACGAGAAGTCCATGTTATTTGCATTATTATGCTACATGAAAGGTATTTTAAAATTTCTGCGCATTAACGTAAGATATCTTTTCTGTCTAAAGTCAATTAAAGATTAACACTTGGTTTGAATGGGGAGAGAAATAGGGAGGAGAGAGAACTTCCAAAAATAGTAAACCCTCCAAGTATTCTCTGCTCCCTATTTTCCTCTCACTTTTTCCTCCATCGAAACCAAGCCTAAATGTGGGGGGAGGGGAGGGGAATGCAACTTGGCAACAAAACCCAAGAGTGCAGAAAGGAGAAACTATATTTACCATCATAGCCAGCTAAGATACAAGGGTTGTCAGAATCACCAGAAACCTTCAAAATCTCTGCACGAGCTGCTAGTAAACCATACCGCAAGTAGCTGAAAGGCAAGATGTTAAAACCTATTAGCCATGGAAGATGCGTATCAGTGAATATGTATGCAACCAGTATATCATTAGTTATACAGCGTAGTATCGTAGTTAATGATAAAGACTAGAAAGTGGAATTAGCCAGGTCCATGACTCAATACGCTCACAAGTTACATGCCATAACAATTCACAGGGGCTAATTGAGAGTGAAATTAAAACCTGTGAACATAGAGGTAATATTTCCTGCCCCTTAGGAACATCTCCTTGACGTATGGATCCTCCCCATCCAGTGATTTAGGAGCCTTGTCAGCATCTGTCTCTGAGATGGCATATGCCATTTGAACAGATCCACCTCCAAGATCAACCACTCCAACTGTCTTCGAATAATCTTTTCCCAGGTTTCCCAACAGATAGTTGATGGTAACCTGAAACATAAACATGGCAACTTAAATAAATACTGCATCTGCTCATCAGAGGACAGAACACAAAGATCCTAATTTCAATTCAACTTGCAGTTCATATTAATTCTTTTAACATTCTTGGTATCATGCAAGCTTTCTGTTACAGAGTGAGACTTCAGAGGCTCAGAAAAGACATAGGAAAATTTACCACACTTATCAACTATATTAATAAGTATCAGGCAGTAAGATGGATTAATTTTTCAATAGCAAGCAGGAAATAAAGAAGCTAGTGGGCAACACTCATAATGTTTTTAACTCAATACACCATTAACGAGTCATGGACCTCCTAAGTAAAATGTCATATATCTACACTCTACAGGCATGGACTATTCTCTTGCATGAAAGTACTCAATGAACCTAGTGGACAATAAAATTAGAAGAAAAAAGATAAAGAGGGTAATGAAAGAATTTTAGCTATCTGGTGGAGAATTAATTTATTTACATGTTTAGTTATTTTGGTTTTGCTTAATAAATGATAGAGTACAATGGCGTCTTGCAATCCATGTAGCCGACCCCACCTAGTGGGATAAAGGCTTGTTGTTGTTGTTGTTGTTGTTGTTTAGTTATTTTGGTTTTACTAATATTTTACCCACTGTAAGTTTTATTTACTACTATTACAAATAGGATTATTCTAGGAATTAGGTTCATTTTATTTATTAATAATAATATCCCCAAGTTAGTGGGATAGCCTAGGATCAGATTTATATAAGAATAACCCTAGAGTCCTTTAGCCTTCATAGAATAATATTCTATCGCTTCTGCTCTCTGTTTCTCACTCACCGTCCTATCTCAAATTACTTATCATTCCTTCGTGACCATAAAACATTGTTTAACCCCATTCCTATCACGCACGCCCTCTTGAACTCCATTGCGCACTATTCAAACCACGAAAACACCAGAAAATCATAAAACATCCAGAAAACCAAGCAAGAGATTTAACATTGTGATCTACGTTAGTTGAAGATTCTGTTCTCTTCATAATGAATTCATAGTAAATAAAATAAGGTTCTTGTTGGAATTGATGACTTAAAAGCTTAGTCGACAGCCAACAAGACTACAATTTGATTACACTAGCACACTAAGAAATCTTGAAACTAATCTAGCAAACTTAACAAATGACAAACAAATGAAGTTACTCCCCTATTGATCTTAATTTGAAGACAATGAGAGCCAGTATGCCAGGGGAAGTTAACCGATCACTCAGGAATACAACACATTCTGTCACGTACGAGGTCTGAATCATACACACATAACACGCGCAGTTTTCAGATAAAATTTCTGTAAAACTAAGTTCATGCATCATACCCATTGAAAAGCACCTTCTTGGGTTCCATCCAGCACAGTAACTGCATCAGGCTCAGCTTTTAGAGTGCTCCTTTCCTGGAGCAAATCCCTGACCTTATAGAAAGTCAAAAGATCAAAAGTCAGAAGAGTGTATACAGCCGCTGAAGCATTCCGAATGTTAATATGGAGAATGGTTACCGCTTGCAAGATCCTGTCTGAAGCATCCCCTTCCAAAGCCCTCAAACCTGCAGTTGCCTGCATTAGCATAGAAATTAATTTTCATTCACAAACTCGCAAGTTAAACTAAGATATCCTAGGGCCGTAAATAACAGGTGTATGCCAAAGGGACCAGAAAAACACACCCCAACTCTAACAGGTGTCTTGGGGCGCAATTCGCGTGGAACAACACTTTCCGCCTTATCTAAAAGAGTGATCAGAGACTCGGCTGCCTGCCTTGGATCTTGGGCGTATGCGCTTAAACCCGGTTTAATCTGTAGCAGGAAAATTATCACGGTTAAAAGTAAAAAAGGGTAAGACTTGACATGAATGGTAAAATCCACAAAGCAGAAAAACAAAACCTAAATAAGATGTGTCACCTGCACGAAAAGCTCAAGATCTTTGCCAATGTAAACGAGATCTAAGTTCTGGTCAAAATGGAAGACATGGACACGGCTGCCAGAACTGCCAGCATCGAAGATGACGGCGTAAGAGTTGGGTGATTTGTGATTGGGGGACATTTTACGATGAGTGATAGCATAGTCTTCTATGGACTGGTTTGAAGAGCTAGCAGGCATTAAATAGAGCACAAAAGTAATGAGGAGGAGTGGAACTGAGACCACGAACAAAACGCCGCGAAACCTGTAGATCTTATCGGAGAAGGACTCCGAACGGCCGGGACGCTTGAGCATTTTGCCAGATTCGTTTTCGGATAGGTGCTGGTCAGGGGAATTAGACGGCGGAGAATTTCCAGCCTGACCTTCAAAAAGTTCAGCAGCAGACGGCGATCGATAACGGATCTGACCGTTGACAGTGGCAGGGGGGCCCTTCAACTGCTTGGTTTCTTGTAGAGACTCCAGCTCTGTGACTGGAAATTTTCCACCAACGATCTATCTCCGACAGAACTAAACGCAAATGCGAACCTGAAGATCGAGAAGCAACAAGTTCATGAAAACTGCGTGAATGTGATACTATTGGTTGTGTAGGCAATGAGTAAATAACCCTTGCGAAAGAACAAGAACGAGGAGGAGAAGAATCTGTCAATGTCTGTGTATGAAGTGAGATAAATGCTATTTGGGTGTTAGTATGTTTGTGTGTCTCAAAAATGGTCATAGATCGTAACCGTAATTTGGGAAAGAATGAAATGAAAGTGGAAGAATACCCGATTGGGCCTCCGAGTCGGACTCGGAGGAGGACAAAAAACGAGTCGTTCTGAAACTTTCAGCTTCCGCGCCGTCCTACGAGAAACGGAATGAACGTGCCAGAAACGGTTTTAAGGTGGGGGGAATTGGGGAAAAGTGCTTCCTAGCAGACTTGGCGTTTCAGCGTTTAAGTTTCAGCACTAGATTGAGTATACTCAACATAAAGTGCAATCAATTTTATGGCCACTTTTTCTAACCGTGTATGTTGATGATTATTTAATATTAAGTTGATGGGATTATGACGTGGAAAGCTAGCCTTACTGCTCAAGTATTTAACTTTTTCTATGTAGTTAGTATAGTTATATCTGAATTAGCGGAGGGAATGACGAGCCAAAAAACAAGTAGGAATGTAGGATCCAAATGCACTTTTGTGGGCCAATAAGGATTTTATAGAAATTTTTTTTATTACTCATAAATATTTTTTAATTAAAAGCAATCATATTTAATATAGAGTTAGATATTAAATGTAAGTATTTTTTTTATGAAAATTTAGATATTAATTTTTCATATTGTAAAAGACTATCTCTTTTCACTAGATCCAACCTCTATTAATTAAATGTAAAGAATTTTTTTATTATTATTAAAGATTCAAAGGAACTTTAATCATAAAAAATATGTAACTTTTTGTCTTTTTTTTTTTTACCCACAGTCTGTGAATCATTTTCACGAAACACTCCAAAATCTAATGCATATTCATTGACTTCTCTTTCTATATATGGATTTATTTTGTAAAATTAATCCTTTAATTTATATATAATTTAATTAATTTTTTATCATCTATTTTTATCTTTAAAATGTCCTTATACTATTGAAATGAAAGGTGCATTATTCAATTCATATTCAAGTTTAATATAATTTTACCGGTTTTATGATAGCTGTTGAGCCCAAGTCTCTAACGTAAACAAACTATAAATATTGATATTAAAAATTCAAATTAGAAAATTTAAATTAAAAAAGAATTATAAGAAATGGATAGTGAACTTTTTAAATTGAGTATTTACTGTAAAAATGTTCAGTAGCAAAGCAACGATTAAAATGCAAAAACCACGAGGTAATTAATTTTTTTTTTTTAAAAAGACGAGTGCTTTAGGTAAAGAATACTACTTTTGGTTGGCGCAGAGAGAGAGAATGCGACTTTTGGTTTTATCTTTTCGACGAGGTCAACCCAACCCAAGTTAAATGCACACTTGCTACTATACCAAATCCAACGTGCGTCGTCGCTGGAGATAATATTCTTGTGGTCTGGACGTGGAACTGGTCACCGTGTCTTGTGTCAAGCTTATATCTATGTCTTCCATGAGGTTCACAAAGCCACAAAATCTGTTCGACAGTTCAAGGATTCACTGGATGTAGGATCAATCCATATATTAACTGCGGCAGGAACACCAGAGAACTAGAGTAGGATATCGTGGCACTGTGTATAATTTTAGCAAAAAGTATAAGCAACACACAGAAAATTTTACAACGTTGTGCTTGGATGGAGGAGATTTTGGGTTTAGATTTTAAATTTAGCAAAATCTACCATTTGGATCTATGAGAAAATTTTATATTTTATTTGTATTTTTAAATATGTCATACAACTTAATTATTTAAAATACTTGCTATTTTAACCATTTCATCTCTTTCTGTTTCACTTTTCATTTTCATTGCTTTTGAATTTTAAAATTTTTATACAATCTAAAAAAAAATTAAATATATGAATATAAAATTTGAAATTTAAAATTTGAATATAAATTTACCAATCCAAACTTACCTCTTCTTAGTGCAAGTCATCTAGGAATTTAAAAAATACTACAAAAATACCTTCCTTTTCAAATCGTTTAACCCAATTCACTTATCCTGCAGGGAAAATGTTTCTTTTGGTTGTAATAGTTCTTATAAGGAAGCTATGCAGATAAACCCCTAATGCATATAAGAATGGTTGAGCTTTAAAGAAACATTAATTCCAAAATTCTCCGCGTAAATTCGACATCCCATTTTAATTATATTAGTTGTCATTGACTTTATTTTTTTTTAAATACAAGTTCACAAAAAATTGTATAAAGAGACTAAAATCAAGTCATGTCTAAGTTCAATAAGCTTTTAAAATTTTGTAGGAATTCATTAAAAATTGTAATATTAAAATTGTTTTGATATCAATGGTCATAGAAAATATGGACCAATTATGTCTTAAAGCAAGGCTTCATCTGTCACTTAAAATTGTTTAGTTCTCAAATAAGAACAACTCTCTTAACATGATTTTTTGAATTACCCTTGCTCCAAAGTCCATCAACTTCGTCTCTTCCTTTTAATGGACTTCAGCGCTCCTATCAAGCTTTATCACCCTTTTTGTTTAAAGGAATTTTGAATGAGAAAGATATAAACTTTTAGCATCCTAGATCAAAAGTCGAGTGTGGTTGTCAGCTTCAAACAATTTATTTGCTTACAATGAGAGCTAAATTAAATCTTGAAAAAAAATAATAAAACCCAAATCTCCTTAACCCTTCACTCCTTGTCAAGGAACTGTGAACTTTGAGTGTATTATACCTTTATCCGTTTGATTAAATTATATATTATCATACAACTTTTGCGTTTCATCTATCAATTAAAAATATAACTAAAAAAAAAGACACAAATTGATAATTAAGTCTCCTGAACTACAAAATATTATATCATTCACTATTTAATTTATAATAAATACGTTAAGCCACCTTTTTAAACCCATTCAAACATTTTTGAATGCAAGCCAGTGTGGCACTGCCACGTTTTGGCACACGGATGTCCTCCCCAATGCCTTCCAATTCCAAAGATATTTTTTTGGGTCGAGAAGAAAAGTAGCCGTTGCGAGGCCGGGAGGGTATTCTAACGGTCACTTTGTCATCTGCTTTCTGAAAACTATCCATTGTGCATTCCCAGTTCATAAAACAGTTTCGTCTGCATCAGTTTTCCTCAGCTCCTCCCTCGTGTTGATCAGAGAGGTTTATCTTACACCGCTCAAGGTGACTAAAGGATCCTTTTTCCCTTGCCGAGAAACGCAAATTCTTCTCACCTTGTTTGTTTAGATTTCAAACTTTTCAATTGCTGTCGACTTTGTTGTTTATCTCCCGCTGTATCAATTTCGAATCGCAGAGAGCAAGAGTTTTGATCTTTGTCATCGATAGCAAAAATGAACGACCTCATGACCAAATCCTTCACCAACTACGTGGATCTGAAAAAAGCCGCCTTGAAAGACGAAGTGGATCTGGAAGCCAATCTTCCTCCCTCTGGCGTGGAACTTAGCTCTTCAACGACTCACTTGGATACTGACATGGGTCTCTTCCTAGAAGAGGCCGAGAAGGTAAAAACGGAGATGGGGGATCTCCGTGACATTCTGAGCAAACTTCAGCAAGCGAACGAAGAAAGTAAATCCCTACACAAGCCTGAGGCTCTAAAATCCTTGAGGAACAGAATCAACGCTGATATCGTCTCTGTGCTCAAGATGGCTAGAACGATCCGGTCTCAATTGGAAGAGATGGACCGAGCCAATGTTGCCAATAGAAGGCTCTCTGGCCTTAAAGACGGCACGCCTGCCATTTACAGAACAAGAATTACGGTCACCAATGGCCTCCGCAAGAAACTGAAAGAGATAATGATGGAGTTTCAGGAACTGAGGCAGAAGATGATGGCGGAGCACAAAGAGACTGTGGGAAGATGCTATTTTACTATAACAGGGGAACACCCAGATGAAGAAGTAATTGAGAAGATCATCTCTAATGGGAAGAGGAGTTCTTAAGCAAAGCCATACAAGAGCACGGAAGAGGGAAAGTTCTAGAGATGGTGGCGGATATACAGGACAGGCACGATACTGCTAAAGATATCGAGAAGAGTCTACTGGAGCTGCACCAGGTGTTTCTGGACATGGCGGTGATGGTTGAAGCACAGGGAGAGAAGATGGACGACATAGAGCACCACGTGCTTCATGCTTCTCACTACGTCAAGGATGGGACTAAAAATTTGCAGACGGCAAAGCAATACCAGAAGAGCAACAGAAAGTGGATGTGCATTGGGATTATACTTCTCCTGATCCTAATCCTCGTAATCGTCATCCCTATTGCCACCAGTTTCAGCAGCTCTTGATTTAAAATTTAGGTTGGCTCCAGCCTCTAGGGGTGATTCTCAAGGCGTCTTGTTTCATTCTATATGACTCCGTTTCTTCAATACTGAGTTGCGCGACTCATCGTCGTTTAGTTGTGTTTGTGAAAAATTCAGCTCATTTTATTTAAGGCCTTCCCCGTGGCCATTTGGATTTCTGAATTTAACGTTGTGCTAATCCTTAATCCTGCTTTGGATGTTATAGAAAGGGAGTTTACTGAAAGGGAAATATCACTTTAAATCATTGGCCTTTATGTAGATTTTTTTGGTTTAATTAATTAATTCAGTCCATTTCGTTTGTGGCACACCGTGTCCTGTTTCCCACACATTTTTTATATGCTTCCCTGTTCTTTTATCGTCTCATAGTCCTTGAAAGGGAAATTAATCAATTACTATTATCAGAAACTACAATTTTTCTCGCACTTGTTAACGCGCCCATTTTCTGCCATGTCATGTCCAATACAGTATTAAAGCAAACTATTCTGTCTGAAGATTGTTCTGCTTTTAGACTATAATTTCCCTGATCCAGAAGACAGATCAAAACCAGACCAATTTATGAGGATGCTAGCATCGGGTTTGTACTTAGTATTGATTTTCTCTAGTTCTTTAAGATTTTATAATAAAAAATTTCCATGACATCTTCAAGATTAGACAACTGAAAATGTCATTATCCTCGAAACAAACAAATAAATAAACGAAAACGAAGGAATGAGAGTAAAGATAATGCTGTATACACTGCCCTTGTTAAACAAAGAGGAACAACACTGACCTTGTTAAAAAGAAAGAGGAACAACATTAATCAAATTGCAAAATCATCAAATTTAAATTTCCATTTCTATTTCATACGTCTCAAGGGCTAGCAATGAAGGAGCCAAACTCACAACTCAAATTGGGCTGTTCATCCAAGCCATTGGATTGAGCCGAACGGCAGATCCATCTGGTCAAGACCCAATAAGTCAAATCAGGCCTATTGTTGGTCATGCTTGAAAAACTTTTGCCAAAAATATACGAGTAAAACAGTCTAGAGAAATTCTTAAATCGGAGTCGTGATGGGGCTTATTTTTTAAAAAAGGTCAAGTTTATGACCTGTATCCAGACCGAATTACACAAGGCCTAGCCTGTAGAGTGTCTTGTTTAGCTTTATGTATGTGTATATACAATTTAATATTTAATATTTAATATAATTTAAACTAACTTCATTTAATTATTATTATTATTATTACCTTAAAATTTTTTAAATGTATTAAGTTTTAGAAAAAATATCCTTGCAAATTCTTATAATTTTAATTTAATTTCTTACAGTTTATTTTATTTTAATTGAGCCTTTATAGCTTGATAAGTTAAATTTTTTAATCCCTAAAAATTCAAATTCTTGAATTTAAAAAAAATAAAAATTTTTATATTTTTATCACATGATTATGTAATTTTAGAATTAATTGCATAATTTTTATAATTTAAAATTTATATAATTAGGTTGTTTTTTAAATATTTTTTATATTTATAGAATTTTTATTAAAAAATAAAAATTTAACAGTTTATTAAATCAATTGTTTTAATTTTTGATTAAAAATATTAAATTAAATTTTCTATAAACTCTCAAAGCATTTTTTTGGAAAATTTAATAATTTATTATTAATCTTAACCCTAAAGGATTAATATATATTATAGACTATTAGGGTTTTATTAAAATAAAATAAACTAAAAAAATCTGAATCATAATTAAAAAAAATTATAAGAATTTGTAGATTAATTCTCCCAAAATTTTATTCACAACCTTTGAATAACCAACCGCATCAACATCACCAGTCAAGGGAACCTCTCATTTTTCCATTGTCCTTCTTTTCACTCATTTTCTTTTCATCACCGATTTTTTAATAGTTATGATTTAATATCATTTTAAATAAAAAAATAACTTTGAACTACGACCGTAGAGAATCTTGAGTATGGTTGTGTTAAAAAAAAAAAAAATGAGAGCAAGGAAAATGGAGAGAGGTTTGTTATTATTCTCATAAATCTCATCTCAGGACTTCCTCCCTCCGTCGTGGGCGCCTCGGTGCCTCACCCGCTTGCCTGTACAGCACTCAATCGCTTCCTTCATCTCTCAATATCACAATATCCGCCTTCACGTCGGTCTCCCTCTCTCGCTTCGCCTCTCAGTCACCTACGACAAGTACTCAATCGCTTCCTCGGCCTCTGACCTCTCAATCTCCATCTTCGTCTCAATCTTTCCCTCTAGCTTAGCCTCTCAATTGCCTGTCTCTCTTGGCACTCAGTTACTTCCTTCACCTCTCGATCTCTCAATCTCCGGCCGTCACTCAAGGTTCACCCCCGTACGACTCCGTCCACTGCTTCATTAGCTTTTTGCTCGTGATTTGTATCTGGAAAGTCAGGAATCTCGCTTCATCTCAATCAGTCTATTGCTTCATGCACCGACATCATAACGTCTCAAGTCTAGACATCGCACAAATTTGAGGGGCAGTGATGATCAAACTGTTTGATGCCCACTGTCACCTGCAGGACTCCAGAATCTTTAGCAAGACCCCCCAATTAATCAAGGCTGCCCAAGATATTTGGGGTCGCTTGCTTTGCCGTTAATGGAGTTTCCGAGAAAGACTGGCACTTGGTTAAGGAGATGAGCGAAATCCATCCTTCTGTCATTCCCTGCTTCGGTCTTCATCCATGGTCATTTCTAGTATCAATCTCGTCTTTTTTGCTTCCTCATTCCGTTCCCTCTTTTTTTTTTCCGGTTAAGTTAATTCGGATGAGTAGAAAGGATTTGGGACTTCTCTATGTGCAGGTTTGTTGCAGAGAGGAGCCCCAACTGGTTCAAGACCTTGAAAGAATACTTTGACGCTACACCCTCTGCTGCAGTCGGAGAGGTACCTTTTTTTTTTTTCCGTTTAAAAATTCCTTTGTTGATTAATTTCCATGATTCTGGGGAAATGTAGAGTCCACTTGTAGTTGTGGATACTGCTCTTGTTGTCTCTCTGCAGTTCGGTTGCGTTGATGCCTGGCCTGTGCTTACCTGAAAGTATGTTTATTGATGTAAAAAAAAGGAGTTCCTAACTACGATTTTTGGGAACTTTATTTGTTGTGTTTAACATTTTCTCTCTCATTTGGATTACCAACGTATGATATTTGAGAATTCACTAAATAGAAATACTAATTAGTGAAAGCATGAGGCTAGCGACTGACAAAGTGGCAAGTTACATGTCTTTGTTTTTTATGGTAAAGAGATTAATTATTTTTCAAACTATACTTTTTGGATGTACCTAGGCATGCTTGGTTTCCAGCATTGCATACAAGCGTTAAAATCGATAGATGCTTTTAGGGCATTTGTGTGTGCGTAGCTGAGATTTCATATAGTGTTCAGATGAATTGACTGTAGCAGCGTGTGACACTCTGACTCTAGTATTATGTGCTCAACTGTTGTGATAGAGTGTTTATTTTATTTCAGATTGGTGTGGACAAGGGATCTCATGGAAGGCAGATTGATTTCACAGAGCAGGTTTTATCACCTCCAGTGTTTCATTATCCTCTTTTCTTTCAGCTGTCTGTGCAGTATTTTTCTTATTTTTTTCCCTTAGTGGTCTGGAACTCTTGATAGCTTCATCGGTTCTCTTGGAGCATAAGCTCCGATTTGGCTTTCTCTTCTCTTTCTTATATATTTATATCTGCACATAGAATACCTTAATAGGAGGTAGATTCTCCCACAGTTTAATAAAGATATGTAGGAAGTGGCTTCAGCCTTCATGTCCTGTTCCTTCCTTTATTTAAAAAATATTAGCCACATCGTTGCTAGTGTGTTACAACATCTCTGCAGGTTCAAGTATTACGGCAGCAACTTGAACTTGCAAAAGACTTGAACAAGCCAGCATCTGTACACTGTGTTCGGGCTTTTGGTGACCTTCTAGAGGTGATGAAGTATGAATTTTGATATTTGGTCTTTTCCTGTTTCTTTCAATTGTTAGCTGCCAAAAATTTCTTCTAAAGTGAATTCTCATTTTAAGCCTTCTAATTTACATTATTCCTTTAAAATGTCAAAATTTCCAGGTCCATTGGGCCTTTCCCTGCCGGTGTCATTCTTCATTCCTACCTAGGTTCTGCTGAGATGGTTCCTGAATTTTCCAAGCTTGGTGCTTATTTTTCCTTCTCTGGGTTCCTTATGTCGCTTAAAGCGAGCAAGGCAAAGAAAATGTTGAAGATGGTAATGTTCATAACCTCTGATATTTGATCATTTTTCCAATCTCTTGTATGTCAAAACTGTTAATGGTCTTAACTTCATTCCATTTAGGTACCATCTGGTAGGATTTTATTAGAGACAGATGCACCAGATGCTCTGCCGAATTCAAACATAGATTCTCTCTTTTTCATTGAAGGAGATGCTTCACTCTCTGAACATATACGTGGACAAGCAACTCCGTCAACTTCTAGCTCCTCCACAGATGCTTCAGTGTTGCCAAAAGAAACACTTAATCATCCAGCAAACATTCGCAACGTATGTGCCTTATATATCGTCTTTGTTGTTGTCTTATTTATTCTAAAGAAGCATACCTTTTTTCCATTATTCATGTGCTGATAGAATTCGAGTTTCACTGACAGTGATTACATCAAATTTTCTAACAGTTGCTTTATTGGAGATAACAATTTGTCCGCTAAAGACGAACACTTTTATCATATTTTACTCGTATGAAATGAATGTTTTGTGTTTCAATTATTGGGTGTAGTGTAGTGAATATCATTGTCAAGCAGGGGCCAATACTTTTATTTCGACATTGAGGTCTTCATTGTACATGCAGGTGCTTGATTATGTTGCATCCATGTTGGAGATTTCTAAAGAAGAACTTGCTGAACAAAGTTACCACAATGCAGTCCGCCTATTCTCATATGAAGGTTCCAAAGTCCTTCAAATGTAAACAAAATCAGGACGAGGTTATAGTCTTGTAGATTGATCCAAGAGTTCTTGTACTGCTTTTATATGCGAGTAATCTGTCAGATTTAGTTAGCTGCAAGATGTCAATTATTCATGCTGGTAATGCCAATTAATTAACCACAAAATAAAGAGGACAGTGAAAGAGGAATATGCGAATGTTTAAATATAAACAAAAGTGCTTCATATTGGTTAAATAAATTACATCAACCCTGTTAATGGACTAGCGGTATTTTGTTTAATATTTGTATGCAAGCATTACATGACAGTTCAGATGTAATTGAATCAATCAATACAGTATTGATGACAAGCTTCAAAATTTACATCAATTTTTGATCAATTTACAGATAGTATAAGTTGCGTTTCAAATATTTCTTCGTAAAAAAACTGTTTCCACTTCAGCTGATTGCATGACAAAAAGGATATTCTAAGTTTAACTGATAGCGATTATTCTTTTTTTTTTTTTTGGATTGAATTGAAAATGTTAGTGCTTGTTTGGATAGGCTCCATAATCAATTACATAATTCTAAGACCATGGCTTTAAGGGGAGCACATTCGTTGCTCATCAAGGGTGATGAACACTGTGCTCATTGCTCCTAATGAATTTGAACCGTTTAGATTTAATTTGGATGGATGGTCTAGATTAGACTATTTGTTTTATTTTTTAAATAAAAATTTATAAAATTTTTAATAAATATATTTATTATTAACATGTACCATTTATATTTAATTAAATCAGTCTAAATTTAATATTAATTTTTTATAAATGTTTATAAATTAACAATATAGATTTATTTTAAACTGTTTTGAATCTGACAACATAACAAAATAAAAATTTTGAATCTAAAAAGTATAGACTAAATCTGTATGATTAATTTATAAAAAATTAATATTAAATTTAGACTCGTTTGATTAAATATAGGTGGTACATGTTAATAATAAATATGTTTATTAAAAAAATTTATAAATTTTATTTAAAAAATAAAAAAATAATTTAATCTAATTTGGATGATTCAGATTCATTGAGGGATGATAAGCATGCAGTGCTCATCACCTCCAATGAACATTAAATGTGCTCCCAGTTTTAGAGGGGGAACCCATTTCAAAATGGAGTGAAATTATTATTTTTGATAGGAGGAGGGTGACATTTGCATCAATTCAATGCATATCCAAGGGGAGGACTTTGTGGCAAAAGGATGAAGCATGAAAAAGACGATAAACAAGATATAGAATTTTGTAACAAATGGATGAGAACATATTAGAATGAGCAAGAAGACATCTCAACTTAAGGAGAAAAATATTGGAGATTGTAGACAGTGGGCACAACAAATTAGTAAGACAGGTTGAACTTAGACACCTGCAGTTGAAGAAAGATTTACACCCAATCAAAGTTTGAGTTTTAAAAAAAGATGATAGAGGCTTTGAATCTGCAAGCCACACAATCAAGGGTGTATTTGGGAGGTTAAAATTAAGATAAATAATAATAGATTCAACCGTGATAATCGATCATGAAAAGCTGGTAAGATGAGCTTATCCCAAAATGGAGTTCAAAGCGTAGAATTGATTTCTTAAAAAAAGAGGGTGTTTGGATTTTTTTTTCTTCCTAAAACCATGATTTAGGGGGCATAGTCAATTAATCTAGCAACTCCAAATGGTTCAATTGTGTCAAAATCAACTTAAAAAAAAAATACCCAAACATAATTGTGTTATAACATAATTAATTATAATAAATCAATCATATTGATCAATTTTTTTTTATAATCAATTATATCCAATTAAAATTCAAATGTGTCTTTAATTTTTTATTATAATTTTTTATTAATTTAAAGAGAAACAAATAGGGAAAGAGAATGAGAGATTTCAAAACAAAGCTTATTCACTTTTATTTATCTGTCTGGATTTATAAAATCTTACTGCAAAAGATTTAGTAGTTTTTTTTTTTTTACTGAACAAAAGTTTTTTTTTGAACTGAAGAGAAGTAGATTTTATTGCTCTAATCACTCTTTTATCATGCCATTTGATGCACCAAAGCTCAAGTATAAAAGGTAATGAACATTAGAAAAATACTAATTTTTGTAATTATTTTCTTCTCGTTCTCATTTAATAATTGCAGCAGACATTACTAAGAAAAAAAGCCCAAAAAAATTAAAAAAAAAGAGTTAAAAAGGTTAAAAAAAACAAAAAGGAAGGGCGAATCCATCGGTGATCATTTACCATTACGAGCTAAAAAAGTTGGGCCGTGCATGACAATTTAGCCTATAAAGAGTTCGAAGAACTGCGAAGAAAATGTAAGTCTCTCACCGGGATCTGAGAGAAGTTTTGACCGAAAAATGACTGATCGGAGTTCGTAATCGTAGAACACAAACATTTGCTTCCCCATACGCCACATATAACCAAATAAATAAATAAACAAATAAAAAGTCAAC
Organism: Prosopis cineraria; assembly: GCF_029017545.1. Taxonomy (NCBI): domain Eukaryota; kingdom Viridiplantae; phylum Streptophyta; class Magnoliopsida; order Fabales; family Fabaceae; genus Prosopis; species Prosopis cineraria. The sequence goes on along the minus strand of NW_026555334.1, from coordinate 36,416,405 downwards.
GATGTAACCTTGCGTCCATTTCAATCAAAGGCGGAATTGGTTAGGCGTAGAAGCTATCCCATTTGTTGATGAAATCAAAGTATGATGTTTGTGCTTGCTGAAGATCATAGTTTAGAGGGTTGAGAAGTAGCAATGATGAAACTGTTCGATTCACACTGCCACCTGCAGGACCCCAGAATCTTAAGCAAGGCACCCCAACTCATCAATACCGCCCAAGACATTGGGATCGTCTGGTTTGCCGTTAATGGAGTTTCCGAGAAAGACTGGCACTTTGTTAAGGACATGAGCCACACTCATCCTTCTGTCATTCCTTGTTTCGGTCTCCATCCATGGTCATTTCTATTATCAATCTCCTAACTTTACTCCTTCAATGCTTTTTGCCTCTGGTTTAAAGTTATTCGGCTGTGGATCCATGAATTGTAAGTTCTCTACCTGCAGGTTTATTGGAGAGAGGAGCTCCAATTGGTTCAACACCCTCAAAGAATATTTTGACGCTACACCCTCTGCTGCAGTTGGAGAGGTATCCCTTTCTTTCCATCCCTTTGAGGTTTGCCTAATTAGTAATTACATTTGCTACAAGAAATTGGAGTTGCTTGCTTTGTATTCAGGAGAGGATTGCATTAAAAAAGAAAGAAAGAAAGAAACTCTTGTATGGACTATATTCATGTAAGCTAGTAATGATGATTGTTGATTGGCCCCCCAAATATATATATATATATATATATCTTGACTGAAAAGGCGTGTTCAAGATTGACTCGTTAGATGGAAGTTTTCTTACAATGATTTCCTGGGACTTAATTACTGTAAGCAATGTATAACTCTAGTATTATGTGCTTGACTTTCGTTGTGATATGAGGTCTGTCCCCCCCCCCCTTTCTTTTAAGGGTGATATGCAATGTGAGTGTTTAGTTTATTATATTTCAGATCGGTGTGGACAAAGGACCACTTGGAAGTCATTCTAATTTCTCAGAGCAGGTTTTTCCTTCTCTTTTCTCTCAGTTGTTTATGGAGTGTTTTTCTCTGTGGTCTTCATAGCTTCGTCATCATGGCTCTTGGAGCAATCCATGAATGCACCTATTTGATTTTCCCTTTCTTAAATATGTATATCTGCATATAATTACTTCAATAGGAGAGTAGATCCTGTCAAAGGCCCAATGAAGTTGTATATGAAGTGGTTTCATGTTGTATCTTCCTACATGCAATTTCTGTGGCATCGTATTCCCGAAAAAAAAAAAGTGGTTTCATGTTCCATTCGTACCTTCTTTTAAGATATCGGCTAGACTGTTTCTTCATGCATCAGTACATCTATTTAGGTTGAAGTATTGCGGCAGCAGCTTGAACTAGCAAAAGAGTTGAACAAGCCAGCATCTGTCCACTGTGTTGCTGCTTTTGATGACCTTCTTCAGCTAATGAAGTATGAATACCAATATCTCATATTACAAAACTTGGTTCATCGTCAATGACATTTTGGTGATTATTCAAATGCAGAACTTTCTTTCCAAATGAGATTTGATTAAGTCTGCAAAAGAGAGTTCTCTTGTTACCATCAGTTTAACAAATAGAAGATGCATTCTATGACGTACTTCTGATGGTGTTCATTTGTTTCTTGATTTCTTGCTTGCAATTTTGAAGTCCATTGCACTTATCAGCTTGAAAGTGTAGATGTTTATCCCCCCAATTTTGCTTCTGCAAACGCCAGGCTATCAGATTGTGCGAACAGATAGAGTGGACTTTGCAAGTGTTTCATTTTATGAGATATGATATTAGGAGGATAATGCTTCTCCACAGTATGACATTGATAGGGAGGAACAGTGCTCCCAAGTTTGTTGTGCATTTATTATTGAATGAGATTATGTCAGTCGTATAAGGACGACCTTGCTAGTAATTCAACATTGATCATTTTGTCACTGAACTTTTGAAGCACATTTCCAATTCCTAGTTATCTGTTAGTCTTCTAACGTGAAGTGTCATAAAAATTTCAAAATTTCCAGGTCCGTCGGTCCTTTTCCCGCTGGTGTCATCCTTCATTCGTACATAGGTTCTGCGGAGATGGTTCCTGAATTTCACAAGCTTGGAGCTTATTTTTCTTTCTCTGGTCACCTTTTGTTTCTAAAACCAGACAAGGCAAAGGAAATGCTGAGGATGGTAATTTTCTCCAAGGTCATATGATCAAATTTGATTTTTGTTATATTATATATGGCAAAACTAAGTATTTTCTTAATTCTGTATTCTATATAGGTACCATCTGATAGGATTTTACTGGAGACGGATGCCCCAGATGGACTTTTGAGGTCAAATAGAGATACTCTCTTTTTCGTTGAAGGAGATCCTTCTCTCCCCCAAGAACTTGGTGGCCAAGCAACTCCTTCCTCAAACCTTGGCTTCTCAATTGATGCTTCAATGTTGCCAAAGGAGACACTCAATCATCCAGCAAACATTCGCAACGTAAGTGGCCTATGTCATCATCTTCCCCATTGTCTTGCATATTCGAAATAAGCACACCGTTTACTAAATCCCCTGCAGAACGAAGTTGAGTTTCAAGAATAGTGATGATTCCATGCGATTTTCCAGGATTTAACTTGTATGCTTGAATACATCAACACGTTTGCTTCACAGTTGGTGTGTGTAGTACACATCACGAAAAGCAGGGGATAATAGTTTTATTTAGGTTCTCAGATTTTCAACTTCACGTGCAGGTACTTGATTACGTTGCGTCCATGCTGGAGATTCCCAAGGAAGAACTTGCTAAATTGAGTTACCAGAATGCTGTCCGCCTATTCTCATATGGAGGCTCCAAACTACTCCAAACGTCCACAAAATTATAACAAGAGGTTTAGATTGTACGTACCAACAGTTCTTGGATTGAACCGACATGTTAATGTGTGAGGTGAGGTTTGCTTGTCTGTCAAATTTGGTTGTCTCATTCTAAGAAGGATGTAGGTGTGGGACAGGGTTAGTGAATATTAATGTCAATAAATTAATTACTTGGGGGCAAGGAAGCATGAAATTAAAGCGTGAATGTCAAATACCAGACACAATTCCTTTCACATTTTTAAGTTGACAGTAGCTCATGTGAGGGGTTCATGGATGAGTTGGTTGATCACAGGGTTTGAATCAACTAGAAAGGATTGGTTTAGTTTAACCAAAAATCTCAAATTCACGTTGTGAGAACATAGCAACGTTAAGTCTTATAGTTTGAGTGGAGCAGGCTCAGCATACTGGATGCTCACGCAAAGAAAAAAAAAAAGATGAGTAAATAGATAAGTATAATATTAAAAAAAGACTATTTTTTCAGACACAAAATTGTGTTAATGTGTACTTATTCTCATCCATGGATTATATTCTTGATTTTCGCCAACATCCATTGATTATATTCGACAATGCAGGGAGTGTAAATTTATTGAACAATCACTTAAAAATTCATCTAGAGATAAATATTCAATTTCTAACTCGTCGGTTTCTTAACAAGATTTCTATGGACATATATCTTAATTTATACACATTTTTCAATATTGAAGCAAGAATCGTATGAACGCGATCTCTTAATTAATAATATTCCTAAAAGCTTGATAAATGATAGAGCACAATAGAATCTTACAATTCATATAACCGACCCCACTTAATGAAATAAAGGCTTGTTGTTGTTGTTGAAGCAAGAATCGTATGAGCCTGACTAGCGTATTAATCTCTTCTCCCCCTTCCAGTAAACAAAGATTGGCATACCTTGCAGATATTTATTATTGAAAGCGTATTTCAGAAGAACTTATCCAATTAATCGTACAAACCAGTATGAAGAAATTAAAAACCTTCCCATCACCAGCACGCAAGTCATGCACAGTGCCTTTGACTTGGCGCGATAAGAAGCTCCGCCTTTGTAGCGGCTGAAAATCTGCAAATACCAAGTACTATATGTTTCTTCTTAGCATTCTTATGGCTAATTCCACAATTAAAACCAAGGATTATCATCGTCCCAGTACCAGTAATGACATATTTTGATATTTATAAAACTTGCATACACGTAAATATATGGAAGAATTAATCAGGAGTTGTTCAGCTGATAATCTGATCAATTCAAGAACTCAAGGAAGAATTTGAGGAACTTTTGCATTTCAGTAGGAGGAAGAGCCACCAAAACGTTAACCCCAGAACCAGTACTTTCACCCTCATCATCTGGGGGGAAAAAGAGTATAATATCCTTCCTGTGATACACCACCGGGCAGCTATACTTGGGCTTTCCCCATGGATACTCCACCTCTGCAAACCCTAATCTCCACCACGACGACACCAGCACCTCCCCATTCGGAAACCCATGGTACAATTCTCCCCAGTCTATCACCGATCTTGCGTACTCATCTGTCATTCTCATCGCCCCTTCACTCACCATCTCCACCAACCGGCCAAATGGCCCTCGCTCCAATTCCTCACGCTTGGCCGTCGCATATGCGGTCAACACCGCGTTTCCAGCGTAGGCCTTAGGCAGTGGAGGGTTCAATCGCGACCTAATATCCACCGCATATAGCATAGTCGAGGACCGATTCGGATCATCTCCCGCGGATAACGCCTTGCACCTCCACACGAGAGCGGTGACGACGTTGAAGCCGGTGATGCGGGCGGCTCCGGTGGCCTTGGACTTGGCCTCAGCCTTAAGGTGGTTGATGTTGTCAGCGGTTAAGCGGAAGATCTTGAAATCGAGATCCTCGGAGGAGGCTTCGAAGACTCCAGACTCGGGGCCCGTGGCGGGGACATTACCAAGGCTGAGCAGCTCGGGGTGAGGGAAGGCGACACGTGGAGGCGATCGAGCGGCCAGGAGATGCCTGTCGTGACAAGGGGTCACAGCCAAGGGCCTGTTAGCAGCCAAAGCAGCGAGGTTGTCCAGGAAGGTCTTGAAGGAAATGCCGTCGAGCGCGGTGTGGCTCGTTGAGATCCCAATTGCAAAACCCCCACAGTTGAAGGACGTCACCTGCAATGAAGCGACATAATTAATTAGTTACTATGGTTGCTCAATTCTCATTGATGTTTAACAAATATTATCTGCTGCCTTGACATGACGTGACGTTATTTATCCTACTCTTAATTTCCCTATGATTGCTCAATTCATTCATTTCTTGCTGATACGTGCTCCCAGCCTCCCACGGCATTGAGAGCTTCAACTGGCACAGCTGATTTTTCCGCTTTCCAATTAGCGCGCGCGCTCGCGCATTTATATCCAGAGAGAGAGAATTTCATAATGGGTTGCATAAATTATGGGAACATTATCTAAATATCGATCACATAAAATTAACATGCATTACCACCACATTATTTGAACTCGCCAGTCACAACCTTTCCTTCACACCCACGGTATTGTGCGAAATAATTTGCTACTGCTAATTAAAGGGTGAATTATTGATGGAATTTTAATTTCATGCCTCTGTTTTAATTTCCATTATTTTTCTTCCCATTTAAATATATTTTTTAAATTTTCTTTTCTATTTGTCCTCCCTTACTTTTCCCTGTTTGCCTTTTCGTGTATCTAGGGGAGAGACCGGTGAAATATTAAATAGAGTCAGCAGCTTCATGATTGGGAGATTGGAATGTTCATAGTCAGCACAGCATGTCCATGCCTCTATGGGAGAGTCTTTCCGTTTTTCTTCCTCTATTTCTCCAATACCTATCATTTAAATTATTTTATTAAATAATTTTTTAAATAATAACATTAATAAATGATGAAAATAAGGAAAATGAAAAGAAAAAAAATGAAAGAAACCCCAAATCCATACGTCTGTACCATCAAAGCATGAGTTGAAAGAGACGTGGGGCGAAAAATTTCTGCAATTGGTTTCCTTGCTCATCATGATCGCTGCTGCTTATGAGATCTCAACTATCTATGTCTAATTTAGATAGTTTAAATTTAATTTTTTAAATTTTTATTTCATACCCCTTTATTAAAATATAAGGCATTTTTAATCGAATTTAGCTTCTCAATAAAGTAGCTACCTACTTTAAGATTAATATTATCTTTTCATATTTACTTTTATTGAATACCCTATAATAAATATAAAGTTTTTATCATTAGGTACACTTTAAAAAAAAGTAATGATTACACAATAAAGAATTAAAAATGCTTTATATTTTTAAACATTCAACTCTTCAAAAAATGCTTTATATTTTTTAACGAATAGAGTATTTATTACAAGAGATCATAAAAGTTAAAATTAGAATGAAGGACAAGATAAGTGTAATTGAATATTATAATTTTAGTATAAAATATGCTAAGTTTAAAATTAAGCAGGATATTGTCCAAGTTACAAAAGCAGTCTTTTAAAAATAAAGTTGTGTAATTTTCAATTTGACACCCCTGAAAATAGTAGTATTAAATTTAATTAAAACAATATAATTTTAAAAAATATTTACTTTTAAATAAGTAAATCAGTATAATTTTTTAAAAAGCTTTACTTCCAAAAATTAAATTAATTTAATTTAAAAATTTTACTTTTAAAGAATTGTTTAATTTTGCCAATGAGACATTGTCTCAATCTCTGGATTTTTGAATTTTTAAGAGAGATAATAGCATTAACTTGTTGCGGTTCTTGGGCCTTAATTTAGTTTTGTTTTATTTGCTGCGTTATCTCCTTGTCATATAAAAAAATAGCTTTCTCTCAAATAATACATTTTTAATAACTGTCCCCTTGTTTTAAGGAGGTATGATTAGGGATAATATAGTATTTTTAAAATTATATTTTGACATTCGATCCTTCAAAATAATAACTATTTTTAAGATCCTCTACAATAAATATTATTTTTTAAGTCCATTGTTATAATTTCCGTTAAAAATTATAAAAAATTTTAATAAATTTTTTTTATCATTATTCATTACTAATTTGGATAATTCAAATTTAATTTATATGATCTAAATTTATATTAATTTTTTTAATAATTTTTATAAATTGATCATCCACATTTACTCTGAACAGTTTAAATTTGAAATTTTTATCTTGTAATTTTTTAATTTTTTTCATAAAGTGCTAGTTAGGAGATTATATTTATTTTTAATATTATATTTATAAAAATATATAATTTTGAAGATTATAAAAAACTTAATATTAAATCTGAACTATTTAAAAAATATTTGGAGAGTTAATTTTATTTAAAAATATAAAAATATTTAATGTTAAATCGGATCATCTAGGCTAAGTATGTATTGTCCATATTAATAATGAACATATTTATTAAAAAAATTTATAATTTTTTAAATTTATATTTTAATAAATATAAAATTAAAAAAGTTTTAAATTGGATGGTACAAATTTCATTAAGGGCAATGAGTATCGTGATATTCATTTATTTAATGAGAGCATCAAAGCCAATCCCAAAATTTCTCGAAATCATTGAATCCCTCAAAAAAATACATTATTTATGTCGTTCAAAAAAGGGCATTATGATCTTAGAACTGACTATGCATGGCTAGAGCTGGTAAAAAGGGCCAGCCTGGCCTTACAGGGCCGGCCCTTGAAGAGCTTGGGCTTAAAAGGGCTAACCTTTTAAGCCTAAATTTTCTTTAGAATTCTGATATTTAAAGCTTGGCCCTTGACATAGCGGGATCAGGCTGGCCCTGCGGGCTTTAGGCCTTTTTAACTATTTTTATTTTTTTTTAATTTTTAATCAAATAAAAAATTACTTCATTCTAATATAATACTTAATCAAGAAAGGTACAAAAAAACTAACTAAATAATATCTAAATGAACTAAAAAAATAAATAAAATAATAGCAATGCAATAAGCAATGGATCGGCTAAGCCGACAAACACTCAATCAAAATTAGAAGAGTAAATGTTGAACTGAATGAATTATTATCATGGATCTAGATGAATTAGGGGATTTAAGGTTGTATTTTTAAAAAAAATAGTAGCTAAGGATTTCTGTATGAAATTTATATCAATTAAGAATCAATTGTTGTCAAAACCTGAATGAAAAATAAGCTACAATGAACTATTGTTAATTTAAAATGAGTTGTTATTAAAACCTAAATGAATACTTATTGATAAAGGCTAATTCGAATCCACAAGTATCTACTCGAATTTTGACAACAAGTGATCCTTGACTGATATAATTTTTTATCAGTGATTCTTCATTGCTATTTTTCCTTCTTTTTTTTTTGTCTTCCATCCTCAGCAAATATGGGCTAATATGTGATGTGGAGTAAAATTTAATTTAATTTTTTTTTCAAATCTAAAAAGAGTGAAAATTATGAGAAGTAATTAAAAAAAATGCATATGCGGGCTTAAATAGGCTAGCCCTCGGCCCTGCAGGGCCAGCCCTTTTACGTCCTAAATTAAACTGCCTTAAACGGGCTGTTTATGCCCAATTTATTATTTTGAAGTCCTATTTTTAAGCCTGGCCCTACTCTTATACGGGCTTAAATGAGCTAGCCCGACGGGCTCGGCCCGTTTTCCTGACTCTATGCATGGCTGGCGAGCCGTAGACGGATGTTTTTGACAATTCAAACAATAAAAAACTGGAAAGTCAACATGCACTTATGAAAGAATAAGATAGGCGTTAATTAACTTTATAAAAAAATTTTAAAATTTAATAAATTTTTAACTTTATTTCTATTAAATATATATATATATATATATAATTTAACAACACATTTTTTCTCCAATATTTAATAAAAAATAAAAAAAATCGTAATACAAAATTTAATGACATGATTTATAAATAAAATTAAAAATTTTTTTTTTCTCTTCTTTGTAAATAAGATCAAAGAGAGTACTAATTATGCCAAACTAGTTTCCATATTCATTGTACAAACGAGTACTAAGTTCATCATTTTTAAATTATTCAAATTTAATGTAAATGATATTCCTTTCATTAAAAAATATAATATATTTTTTGAAGAGTTGAATGTTTAAAAATATAAATCATTTTTAATCTTTCGATGTATAATCATTATTTTTTTTCAAAAATATCTCTATGAATAACGACTTTATATTTATTGTAGGGTGTTTAATAAGAATAAATATAAAAAAAATAAATTAATTTAAAAGTAGGTAATTATTTTATTGAAAGTGAGATTTAGTTTAAAATGCTTTATATTTTTTAATAGAGAAATTACAAGTTTATAATTTTTTATTTTTTTAAAAAAATTATTTTAATGAATACACAATCTAAAATAAAGGTTTTTTTAAATAATTTTTTATTTAAACAATACCCATTGAACAACTGTAAATCTAGATAAAAAAAATTAAATCTAAACAATCTATACGCGATAAGTGGTTCCCTAATTATACAAGACGTCAAAGTAAGCCCTACCCCATGGCCCGCCCGCACAATTATAGAAATATAGCATGCAGATGAACAAAACTAACCCTCTTCGCATGCAGTGTCACAAAATAATTAAGACTTTAATCAAAAGAAGCAAGTGCATCTGAAAGGATCGAGAGGATGTTTATCGTACCTGGAGAACACACAGTGGCTGATCACCTGGTTTGAGAAAATCCCTTGGTCTTATGAACTAGCTGAGCAAAAGCTGGATTAGGATAAACCAAGTCTCCTATCTCATCAAGCTCCAAGTCACTTGACGCCACCACAAACCCAGCTCCGGCACCGTTGCAGTCTATCTCCAACCGACCCGTTTCAGAACTGAGCTTCAGTCTTCCGGCGAAGAAGTCATAAGCCACCAAAGCATCGGCCAGAGCCCTCTTCAACTTGTCGGCTGCAGCTTCCGGAGGGAAATCCTTGTGGGATGCAAAGAAGTGGACAGTCTCAACGTCGAAATTGAGGACTTTATCTATGTTGGACAAGAACAAGGACTTTCTCTGCGTTTGTTTCGATGGAAAAACCAAGGACGATTCGTGGATCCTCACCTTTAGATCTTGAGGCAAAGGAGGGACTTCTTGGTAAATGGCTCCCATCTTCTTCGTGAATAGAAACTGTTCAAAATGTGAATAGGTGCGTGTTGCGCTCTCGCCTTTGCTGATCTAAAAACACACGCACACACACTTGGAAAACTGATGAGAATGGCTCAGATTCCGACACGAAATCAAGTGAGAGAAGATGGAATGATGATATCAAAAAAAGACAGTGAATGGCACACGGAATAGGGTTGGCATAGAAGGCATGTAAGTGTAGAGTAGTGAGAGAGAAACAAGTGTCAGAAAATGCAGGGTGTAAGGAGATTATGTTTGTGGACTGAATGAGCATGTTGAGAGGTTAATAAAGAAGGTGGTTGGTTAGTAGGTTCAGAAGATAAAAGGACAGGGTGTGGGAGTGCAACGGTGTGTAATGAAGGCTAAAATTGTTAGGTGGATGCAATGGAGTGGTGATCCATGCATTTTCCCATAATACATCAATACTTGCCGTCCGTACTTTCTATCTCTTTAATGCTCATTCATCAGTTTCAACCCAGTCTAAAAGTCTAGGTTCTCACGAGATATATAACTGGATGTGATTCTTATCTCAAGTCTGTTCACTCTTCTGTCTCCTCGAGTCCTGTAATTAATTTGGTGTTAGATCCAGTTTTTGCATCTCACATTTCTCTTTTCTTTTTCATTTCTAGAGCCAGCTATAAAGAAATCAGGCAACATAATAATGAACTCACAGCAAAGATATAAGAAAATGTATTTGAAAATTCAAGGTATGAAGATTTGAAAAATTAGGATAAAGCGTTCGTTGGTTTCGCAGAAGTTACAATATTCTAGTCATTTCTCAATTTCCTGCTGTGTCATACGCACGTGGTAAATATTATAAATAATTATAGTTTCATTGCACCAATCTAAAGCTGTTAAATATTTTGAAACAAAGTCAACATTTTGAAGTAAGGCTGTGCAAAAGTTCCCAATCCTATCTAATTTAGTCTTATTTGAGATAGTCTAGTTCTATTCAGTCCGTATAAACTTTAGTCCTTCAAAATCAAAAAGATTGAAAAAATTTGATTTTTTCTTTAGGTTGGATGAGACAGAAGACTAGATATCTGGACCACTTGATCCTATTAATTTATTTAATATAATTATAATTAATTTATTTTTGACAAATGTTTTAAGTGTAATTGATATTGAAGAGATGATTGCTTGAAAATTTGTTGAGTTTGTTTTTAAATTGTTGTTGTAATGTAGTGTTGTTGAAGTTTGTTAAGTGTTATTTTTGTTGAAGATGTAAATTTAAATCATTTGCACTATAATTGAAATATTTTTTTCTTATTGTTGGAAATTATTATGAATTTATTATGATTATAAGTATTTTTATTATCTTAATTGAGTTTATTAAGTTAAAATGAATTATTGCCTCTTATAGAGAAAAAAAAAGCTAAGTAAGTACTAGATTAATAGGATTAGTCTTTCAATTCTATAGATCAAGTCAAACCTTGTTAATAATTATCACTGGATAAGATTAGACTAGATTATAAGTTGTCTGACCCAATACTTTTCATGAAAGAGATCAGACTTTGGGTTAAGTCAATATCCAATATCTTTTAGTCTTTTGTGCAGCCCTATTTTGAAGTCACATACTATAGAAATATTAATGATCATACAATCTTTTTACTACAACTAAGAAATTCAAAATTGACAAATGTTAAGGAAAGTACTTAATCCAGTTTCTAGCTAGCACCCCGCCCAGCACGCACACACGCAAACACACAGATCTGGGAAGCCCAATTAGCGTACGCAAGAGGATAGAATCATCGAATAATTCAGTTAAATTTCAACCCCATTCCGCCACCACACATAAGTGCACTGCGAGCCTTTTGCATGCGGGCATTGTTGATCGAACTCAAATTCTATATATCCATTTCCCTTGCCTTCGATTATTTACTTTCAGTCTGAAATCTGAAGCACCTGTTTAATTGATCTCTTCCTCGTGTGCATTCCCAGAAGTAGGCCGAACCTATAATTACAGCAGCTCCGTTTACAACCAATATTTCTGGCTAACTAATCATCACTTCAAATTTTATTCTTGAAAAACACCAAACTCATTCCCTTGAAAAAGAAAGAAATTAATGGTTGAATGGCCAAATAAGCGTGGACGTGTTTGGGCCAGACACAGCGTGGGGGAGGGGGTCCTCATAAAGGCATCACTCCATAACTCTCTGGAAATGGAGACTTGAACAATGATGACCTTTCAAGAGAGACCATGAAAAGCACACCAGATTAGGACGTTCGCCCATATGACATTAATTGTACCCCCAGTTCCTAACTACATTTTCCGGCTTTTATATTTCCACAGTTTTCCTTCAAATCCACCCCTTAATGCAAGACTGATGGCTGTCATTACTTGGATTTCCATAAATGAGAAATGGCCGCTTTCACGTCGTCCAATTGTGACATTTAAACCCAGCACGGCATGTACATTTATACAAGCTTTAGGCCCCATCAGCCCTTGATACATTTCCATACCATGCACAGTCACTTCGTCGCAGATGTCTATAAAATATATTATTACAATATCCAATGCGCTAAGTATGGACTACATCTTGCCAAATAATCCTCATTACATTTGCCAAATATAGCTTTGAAACTCCACTTCAGCTGATGGTTAGGTTCTGTGGCCATTAAAAGCGCTGCTTCTGTAGGTTTCTGCGTTCAAAGCCTGTAAAGTTGAGTGTGTTCAGGTCCACAAACACTAAATCTTTCCCTTTTTTACTTTTTATGGGACTCAAGGGGTCCGTCTTCGTTGCTCGTCCCTGCACCATCACCTTGATTTAGATTGTCCAGATTAAAAAATTAAACAGTTTAGATGTGAAGTTTTTTTTTATTTTGTATTTATTAAAATAAAATAATTAACAATTTTTTAACAAATATTTTATCATTAATCAGGATAGTACAGCTTTAATTCAGATGGTCTAATTTAATTTTAATATTTTTATAATTTTTACAAGTTATATATCCAAATGTATTCTGAACATTTTATATTTATCATAACTTTTTTAATAAACAAAATATTAAAAATAAATATAATATCTTAACCAATACTTTTCTTTTAAAATATATTTTTTAAAATAATTATTCGTTAAAAATTTTAAATTTGAATAGTAAATTTATAAATTTAAAATATTAATATTAAAATTCACAATTCAAATTGAATCTAGACTGTTTAGTCATTGATAAACAGATTTATTAAATTTTTTATAATTTTCTATTTTATTTAATAGAAAAAAATAAAAAATTTAAATCTATACCATTCAAGTGAGATTTTATTAGTTGAGCGCTAAAGATGGCTCCGGATTGAAAATAATAAATCTGTGGTTCTCCCTATCTAGCAAGCACATAACGAATACACCATACCGGTGCACGATTCATAAGGGTCCCATGCATGTTTAATTCCAATTGCCAATTGCGTCTGGCTAAATTGACGGGAGTACTATACACAGCAAGTTTCATTGCTTACTATTCTATGGAATAGTATCATATATATATATATATATATCCATATAATTTACAAGTTGTATCTACTTATAGCTATAGATGTATGAAGTGTGCAAGCTGAGTGACGCATTAGGCCTGCAAATAATTTTATGGTTTAAGTGATTTGCACCGGGCTACATGTTTCATCACGACGTTGCACAATGTTTAATGATATTTTTATTTTGAAAACAATCACATATTTATTTATTCTGTCATTGCTTAAATATCATTATCATTCCGGTTAAGTGTATGGTTAATACCCCAAGCTCCGTGTCGCTGGTACAGTCGCTCTCATAATGATCATTAAGACCGCCGCCAAGAGTATAGCAGTGCAAGTAAATTAGTTTTTCCTCTGCCCCAAAACCAGAAAGGTGCAAACATGTTTTGATGGAGGCAGATCCAAAACATCTAAACATGTAGATTGTGGCTATAATTCTCCCTGGTATATATCAGCTCCTTCCAAACATGGACGATGACTGTACCTAAGAACACGGGCCACCACTTCGATTGCTTAGAAATGCAACTATACATGCATCACCAAAAATCTTAAACTATTCTTTCAAATATTCTTCTTCTTCCAAATTAATTTCCAATGAGCCAAATTTTGTTGAAACTTTAACAGATCGATAAATTCGGATTAATATCCGCAAGTCACTTCTGTCATTCCTTCATAGAAAATCACAAGCCAACTAGCAGATCTGGTCCTCATGTTCTTAACCTGATGGTTTTGAGTTCGATAGATGGGTCCAAAACTGCACACATGCAAAATATAAAATCAGGTATATATATGTAAAATCTTGAGCAAGCAAAATAGATGAAAAAAAAAATAATTTTTATGCTGCCATGATTATGCAGAACTATGCCTGGAAATCTGGAATTGGGGTCTACAGACATGTTGGGGGAACTTTCGGGTCACATTTTTAGAATGATGCGCGCGCGCTAAAATACCAAGCTCATGAAAACAGGGCAGATCTGCGTAAAGTGCTACACTTGGACTTACTCCTGAAAAGTCAAAGTTGACCCTCGGACAAAATTTGGCGGGTTTGAATCATGAACTTAACCGTCTACTCCAAATCTCTGATGGGAATGAACTGTCAAAAGACCCCACTGGCTAAAAGGTAAGGTTTTTGTTGTTAGGTGCAACAAATATAAATTGACTTGCCTTCTTTTTGGTGGCATCTCTGTATGTATTACTTTAAGAAAGTCACGGCTTTTTCTTGCATTTCACATAAAGGTATTCGACAATATGCTGTTTGGTTTTATCTTCTTGTGATTTAACGACTGAAGATCAAGGTGTGCAAACATGTTCGTAAAAAAAAAAAAAAGAGTGAACATACACCGAGTTCATGCAAGAAAAATGAAGGAAGAAAATAAACAGAGAATTGTGGTTCTGTGTTGGGGCAGTGGGGCCGCGACGTTGAAACCCCGATAGAGCTTCTGAATTATAACCTTGCCAGAATATGACGGCGAATACGGAGGTTAACGCATTAGCCTTCAACTAACAGCCACAGGAAGTGTTCGCCTAAAATCATAGTCTAAATAATATTCAATATTGCTATCTTTAAAAGTTATTGTATCAAAAAAGTTCTTCTGTTACACCAATTAATTGTGCGGCAACTTTCTAAAATTAAAACATACTCTTATTGGAAATGTAAGGACACAAAACAAAATAAATTTACAGAATAAATTCAAGCACCATCACAAATGAAGTAGTACGACAGAAAAGGAGGAAAAGTTCAAAGTTCAAAAGGCTCATCCAAAACATATTACAAGCACTGCCTTTGCCTTTTATAGATAGATGTCTCAAACATTGAGCAATAAAAACACATTCAACATAATTTAAATTTAAAACAATTTCATATAATAATGGTGTTTAATATATAGGTTACAACATAAATTGATTTAAATAGTAATTAATATTATTAACCTATAATGATTCCTTTTGAAATACTCATAAGTATTTTATAGATAGATGTCTCAAACATTAGGTGATAAAAAAACATTAAACACAGTTTAAATTTAAAACAATTTCATATAATAATGGTGTTTAATATATAGGTTACAACATAAATTGATTTAAATAGTAATTAATATTATTAACCTATAATGATTCCTTTTGAAATACTCATAAGTATTTTATAGATAGATGTCTCAAACATTGGGTGATAAAAAAACATTAAACACAATTTAAATTTAAAACTAATAATAGGTGTTTAATATATAGATTGCAGCATAAATTGATTTAAATAGTAATTAATATTATTAATTGATAATGATTTCTTTTAAAATACTCATAAGTATTTTATAATATCCAACAATCCGTCACATGTTTTAAAAGAAAGGAAATTTTTAAAAAAAAACTATTTTATACAAATAATTTTGTAACTCCACAAACAATTTTCAAAATTTTAAAAAAATTGCCTAGTATCACACCTAACTCTTATGTACTTGTATGTATGAACCTACTTCTCCTTTAAATCCATTTACTCATCCAAGTTTACATTTTAGTATAGATGCACTAAAGCCTCCATTCATTTGATTCAACCAACATAAGACTTTTCTTTTTGACACAACAACAACAATTACTGTATGTGTTAAAGTGACCACTATCATTTGATTTTTTTACATGGAATATAACAATTTTGAATTTTGGTAAAATCATGTTTTTTACGAATCAGATATGGATTAATAAAACTTGATACACAAAAATGTCAAAAAAATCATGTTTCTATAAACCAACAAATTTTAGGCATACACTAAAGGTATTATTAGCCAGATTATACCCTTTAAAATTTCCATTGCTAACAATCTTTTTGTGCATTTTTGGCTGTACATGCGGTTGGTTTTAACAAAAATTCTAGAAATTTTGCCACGATCTAATAGGAGCAGCTCTGCTCCACATTCCTTAGTGATTTTATCAAATATATCTGCAATAAATACATCATCCATAAAAACTATAAAAATCATTAGGAGCATTTGTTCAACCTCCAATCAATGCATTCTAGCACTTTG
Source organism: Prosopis cineraria (assembly GCF_029017545.1). Taxonomy (NCBI): domain Eukaryota; kingdom Viridiplantae; phylum Streptophyta; class Magnoliopsida; order Fabales; family Fabaceae; genus Prosopis; species Prosopis cineraria. Next base: position 36,400,015 of record NW_026555334.1, on the reverse strand, counting down.
TCAAACTGTAAAATGTACATAAAAATTTATTGCTCGCAGAACTAACAAATGATTTATTCTTACCCGTTGAATCTTTTTTATGGAATCTCCAATTACAAAGGTTGGATTGTTATCATTGTTAATTTCAAATAAATTTAAGTCTCATGTTCCTTAATATTTTAATAATTAAATTCATCCATAGTGGCTAATTAACGAATCCGTCAGATTTATATATAATCTCACATAATCAACTGAGATAATTTCACCTTTTAATATGCTTAATTATATCTCAAACAATGTCCACTTGCACTAGCTATTGATCTCTTTACAACAATTATTGTTATTTAACAATCACAAATAACTGAAATAGCTTGTGTCAATTGTATTCTCAATAAAAATATTCACTGAGAAGTTTTTTAACCACATAGCCTCATTATTAACTAACTCTAGAGTAATAAACCTTGACTCCCATAATATTTTATTTGGTTACCAATGAATTTTCCTCAACTAGATATAAAATTTAGCCATATCATTATATTATTTTTAATGCAACGAATATCCATTTTTCATGATATCAACATGCATGGTATCTCTCAAATATTCATTTGTTTCATCCTTTAATGAGATTACTTCTCTACCCAATCTCCATGCAACATATGTCATGAAATAATACTTATTAATGCAACAAACTCTTTAAAAAAATTTTTGCATATACAAATTGAGCAACAAAAAATATCTTATTGGTTTTTACACTAAAATAATTGCTATGAAGATTTTCAAAAACTTCACATTCAATGTTAGAGCAATGAACTCTAACTCCATTATAGTCTTATTATTATATTTGTTTTCACTACCACTAAATGTGGATTGTCAATAGTGAATTTTCATACATGAACTTACAATTCAATTAACATCCGTGCATCTTATACAATGGAAACCCACTATATACAATATCATAATTTATAGCATTTTTCAAACATTTCATTTATCTCACAAGGCATAACACATATGAAAATTATTATTCACAATAATAAATATTGATGTCAAGATAATTAAATAGGTCATGCACTTATTTTAAAATACATTTATCTACATAGAAAAATGACTGAATGTTGTGCCACCATCATAATGCTTGTTACAAGCCACACAATTTGAAATTGAGGCTAATAATTTGGCACAATACAATTTTTAGATAAAGCAAAATAATTTTCACTAGAGACCCCACACTTTAAAACATCTCAATCACATGTATGAAACATTTTCATACTTATCAATAATAATTATAATTAAATTAGAAGTTGTCATAATTTTACATCCACCATGCATAAAAGCATCAATGCACGCACATATATAGCCCTTATCTTGGATATTAAAAATTGTGAATGAATCAAAAAAAAAAATCGGATTAACTTGCTGAAAACAAGCAACTACGATATTTGAATGATTATTATTATTTTTCTTACTCCACCAATGTCGGGTTTGAACGCGCCCCATGACTATTCTATTTCATCATCATATGGGCATAACATATTGTATGGGTATGTGTGTTGTAGTGTATTATAAGAAAACCTATTTGAGTCAACAATAAAATCTTGATGAAAAGAGGTCAATGAAAGTGACTTAACTCTTAAAATTGTTAGCATCAATATGTAAAATTATAGTTTGAGTAGTGTTTAAAAATTATTATCGTTAAGAGCTATTTCGCTGAATTGAATTAATTGCACAGTAATTATCCAAAATTAAGTAGATTTTTTTGCAAAAGTAGGGACATAGAAAAAAAAACTCACAAAAAAACTTAGATAACATCACATTATCACAGATGAAATAGTATGATAAAAAATAGGAGAAAAATTGAAAGTTCAAATACTTATTCAGAACCCATGCCAAGCACAACTCTTTATAGGCATATATCTAAAAATTTGAGCTATAAAAACACATTAAGTACAATTTAAATGAAAAAAATTCATATAATAATGGGGTTTAATATATAGGCTACAACATAAATTCATTCAAATAATAATTCATATTTTTAATTTATAATATACATGAAGTGCACTGTACATGATCCACCGTACATCGCCTTTTTATTGTTGTTGATTTTTTTGCATTCGAATTTCACCTCCTGCCATGAGTCCAGTAACACTCAGACACGGTACTTGACATCCAACCTTTATATACAGAATCAGTAATTTAAGCGGATTAAGTTTATTTGAATTAAATTAAATTTAAATTAATTTAATGTATCATTTTTAAAAAATTCATATAGTTAAATTTAGTTTTAACATTTTCGGACTGTGAATTTGTATATATCTGAATTTTATTTTAAAATTATTTTTAATTTTATTTTTACTTTAAAATTAATTATCTTATTTTATCAAAATATAAAATATATTTTTATGGATATGCAAATGATGTCTAGAACTCAATTTTTTTAAAAATTGAGGCTTAAAATATAAAAATTAATATTAAAATATATTTTAAATATTATTTTAAGATATTTTATTAATTAAAAATAATAAAAATATGAAAATATAAATATTTTTAATTTTTTTAAAAAATAACTATAATAATGCACTTAAATATATAATATTTTGGTATCAAATAATATAAATCTAAAAGAATTAATTAATATTTAATGTATTATATATATATATTTTTAAAAAATTTTATTTAGATACTCGGACTAAGCCCGAGTTGGCCCAAATTTTTTTTGAATCTATTCAAGCTAAAACATTTAAAAAGTCTTATTTTTTTAGGCTCAATTTTAAATTTTTTAAGTGAATTTAAGTTGGTCTGTTAGAAGAGGGTTCTTGCAGTGGTGGTGAGTTGTTTGACTTGGCGCTGCCGGTTCCGGCCAGCTTCGAGTACCTCCTTGCGGTTCAGAAATTGGGTCTTGGCTACGGCCGAAGTAGGGTCCGAGCCACCGTTAGCAATATATTGGTGGTCGCGATCGAGGAGAATGCAACCCAGCCATTCCAGTATCCTCCAGCAACTGAACGATGGCAGCAACGTGAACGAAATGATTGGGCAATTAGCTGCGAGGAAGGGTTTTGTAGTTTCCATTTGGTTGACTTTCAACTTTTTCGTAGAAACAAAATTCAAAACACTTTTTTTAAAATAAACTTATATTACTCCTTTGATCTTTCTTATTTTCTACTTGGTCTGTAATTTTAAAAAATATCTTTCTATTTTTATTTACGTGTCGATTAGTGTAGGCTGAATAATCAGGTATGAAAAATTGTGAGCGTTGGTGAATAAAAACAAAACTAGAAAAATAAATCAATTTTTTAATTTTTTTTAAACATACGTGATGTATGTTGGGAGGAAGTAAAGCACAGTCAGAAGGAAGAATCCGATTCTTGGGCAGCGTTGCTAGCATTCTCAATTACGGGTTAAAGTGAAGTCCAGGTTGGTTTGAGTGGACAGGATTATGATCATTTAAATACGAGATTCCAAGCTTTAATTTGTGTGAATAAAAAAAACACTTTTAATTGGCCCATCAATACTTGAATTTAACTCATAGCCATATAAAAAAGAAGTGAAACATCAAAGAGGGCCCGGGTCAATTCGAATGAAGGAGAAGGAGTATTTATATTTAATAATTAACAGTACCTTATATAATTATTTTTAATATGAAGATATTTGTGAGTAATAAAAATACATATATTATATTCTTTTATTAAAAAATATAAAATATTTTTAAAAAATTAGATGTTAAAAAATATAAATTTTTTTAATCTTTTAAAGTGAAATTATTTTTTTTTAATTTTTTTAAAAGTATTTTATTAAATAAATTATTTTATATTTATTTTAGGATATTTATAAAAATAAATATAAAAAGATAATATCAGTTTAAAAATAAATAATTATTTTATTAAAGATAAATTTAATTAAAAATATTTAATATTTTTTAAAGGAAAGTATATAATATTTCTGCAATATAATACTTTTGTTCTTTTCCAGCAATGATAGAATCGAAGACAGCAATGGGGACAGAAACTAGAAATATGATGCAAAATCCTTCAGCCTTGCATTATTTTTAATCTTTCCTGTGATTCACTGAACATCACATGTAAGAACAGTGGAGCCAGAAGAAGAAAATGGAATCAGTGTCATATCATCACGTGAAAATGGCGGTAGGCATCCATTAGAACGGGGAAAAAGAGAATGAATCGCAATACATTGGAGATGATTAGACATCAACAAATTTTTTCTCAATAGATTTTTCTTTTAAGAAACAAAATGATTTGACAGCGGCAACAACAAAGGGCCAACTAAAATTAAAGTATATTCTACTCTCCTTTTAAAATATAAAATATTTTTAAAAATTAAATATTAAAAAAATATAAAATATTTTTAATTTTTTAAGATGTAATTATTATTTTTTTAAAAAATACTCTTATTAATAATAATTTTATATTTATTATAGGGTGTTTAATAAGAATAAATATAAAAAAAATATTAATTAAAAAATAGGTAACTATTTATTAAAGATGAGATTCGATTAAAAATACTTTATATTTTTAAATAAAGAAAGTATCTTTTAGTTTTATATAAAATTTTATTGTTATCTTTTAGTTTTATAGAGTAAATTTTTAATCTTTTAATATTAACATCATCAATTTTAAATAATTATTTTGTATGTTGGTTATTATTATTTTTTTAAAAATTATAATTAATAAATAAATATTTAAAAATTTTTTATCATTTGATATAATTTTGTTGTAATAAAATTAAAAATATTAGAGTTAAAAGATTAAAAATATATTTTTTAAATTAATGAACATGTAAAGTTAAAAATTTAAAATATACTTCAACCCGAAACAAAAACAAAAAAGAAAAGAAAAGGGAAGGAAAGGGAAAGAAAGAAGGGATGGGAAACACGGTGGAAGGAGGAATGAAAGGCCCAACGAGGAAAAGGAGAGAGAATGTAGGAAGGTGGTTGGGTAGCAGAGAGGCAAAGGCGCAACCCTCACAAGTCTACTGGTCTGTCACTTGGGAAACTCACGCACGGAGCAGAATCCACTTGAGCTCGTAGCCGTCCGATCATATCCGGGATGCTTCCCGGATGAAGAATCACTTCCAGGCGTCGCTTCCCCCTCCTTCCCTCCTTCCCTCCATCTTTTCCAATTTTTTCCCGAAATTACTATTCCACCCAATTTTTTTAATTTTTATATTCTAATAACTCCTCCAAAGCCATGGAATTGCCAATGAAGGTGGCTCAGGCCGTCCATGTCCTCAACCACGATGTCCAATCCTGCAATCGCGTCGCTGCCAATCAGTGGCTCGTTCAGTTCCAGCAGACTGACGCCGCCTGGGAGGTTGCCACCGCCATTCTCACCTCCGATCACCTCCGTCACCACCACTCCTTCCCCTCCGATTTCGAGGTCGAGTTCTTCGCCGCTCAGATTCTCAAACGCAAGGTCATCCCCTCCCGTTCTCTCTCCGCTGCTCACTTATTTTTTCCTGCTCTCCCAACTCTGCTCATGCTTCGCCTTAGGTAGCCTTGAATTTTCACTGTAAGCATTGTTGATGCACGTGCAGTTCGTGATTATTTCAACTGAGACGGGTTTAGACATCGGAGCAGGCTTTCCCCATCTTAGCTTGTTTATTAGGAGAAAAGAAGCTTGTTTACTGGGGGATGGGAACAAATACAAGGATGTTGTAGTTTGAACTTTGATACGATTGATGGTAACGTCAAACTCTAAGTTGAGTGGCACCAACCGAGGAGGCGCATTCTGTATGCTCTCTCATAATTCAGAAATCCTAGCAAAATATGAGATGTCTTCATTGGGTCAGTCATTAGTTTCACCTTCTCCATGCCCGATTTACTAGTAGAATGAAAAGTTTGTGAAGGCTGTCGTGGGAGTCACGGTAAGAGGGCATATATAAACAGATTGTTATTCATAACAGTGGGATAGAAAGACATGATGGAGGTTAGCATGGTAGTTTTATCCAGTAGGCACATTCATGTGCAATGGCAAATTCTTAAAGTCAACGGAGGATTATCTGTCCTGTGTAGCAGATCAATACTACTGGTGTCAAATCCCAATTAGTTTTTCTCTGCTCGGCCACATCAGAACTATACGTTAAGTCTGGGCTACTTGCATGCATATCAATCCTTTGAAGTTTTATCTGGGATTTTTTTGTTCACAGTCCTGTTTTACATTTTATCCGATTTGTTTGGGCAACAATATAGATGGAATGGGTTGTATTTACTCTATCATTGACGACCAGACAGTTTAGTGGTTATTAGCTACCAATATTTGATATATGAATGTGACAAACCTAACTTTTTCTCACTTTTGTTTCACGACAACTCTGCACTTATGACCAAAAATAATCCACTAGGATCTCAGACAGATGTTTCAATAGAATTTCCTCTTGCTCATTATATGTTTCATTTTACAGATACAAAATGAAGGTTATCTGCTGCAGTTAGGTGCTAAAGATGCTCTGCTAAATGCGCTCCTTCTTGCAGCCAAAAGATTCAGTACTGGCCCTCCCCAGGTGCCTTGTTTGTCCATCATTTATTTTCATGCTCTTTTAGAAAATAATGATGCTAAGCATTTTTACCTAGTACCAAAACATTCCCATGCGGGTCATGAAGAAAGCATGATTTTTATTTCTGTTTTGGTTTTTGATTGGCTCATTTGTATTTTCATGACAGCTTTTAACACAGATTTGTCTTGCACTTTCTGCTCTTGTGCTTCGTGTTGTTGAGCATGGAAATCCAATTGAGAAGCTTTTTTACAGTCTTCAGAATCTGCAGAGCCAGGATGATGGTAATATTGCTGTACTGGAGATGCTCACTGTCCTACCAGAGGAAGTAGTTGACAGGCCAACGCACTGATTCTAAAATAAGTTCATCACAAAAAAGCCATTATTGCCAAGAGGTTTAGAATATTTTTGTCTGATACTTTCTTATCTGTCCTTTCTGCACTGCCTCTCTCGCCCTCTTTGACTTCCATGCACTCTTTTCATTTTCGTAATGTAGCTTCTCTCGCATACGCCTATGGTTCTTGAGTTCTTGCTGCAGCAATCAGAAAAGAATTTTGATGGTTCTGTACAACAGCATGAAAGGAACAGAAAAATATTGCGCTGCTTGTTGAGCTGGGTATAAAATTCTGCCGATGAGTCATTTTAATTTTAGAAATAGTGCAGCCGTTAGGGGTCATGCCAGTTTTTAATCACAGACATCTCTGGCTATTTGCTTGAGTGACATTGATTTTTGCTGCTTCACCCCCATCCCCCTATGTTAAGCTATAACAAAAGTTTTCGACTGTCTTTTGGTGCTATACTAATTAGCTAAGCTTTCTTGGATTCAGGTTAGAGCAGGTTGCTTCTCTGAGATTCCTCAGGGCACATTGCCAGCTCACCCGCTTCTGAATTTTGTATTCAATTCATTACAGGTACTCTATTTTCCAATGTGTGTATTTAAATGAAATGTTCATGCTTTCTTAAGATTACTTGTGCTTAACTTTTATCTGTATTTCCGGAGAAGGTTCCTTTGTCATTTGATCTGGCCATTGAAGTTCTTATTGAACTAGTGAGCCGACATGAGGTATGGTTGTCTACTTTTATAGATCACCATTCAAAATCTATTGATTTACTGTGATTGCATGTGTCAGTAACTGTTATAATTTTTAATGAAAAATTATTATTTTTCCTTTTGGTATATTTATTGCCCTTAAAATTTATAGTAATTATAGTTGTTAGATCCTTATTTTTGAGACCAAACATGAGGAGTAAAGCACCTTATGTGGGTGTTTCCTGAGTGGGGAACAATGTACTTAAATACTCTCTCAAACACTTGCATATTTCTCTGGCTCGAGACTTGAAGCCCCACCCTTAGAGGGTGGAGAGATTTTTGTTCTTAAATTTGGTCAAATTGCTTGTTAGAACCTTTAAAATTTGTAGTTTTGCTTGCTTCCTCTTAAGATGAATTTGAGTGATGCGTGGTTGTCTATGTACTGTGGTCATGGGTACAAGTGTCATATTTGTTATGACAGTCACAATACAAGGCTAAGACGACTCTTGAAAGTTTTTAAATGAAATATTAAATTCTTATTTTCATCTATATAGCTATGAATACTATGCCAGGTGAGGAAAAGGTTAACAGAATCATTGACTATTTACGGTCATTTTTGTCTGGCTTTATTAGGATATGAAACTCCTCATGCAGATGATTACTCAGGCAGTTTTTAAGATGTGAATTTTACACAGTTTGCACTACTTTCACCTCAAATTTCAATGTGTAAATTCTTTTGAATGCGAAGGATACATCTCTTTTGATCTGTGCTTTTGTTTAGGGGGTGCCCCAGGTTTTATTATGCAGAGTACATTATCTCAAGGAAGTACTTCTTTTACCAGCTCTTTCAAGGGGAAACGAGAAAATAATCGGCGGCCTTGCATGCTTGCTGTCAGAACTTGGGCAGGCTGTAAGTGTTAAGTGAGAATTTATGCTCCAAAAAATTGTTATAAGTAAAAGAACACTTTTTTTAAAGAATTGTCAAATCCTCTTCATGTAATCTTTTTAATGTGTTGCCCATTTGAATCTCTTGACTTGTCTAAAGTAACGTTTGAGAAACATCCTTGACAAAATAAGTATTTTATGTTTTGTGGAGCTATACTAATGGCGCAATTGTATGTTTATGGTTTTTATCATTTTTCTTATTTTCCCATCCATTGTATATAACTGTGCATGTCTTTTTGAACTTGCCCCCTCTTTGAATGTATGCTAGGCTCCATCTCTTATTGTTGATGCTAGTCCGGAGGCCCTTGCGCTGGCAGACGCACTCTTGAGGTGATGCCTGAAAAGATTAATTTTCAATTATTTATTACTTTATGATTTTTTGTCCATTTTCAAGATCCAACTATAATTAATTTTATGGACTTATTTTATAATGTTCTGGTTGAAATTTATATTTCATTTAATAATTGGACCAAAGAGTTGCTGTTTAAGAACTTGCATAAGCATGTTTCTGGAGGCCCTTTTCTTGAATTATCGCAATTATATGTAACTATGTATCGTAACATGCTGGTTCTTTTCAAATTATCTTACTTGCTTAAGAGTTTAACATGCTGAATATGCTTGCAGCTGTGTGACATTCCCAAGCGAAGATTGGGAGATTGCAGACTCAACATTGCAGTTTTGGTAATTTTACCTTAGGGTTGGCAATTTTTTATTTAGTTTGCATTACCTATCTATAGTAATGTCAATTATTGTTCATCACGAGCATCAAATATATTGTTTCAGGTCCACTCTTGCAAGCTACGTTCTCAACCTTGATGAGGATGGTGCAAAAAGTAGGAAACATGTGGAAGGCATTTTTTCATCTGTGTTCTCAGCATTACTTGATTCACTTTTATTGCGTTCTCAGGTTTCTTCTTCATCCGTTGGTTTTATGTGTTGCTGCTTTTCATTTGGTGGTATCACTTTTATGATTTCTGGCTTATGTCACTATAAGCCAAAATAATGCTAGGATGTATCTCTTCCATGAATTATGATGAAATCTGCCGTAAGATGTCTCTGCACATTACCCTAATCAAGATACTGATGCTATGACATGTCTGAAATTCATATCCTGATGATCTTTCACACTTGAAGTTTTCCGTTACTCAACACTTCAAAAAATTATCATAGTAGCAATTATGTTGCCCTGTTAATGTCATGTCTTCCCATTGTAACAACCCAGCAGTTACACACCTTGGCTAGGTGTTTTTGAATAACTGAAATTTTCGTTTTCTTTTTGGAACAAAATTTGGGTTGATGGGAAATTCTTATTCAAAATAGTTCTTCAAGATTAATTTTTCACTTAGAAGAGGGAAAAATATTCTTAACAACATTTTGTCGTTGTCTGTTCTAATTCATACTCTAGATTTGACATAGGTTTTAGTTTTTTAAAATTTCTTACATGTGGCATTTGAAAAATGGGTTTGTTTTGCATTAGTCATGACTAGCAAGGACTTAAATTGTGGAACAACATTGTGAGGTGCAGTTAACATACGGATCTTCTTGTGTTAATTATGCTATTCATATTGATTCATCTTGTTCTGTTAAAAGTGTCAATGCATTTTATGTTTCATAGACAAGAGTTTCCTTTCTATGGAATTCATTTTTTATCCATTCAATGTTATTTTCATGGATTTGTTGTGTTGATTAGTTGTTGAGATATCTTATATTTCTTTATCATATTTAATGTTCTAATTTTCTCTTCTTGGGAACTTGACAGGTAGATGGTTCCACGTATAATGATGAGAGCAGAGTGATTGATTTGCCTGATGGTCTTGTCCATTTCAGGATGAATCTAGTTGAACTTTTGGTGGATATATGCCACCTGTTAGGATCTGCCATTTTTATACAAAAGGTGCTTTTCAAAAGTTTATTTCCTTTTACTCTTTTTTAACTCAACTTTTTGCATAGGTTTGATGTCTTACTCGTATCATGGAATAACTTTCTTTCTCATATCACTTATAATATCCGATTGTAAACTGATGAGAGCAGAAGGAAATTCTTCTGTCTGATAACGTTGGATTATGAGTAGATGAACAAGTAAATTATGTATAAGATTTGCTATTTGAAATTTGGATGCAGTTTTTGTTTTGATATTACTGAACTATGATAAAAATAATTGAAATCTTGCCAGTTGAACTGCTCTTCCCCTCCTTAATCAAATCCTGATCTTGACTAGGTTGATAGCATATCCTTTTTATCACCTAAAATGCTGCTACCCTATTATGGCTAATCAATGCAAAAACCAGCAAAATTGGTCTTCAGTGAATTAGTTAAAGCAAGTTCTGATGATGTTTCTGCTTCATTTCCCTCACTTTGAATATCATTGTCTCTGCAGCTATTTATTGGTGGTTGGGGATCTCCTAATCTGCCAATCCAATGGAAGGAAGTTGAAAGCAAGCTTTTTTTTCTTAATGCGGTTTGTATCACTTACTATGTTTTATTTGATGTACCATTGTACTTTGAGTAGAATGTTTTAGTTGTCCGTCATTATATACTTGCTTTTTTAGAAAGAAAATACTGAAAGTCTGGGTTTTTTGGGAGATTTTTGCCATGAAAAAACTTGAGTTGAAGGTTTAACTTGAATTGGCCCATTGAGTACTTCTGCTGAACCCCTAGCAAAATGAAATTGGAGTACACTGGAAGCATAAAATGGAATAGTCAATTTTTTTAAAGGAATATGCTAGAAGATTTTGTTTCTTTTTTCTCTTTTTTTTTTGATTGATCTTGGTTTAACAAATAGTGCATGACTGGTCGTGAACGATATTCAGTAGTGACTCAACTGATGCTAGAAAAAAAAAAGTGCCATTTTCCTTCTGCTTCTTCCTTAGCCAATTTATTTTTGTGTTTTCACGCCATCATATAGGTGCACGTGCTTGTAAGTTGGGGTTGCTCTTCTGCTTCATTGCATCCTGACAGAGGCAAAATCCTTGTATCTTCATGTTTGGCTTACAACTACAAATATGTTCATACTTCATAACAAAATTGTCTTTCCATGTGAAACTCCTATTTGTCATTTTTGGTCTTGAGAAACTTAATATAATGCTCTGTTCATTTTATTTTGCATGCATTGTTTGCGAATGACGTGGTTTTCATTTTACACACACACACACGATAATGAAGATATATATGGTAATACATGTGTCTTCTTCCAGGTTGCTGAGGTAATCATACAGGATGGCCAAACCTTTGATTCCTCTGTAGTCATGCAGTTGGTGACAATGTTGTCGACTAAGCCTTCTGATGGACTGAAGGGCTTCATTTGCATTGTGCGTTATGCTGTTATATATTATTTTTTTCTTATTTCTTCCATTGGTATTCATTTCCAAGCCGCATGCTTTTCTATTTCTTTTTTTCCACATAATTTCATTTTTTTTAAATAGGTATACAGGTCTCTGGCAGATGCTGTTGGTTCCTATTCCAAGTGGATATCTGCTTTTAAGTCAAATTTTAGGCCGTTGCTGTGAGTACTTTTATTTTTTGTCACGATAAAATGGTTCTAATGGACCATTTGATGCTGTTGTTGCAAATTACCTTATGCTTCCTCTTTTAGATATATCCAATCAAGTTTTATAGATTTCTGTAACTGAACCAAAGTAGTTTTGTTGAATTTATTTGATTTATTGCTGATTGACAATATTTTTTTTTCCTTCTTCCTTGGTTCGTACATTCCTTATTTTTAACAAGCTTTCTCCTTCCAGATTGTTTCTTGCTATAGGGATTTCAGAGCCTCTGTCTTCAAATGCCTGTGCTTCTGCATTACGTAAAGTCTGTGAAGATGCGTCAATAGTAATATTTGAACCTTCAAATTTGGAAGTTTTGATGTGGATAGGAGAGGTGAGCTACTCTCTGACCTAAGTGGAGTAAATTTGATTGTGAATATTTTTCTCTGATTTGTATTGTGTGCATGTGTTTGTCACCCAGGCAGGGTTGAGAATCCTAATCCAAAAGCTAGCTATTGGGCTGGGAGATTCAATTCATTTAAGTATTGGATAGTACATTCCATACTATCCAATTTGAGACTAGTTTCTATCAATTGACCACATCCTAGCAACCAAACTCTGATATTTCATTTAGCTTCTCCATAGGTTAGAAACCTCCATAGCTAGCCCTTTTCAAAATTGCTGGCTATTAGCTCTGGTAGCAATTGATGGGCATTAAGTGAGGTGAAAAACTCTCTCTCGAAAGCTCATTATTGATATGAGAGAGCTAACTTAAAGGCCCTATTGAGCATTGTATACTATTTAATATGGGACATAGACATCTCATACGGGGTTTATTTCATGCCATGTATGCCCAACTTTGTATATTATAATATGCTTATTATTATCTTCTCTCAAATATTTAAGGGATTTCTGCATTCTCCTTTGGCCATGTAAGTCCTGTTTCTTCTTGTAGGGGTTAGAGAAATGGCATTTACCTTTGGAAGATGAGGAAGAAGTTGTGAATGCCATCAGTTTGGTTCTTGGTTCGGTACCCAATAGAGAACTAAAGGGCAACTTGTTAGCTAGATTGCTTTCTTCCAGTTATGAAGTAGTTGGAAAACTGGTAAGGTTTCTTTTTTTCTTTTTCTGTACCCCTCCAATCTTGTGAATGTATCAGATTTTGATCTTGTGATGCCTGTTTTGAGTGGATCTAATGAACAGCTTACTAATCTGATATCACTGATTATGCCTTTAATTTTAATATTATTTGTAAAACTGACTGGTGGTGATTTCATCCTTTTTCCTAATGTTCATCCTTTAGACTTCTCCTCAGTATAAAGATAGAATTTTTAAGGAACTGAAGATAAATAAATAAACAGTTGGCCAAACAGGAAGAAAAATAAATAAATAGAGGCTCATAAAATGCAATTGATAATTCCTTCTCAAAGAAGAGTAGCGTCTATGGGTTAGCTTTGAATCTTAATTATAGACCCTTTGTAGTTTAGATAGTAGACGGACAGATCATCCCTTACAAAGTCTGTTGAATGGCTTGAAGGCATTTGATGCTTTTAATTTCTTGTAAAAAATGTTTTTGACCTCTTAATAACTTTTTGAGTTGACATTATTTTGTGTTTTTATATCTTCATTTTCTATATTTTTGTTATTTGAAATTGGATATTTTGTTCTAGATATATTATGTTGAGGGATGTCATTTTATAAGCTTTCATTGTGTTTTATGCCACATAGGTAGTGGCAATCTTTTGTTACAGCATGCATTTCTCCCAGATTTCTTCATCCTGCTATAAATCCTTGAATGCGCTTGTTAGATGCTTCTATGTGGATTTTGCTCTTTCAAAAATGGGATCTCTTGCACTATATTAATTTTAGCTCCTGTAATCTGCGATAAATTTTATGTTCAATTAAGGGTCTGTAATATTTTTCAGGTTGATCCAGATAGCAGCCATTCACTTAAGCAGAATCCAGCCTGTTACACTCAAGTGTTGAATGCTGCTGCTAGAGGGTTGCACAGGTGCACTAGTGATATCTATTTTTGGGATGTCTGAAGGACAGTGGAGTGTAGTTGGCAGGCTGCTTGTCAAATTTTTTTAGCCATTATATATGCATATAAATATTTTGTGCCAAACATGGTTTAGGTCTTGCATCTTGGCGTTAGATTTGGTAAATTCAAACCATCTGGTCCAAAAAATATGTAGTTCTATATACATCTCTGTTTCTCTGTTTTCACTTTCGTCTTACTTTCAGCTTTCAGACTACACTTTCATATTTTCCTATTTTTCCTTTTGGAAATGTCTTTAAATGCTGTAGAACCATTTGGTTGGTACCCTCTCTTTGATGGTGCTTTGTCAATTTACAATCAGTTGATGGGAGGTGGAACCGCTAACATTTTTTTTCTACACTTTCATATAAACCAATGGGAATGACTTTATTTAGATTGACACATTTAGTTTAGATACTGCATCAGTCTCTGACCGGAGTAAGTTATGCTCTCCATATTGCATAATATGTAACTATTCATTATTTCTTGCTTTTGGATTGACATTCTTCATTTTATTCCTCCTTTATTGATCGATTCTTTACTTTTATTGAAGTTGATGTGTGTTTTTATAATTTGTCATGGTCTCTGGATTTGTCCCACCTCTTATTATGATCCGTCAAATTCAGAATGGGAACAGTATTCAGTCATCTTGCTATGTCTGGGGTGGCTGAACCTGCTACAGATGACTCCATTCTTTCGTTGCTAAGTGTTTTTTGGCCGATTCTGGAGAAACTTTTCTGTTCTGAGCATATGGAAAGTGGCAATTTATCCATGGCAGCTTGCCGAGCTCTTTCACTGGCAATTCAATCTTCAGGCATGCTTACCCTCTGGCTGGACATGTTTATTAGTTCACTTGTCCCACTTCGGGGAGAAAAAAAAAACTTTTTTCATTTTTACAATGTGCAGGTCAGCATTTTGTGACACTACTATCCAAAGTTCTGGACTGGCTTTCAACAAATTTTGTCTTGTTTCAAAGTCATGATTGCTATATTAGAACTGGTATGCTTTCTTGGTATCTCCTGTTCATTTCAGAAATGTGATCTAGATTTACCTTGTAATGGACCCATAACTTTTGGGCTAGAGAGTCTCGCACACCTTCAATCCCCTTTAATAAACCCCTCGAATCACACACAGACATGCACGCACCTGCGCCCCTTTCCAGCTCACCACACTAACATCCCTTCTCACACTCACAACACTCAGTTCTCTTTCTCTTCCCTCTGGTCAGCCCCTTGCATTCTCTTTTGTCTTCATTCATTTCTCATAGGCCTTTAGAATCTCTGGAACTAAATCTATGGGTACTTTGCAATATGGATTCGAATGTGTGGAGATAGTTTTCATCATTTGTGATTGTGTGACTTAGTATCTGTAAAACAAATATGTTTATTTATATAGAAATGGGAAACGTTGATTTGCAATCTATTTCAAAATAGGACTAAATCTCTCGCCACAATTCTGAATTTTGATTAGATAACATCAAATTTCAAATTAGTTATGTTCTTTGATATCACCTACCATCCAATTGTCATTGTGATATAAATTCATCACAACCTACGAATTTTCTATAGTTATGTGTGCATGCCAGGATGACCAACCAGAACGGAAGAGAAAAGGTCTGTATACGTTTTAATAATGGATTTAACTCGTCCAAACTAGTTGTTTGCTTTTCTTAATATAATTATCTAGATTGGTGTATGAAGGACATCATTGGGAGTTTTTTTACTTCATAATTTCTAGAAAATATGGTTAGAACATTAATCTCCTTCTGCTAGTTAAGAAGTTGTTTGCCTGTTTTGATTTGATGAACTGTTAACCCAGTATGTAAATAATAGAATTCAAATGGTTATAAAAGGGACGAATAAAATTACACTGAGGAAAGAAGGAACCTTTTTTTTTTTTTTGACACCATTGTGTCTAAACTCAGAAATTTTGTAATTATACTATCAAATTCAGAAGCAAATTATTGCAATGGAGTACATAATTTTTTTTTTCTTGTTTTCATAAGAAAAAAAATTGAGCTCCTCTTCACTTTTTGTTTTGAACCATTGCTATTTGTCTAATTGTATAACATTTTTCAGCTTCTATTGTCATTGAAGAATTCGGCCACAGAGAGGAGTATGGGCCTTTGTTTGTCACAACTTTTGAAAGATTTACGAATGCATCATCTGTAATGGCTCTAACTTCCTCATACATATGTGACCAAGAGCCTGATCTAGTGGAGGCCTACACCAATTTTGCAGCCACCTTTATTCGCTCCTGTAGCAAGGTTTTCTTTCATCTCTGTGTTCCCTTTTCTTTTCCTTTTTTGGGTGGGAGCTTTAGTGGAAGATTCTTGAATGGAATCTGGATATTTACCTATTGGACAATGTATCTCAGGACATGCTTGCAACTTCTGGTTCTCTACTTGAAGTTTCTGTCCAGAAAGCAGCTATATGTTGCACGGCAATGCATCGTGGAGCAGCTCTTGCTGCAATGTCATATTTGTCTTGTAAGAGAATTATACTTTTTAATTTTTTTTTGGTTTTGTCCTAAGTGTTGCATGAGTTTTGGCTATAGCAAGTTGCAACGTGGTATGCTTTAGCATTTCAGTTTTTTCACATGTACTGGACAGTCAAAGCATAGTCCCAGTTGGATGGATCCACGAGCAATGCACCATTGTAGTTTAAAATCTTAAAAATGCCCACCTCTTTAGTTGAAAGAGAAAGAGAACGAAAACTAAACTAACAAACTCTAATGCTTTGTTTGGTTCAAGGGGAGGGGAGGGGAGGGGAGGGGAGGGGATGGATGGGGAGGAGGAGGAGGTTAAAATTTCCCCTCCCCTTCCCCCCAACCAAACAGGGCCTAGGTTAAAATTGTGAGGACTGTTTCGTCTCAGTAGCATAGGTTATTAGGTGAAGACTCGTGATGGTTTTGTTGAAGATTACATGTTATGCATTTGTTTTCTCTTTATTTACTTTATTTGTTTTGATTTGGTTATTTCTTATTGGTAAAATATTAGATTTTGCTGCAACTTAGGCTATAAAATAACTTTATGAATCTTTGTGCGTAACATTAAACAACATATATTTTAAATATGTATTAGTTTTTATGAGTTGCATGAGGCTGATCAATTCCTTTCTGGACTTATTAGGTTTCTTAGATGTGGGCTTGGTCTCGTTGTTGGAATGTGCAAATTGTATCCTTGAAGGGTCATTCAATGCCACGGCCATTCACGTCATTTCTCACAGTGGCGAGGGCCTTGTTTCCAATGTTGTGTATGCTTTACTTGGTGTTTCTGCAATGTCACGGGTTAGTATATTGGAATTTATTGTAACTTTCTTACTTTAGTATTCTTTACAGATGATAAACTTGATATAATATGTAAAAGTAGGGGAGGAAAATGGTGAGAACTAAAGATATTGGCTAGGACGAAATTTTGTTATTTTATGAGATGGTTCTTGTTGGTATGCATTTCATGTAAAAAACCAATCCTTGTTTTCCACCAGTGTTTTCGTACTCTTATTTTCCCTGTAAGGCATGGTCATTTCGTTAAGTTTTGATCTTTGTGAGGAGAAAGATAAACCTTTCTTTTGTTATTTCATTGACACTAGCAATAATAAGACTGAATCAAAATAGTGAAAGTTTCATACTTAGGCTTTTGGATTTAGTATATTCGCTGTACAGTTATTTTTTAAATATGCATGTACATCATTTGCTTAAAACTTGAGATCGGTTGCTGCCTTTTTCTAACTGTTATGGTTTTATAATATATTGGTAATCTCGATAGAAGAAGGGTCAAGTTCTTCTTTCTTTCCTTTCCCTCTATCTTCTCCCTAATTGCTCATATATTTGATATATAAAATCTTTCCTTTTAGCCTTTACTCTTAGTTTGTCAATTTTCGTTAGGAAGCCAACTAAGAATAATCATGTGCATGCTAGGTTCACAAATGTGCAACAATTTTACAACAATTGGCAGCAATTTGCAATCTATGTGAAAGAACAACGTGGAAGACTTTACTTTGCAGGGAAACTTTGCATGGATGGCTACATTCAGCGGTCTCTTTCTCATTCCTGCCTATATAATTTGTTATTTATGTTGTCTTTTGTTTTGATACTGTTTTGTTTGGCATGGCCTTCATAATAACCAGCATACAGGTTTGGAAATTCCCCCTTCTTATTTTTTCATTTTCATGAAACTTGAATCTGATCACGCAAGTGTTTCTTTGATATCCTTTATAATGTTCTAAATTTTGGTTAGGAAAAGTTGATCAGGCAGCTTCTTCCTCTCTGGTCAATTTAGATTCTGGGTGGCTTCTTTTTTACTTGACTTGAACTAGCTGTTAAGTGTTGTAGTGGCAACTTAGATGGCCTCTAATCAAGAAGAGTCAGAGTCATGGGAGGAGCATTGGGTTGCATAAACTTGAATATGCAGCAGATCAGTGAGCCATGTGGGGAACTGTTCAGCCTATTTGTTTATTAACAAGATGAATAATTTTGCTGCTACTAGGTGTCCATTTTTAATTCAGATTTAGCCGAAACAGCTAGCTATTGTTAGCTTCGTTGATTAAATGAACGCCAAAGAAGATAAACTTGCAGGTCAACTTTTTTAATAGTGGGAGAATGACCAAAGAATTAGGTGGCATGTTTTGAGTGTGAGTAATTAGTTTCAATTTTAAAATTTGGTTATCTTTTTATTATAAGATTAGTGATTAACATTTTCTTAGATTTTTTTAATTAAATTAATGTGTAGTTATTATTTCTTAAAGGTTTACCCAGTTGTTAATGCCCTGATTTCAGCGAGTTCACAGCCTGATCCAGTTTGAGCAGTATCCCAACAGTTGTTAATAATTCATGCATTTTTTCGCAGTGTTATAAACTTGTATTTGATGCACCATTGTATTGTGTGAATAATGGCATAACATGCACATTCCTGTAAATTGTCTATTAGCTGGTTATGATTTCATCGAGGCTTAACTTTCTTGGATTAGATAGTGTCCAACTCAAGCTAGGTTCATCAATTGTTTTCAGTTTTATTGTGGATTAAAGTTACTCAACTAGAGATAATTGCATGTTAAGATGTCTATATGTAGTTGTTGGCGTATATGCATCAAAGGATATGTAGATAACCTATTGGAACTGTAACTATGAGCTCTGTGGTGGATGGTCCTTTGATATATCTCTCAACTGTCTTGTAGAAGTTGGGGAATGTGATGGATTTGTTTGTGGCTACCTCAGGCATCAGCAATTGGCTTTGATGTCTATTTGGAGTTTTTTTTTTTTTTTTTAATATCTTATGGATTTCCCGCTTCAATTTTCTTTTTCTTCCTTTATCTCTATCTATGGTCAGTTTGATTGACAATTTGAGTCATCAGGTTCTGGCTTTTCCTGCTGAATACCTAAACCAAGGAGAAGCAGAAACACTAGTGCCACTTTGGTCCAAGGCCCTTGCTGATGCAGCCTCTGACTATATAGAGAGCAAGAGGTCTGATGGAATAATGAGTAATTTTGGGCATATGCAAGGGAAGGGTGGCAGAGTTCTAAAGCGCCTTGTTCGGGAATTTGCTGATGCTCACCGAAACATGCAAATTTAACTTGATAGCCGCATAAATATTTCTTATATTTACTGACCCAATCCATCATGCAACTTCAAGAGTTGAGCAAGTGCTTCGCCTTTTGCTGAAAGAACCAGCGAAATTTGGTGTATACTGAAGAGAATTGTGACAGTCAATTGACTCTGATGCCTGCCACTGAGAATACCTAGCCATGATGGCTCATCATTCTTCCGCATTTTTGTCCTCTGTACAGTATCATGTCCCCAATTTTGGTAGCCCCTAGATCAAATTAGGAAAACTTCGCCCCTTTCCAAATTGAAGTGGATATTTATTTGCAGAAGGGGAGATGGAATAGAGATTGAAGGGATAGAATTTTTCTATGTATCAGGACGATCTGAGTCACTTATTATCACGATGACAACGCCGTAGATAATATGTTTACGGGTGCTAGAATGCGCAAAGTTGCAAATAGTCTGTATGTTCAACTTGTATATTTGGACTTGAGGGAGAAGGTTTCATCAATTAAATATGATTTTTTCTGCCCTTGATGGTTTTTGTTCATTATATATTATGGACCATGAACGATGTCACTTCATGTTTACCGTTGTGAATGAAAGAACATGAACAAATGGACGGTCTTCAGCCTGCGACAGATGGAGCTAGTAAACATTGGAACTTTTCGCAGCTGGGAGATTTTAAGATAGACCAGCATAACATTTTTTGGCAGTTGTGATACAAATTTTCGGCAGATAGAAGCATTCATTTGCATTGAATTTCGATCATTGTATTGACAATAAAATGTTGAGTTGTGAATTTGTTTTGACCTATTGTGAACTCAGAAGTAGCAATTGGTGGGGGAAGTAAATGGAGGGGTGAAGGAGTGGGGTTAGAGATGCAAGGTTGAAATTAATTGAATAATAATCCTTCCTTTTTCTGCCA
This sequence comes from Prosopis cineraria, assembly GCF_029017545.1. Classification (NCBI taxonomy): domain Eukaryota; kingdom Viridiplantae; phylum Streptophyta; class Magnoliopsida; order Fabales; family Fabaceae; genus Prosopis; species Prosopis cineraria. Next base: position 36,379,570 of record NW_026555334.1, on the reverse strand, counting down.
AAGTTGAATGATAATCCTAAACGTGAAGGTTTGTATTAATTTTATCTTCAATGGGGAGTTCGAGATAGAAGTGTAGTTTATGTTAGTACTGTTGCACTGCTGATTAGAATGAAATGTGAAGGAAGCATGTACAGAGAGGAGTGCTAACATTCGAAGGCAGTAATGAATGCTGAATTGGGTTAGCCAAAGAGATCGACGCTTTTATTGTGTCTTTGATTACCCTCACCCGAGAAAGTTCCATCTAAATTCTTATTCAAAATAATCTTATACTAGGGTGTGGTTGATTTCTGATCAAGCTGCAATGATTGTCGTGACATTGCGTTGAATCGAAAGAAATTTTATATTATATATATAATATATATCTTTTTTGTAACTAATGGTAGGGAAGATAGTGGTAGGAAGAGGCATTCTCACCGCACCCAACCGTCATATATAAAAAATGAAAAAAATAAATTCAATAGTCATAATAAATTAAAATTTTAAAATAAATCCTTTATCTCGTGGTATGAAACATAAAAGAAATGAAAATAAATAAGAATAGTCAACTGCAGCTTCTGTGATAAAAAAATTTGTGTCTGAATGGTTTTCAATTTATAAAAAGAAAATAATTGTTTTAAATAAATTTTAATTACGTTCAAAAATAGTTTATTTTCATTTTATGTTTATTTTTAAATAATCTGTTGGATTAAAATTTGACTCATCTTTCCGACATGAACAGATTCCATTATGTTTCAATCAGATCTCGGACAAAACGGTGAGTTACATGACTGTGGGTCCGGGAAGCTATTAATTAGTCGAAAGATTACGTAGCTTGAAGCAGCTGGAGTTGGAGTAGGGCTAACTAAAAACCCTAGGTGCAAAGGAAAGGGGATCAGAGATTGTCCTCCTAGGAGTCGTACTCAAAAGGTGCAGTCTGAGTCATTTCCGTCCTTCGTCAAACTTTTTTTGTTTAATTCGCTTGAATTCTGGGAGTCGATGGATTTAATTTTCTTTTCTTTTTTATATTTCTCTGGGGATTTTATTTAGACTACCTGCCAATCGATCTGGACTGATGTAAGTGGCTGGTCAAATCGTAATTTGACTTGAGTCTTTCGAAGTTCGATTAGAAAGTGGATAAGGTCTCATGAAAGCGAATCACCTCTCTCAAAATGGAAGGTAGAAGAAGGGGAAGGATGGTTGCGATGATTCTTGGGTATTTTTAAAAGATTAAAAAAGGGGGAAAAACTTAGATTGATTTGCTGCGCTTGCTGATGCGTTATCTTGTGGGAGTAGGAAGGATTTCATTGGTTCAACACAAATTAAATTCAAATCCTTGCTACCCAACTTCGATTTTCCTCTTCATCTTCACTCTAAAAAGGGTCAAACAAATGTAAAACATTAAAACCACAGTGCAATACTTGAGTTTTCGTTGTTTTGGTCACACCTGTGGCTTGCATGGTCGCTGGATCTTGGGCCGCAACGCTACCTACAGGCTGATTGTTTTAATTATCTTGTTGTCTATGGTTTCTTGTTGAGTCTATAATCATTGGAAAAAGATAGCTATATGTAAAATTGTCGAAGCTGCCAATTTACAGATTTCAATCCTCTCAGCGTTTGACTTAAAACAGAGATTTTATGGCCGATATGCATAACACTCCTCCATGGTTTGGTGTTCTCTTGATTACATGATGTGCATCGTAGTGGGATTTATCTAGTGTTTTTTTCATTATTATTATTTATATGGTGGGATTTATATGTGGTGGTTTTCAACTTTTGTTTTCCTTAGTTTTGCTAATATGTATCTGCCCTTACGTTTTTAGGCTAGTCTTCCTCTTATAACCAACAATGGCGGATGGTCATGAATCAGACAAGAATATTGAGATTTGGAAGATTAAGAAATTAATCAAAGCATTGGAATCTGCAAGAGGTAATGGCACCAGCATGATTTCTCTTATTATGCCTCCACGTGATCAAATATCCCGGGTCACCAAAATGTTGGGAGATGAATTTGGAACTGCTTCAAACATCAAGAGTAGGGTGAACAGGCAGTCAGTGTTGGGAGCCATCACTTCTGCTCAACAGAGGCTGAAGCTTTACAATAAGGTTCCTCCAAATGGTTTGGTTCTTTATACTGGAACCATCGTTACTGAAGATGGCAAGGAAAAGAAGGTGACAATTGATTTTGAGCCTTTCAAGCCTATCAATGCTTCACTTTACCTCTGTGATAACAAGTTTCATACAGAAGCTCTTAACGAACTTTTAGAATCTGATGACAAGTTTGGTTTTATTGTTATGGATGGAAATGGAACCCTTTTTGGGACATTAAGTGGAAATACTCGTGAGGTGCTTCATAAATTTACTGTTGATTTGCCCAAGAAACATGGTCGAGGAGGGCAGTCAGCTCTACGTTTTGCTCGTCTTCGCATGGAGAAACGGCACAACTATGTTAGAAAGACCGCAGAACTTGCTACACAGTTTTTCATCAATCCTGCTACTAGTCAGCCTAATGTTGCTGGACTTATACTTGCTGGCTCAGCTGACTTCAAGACTGAGCTGAGCCAGTCAGATATGTTTGATCCCCGTTTACAGGCAAAAATATTAAATGTAGTTGATGTTTCTTATGGCGGGGAGAATGGATTTAATCAAGCTATTGAGCTATCTGCAGAGATCTTATCAAATGTGAAGTTTATACAAGAGAAGCGCTTGATAGGGAAATATTTTGAGGAGATCAGCCAGGATACTGGGAAATATGTCTTTGGAGTTGATGACACATTGAAGGCTCTGGAGATGGGGGCTGTGGAAACACTCATCGTATGGGAAAGTTTGGATATAAATAGGTACGTGTTGAAAAATAGTGCCACTGGTGAGATTGTCATAAAACATTTGAACAAGGAGCAAGAGGCTGATCAAAACAGCTTCCGAGATTCAGCCACCTCTGCAGAGTTGGAGGTTCAGGAAAAAATGCCCTTGCTTGAGTGGTTTGCAAATGAGTACAAGCGATTTGGTTGCTCTCTAGAATTTGTGACCAACAAATCTCAAGAGGGATCCCAATTTTGCAGAGGATTCGGTGGCATTGGTGGTATCCTTCGCTACCAGCTTGACATCAGATCATTTGACGAGTTTTCTGATGATGGGGAGGTGTATGAGGATTCTGACTAGGTTCATCCTGCAGTTCCTCTGTAATTTTGGATAATTGGAGGAAAGGATGGTCGCTTTTATGATTCATAGTTTCTAAACATCATTTGGATTTTCTGGTTCTAAGACATTCTCTTTTGGTGCTTCTTCCATCATATATGTATTATTTAATTTTTCTGTCTTTTGCTTCCTACATTTACTTTTTGTTTAGTCAATGTAAGAATACGGCAACTAAGCCAGATTGTGGTGATTTATCGAGAAAGAGCATACAGGCAGCAGTTACCTTGAGCAAAGTGATAATTTTTGTTCAAAGATACCAGAGGATAGTGGCATATGTGAATTTAGCGTAATACAATGTATCCCTGCACGCCTGTCTAAACTTAATATAGCATATAACGTTTGCCCCTGTCTCCTAGGAGGAATAGAGTTGAATTTAGGTGTCGTTGGGAATGGAGACTTATCATGATTTTCTGTCAAATTTCATTTGGGAATCAAGGATGGTAATACGAGTACAACTTATTAACAAGTTTTCATGTAGCAAGAGGAGTTGGACCCTAGAATTTCATGTACCACCTCACATCATCCTTGCTGCTTAATCAATAGTGCCACGTAGCAAGTCTTGCTTCTTCCCCCCCCCCCTTTTTGGCTAGCAAATTTTAATTGTGCATGGTATTAATTGCCCATAAATTTAGGTAACTAATCCGAATCCTAATATTCCTTCAAAGCATTTCTTGGTGATTGGCCACGTTGAATTTTCAATTGCAAAAGAAAGCCCGGCAAGGGCACAAGGGGTGCCTACTGTATAATTGATGTTTTGAATTAAGTTCCGCACTTCTCTAACTACTTTTACATGCCAAATTAAGATTCTCCAACCCAACCATCATTCAAGAGAATTCATTGATTAATGTTGCAAGGCAGAATGATGATTCTTGGTGACATTGGTTCAATTATGGCACTGAAAGCTGATCTTATTATCATTTTTTCTTAGATATTTTACGTGAACATAGCAAGTAGGTTGAGTCAGATATTATGTGGTCATTATTAAGCTGGCCTTTACAAACCAACCAACAGGTCGGGAAAAAAAATTGAAATTTGGTAATCCCACAATTTTACAAAAGCGCGTGTTCTATTATTTCATTAGCCACAGTAGCAGATCACACTCAACATCAAACGAATGGTATGAAAATGAGGACAAAACTAATGGAAAGATTTTATCCTTCAGTTTTCTGAGGTCTCAAGCGGACATGAAATAAATAAAATGCACAAAAAGTTCATAACAAGCAAAAATGGTCCTCGTACTGCTTTTTATGACGACATTGGCAAAGCCTCTAATAGGTCAGTTGTGCAGGTATTATAACTTAAATATCAAACATGGGAGCTTCAGCAATCAGCAAGTTGTATGAGTTGATTGACCACATTTGGGTCAGCAAGGGTACTTGTATCTCCAAGCTCATCCAATTGCCTGGAAGCAATTTTTCTCAGGATTCTTCTCATTATCTTTCCGCTCCTCGTTTTTGGAAGGCCAGGGGCCCAATGGATTTTGTCAGGGGCTGCAAAAGCTCCTATCTGAAAGGTCAAACAACAGAATTTAAATTAAAGTCATGAATAGAAGTCACATAGGAATATGCACTGATAGTTGGCCCAAAAAAAGAAAGAAAGAAAGAAATATGCACTGACAAACTGTAACAAAGTTAATCTACCTGACGATATTCATAGTAATAAAATTGCAATATAGAACCTTTCAATCTAAGCACCAACTGTAACCACTTTATAAATGGATTTACATATTTAGTTTCAGGATTTACGGTTATTCTCCACCAAATAATCAGGTCCTCATGTGTCACTTGAACAACTAATGACAAGGCCCAGATTTTTTTAGACCATAATAGTTGATCGAACCTTTAACAGGGTACAATAACCTCAGAAAATTCATTTTATTTCTTATTTCCTTCTAATGTCATAATCCGGGCATAATCTAAGATATCAAAACGTGCATTTTGGCAGTGCTTTATTGTTTGAGCAAAATTATGTAAAGACCTGCTTTCGAACTGTGAGTATGAGACTCTTCCGCAGCTCTTCACTATAAGGAACACCATCTACAAGAGTAATGAAAGCGTAGATACCCTGCCCTTTAACCTACAGCAATTTGGGTAGTTGATTCAGACACAGACATGAATACCTTAGCTATAAGGTATAGATTAACCAAACCTTTTATACGTGTACATGAATCATACACAAACAGAGGCTTGCACAGCGAGAGTATTTTACAGAAACATACCTCATGCTCAACACCAACCACTGCAGCTTCTGCACATTGAGGATGCGAAACTAGAGCCGATTCCACTTCAGCTGTTCCAATACGATGCCCACTGCACAGTCATTAAGATATTTGACTTAGATATTATCGGAAACTTTGTAGATATCTAAATTCTTATTCCCATCAACTTCTTCGATTCATGTTGAATTGCCTTTACATAGAGTTAAATTAGGAAGATTGACAGGGGGAAAATGCGTTTGAGATCAAACAAATACCTAACATTGATGACATCATCCACTCTTCCAGTGAGCCAATGGTATCCATCTTTATCCCTAGAACATAGAATTGCCTTGGTTGAGCACAAGTATCTCATTCATCTTTGCTTATAAGACTAGAGAAATGAACGTGCTTGAAACTTAGCACACTAGAAAGCAGACAGACAAATGTGCACCTGTTGTTTTGTAAATCACTAACCTGCTGCAGCCATCACCAGAAAAATAATATCCGGGAAACGGCTTGAAATATGTTGTTTCATATCTTTCATGATCACCATAAAGAGTTCTGAATGCCCCTGGCCATGAGTTCTTAATACACAAATAACCACTACATTCACCTTCTATTTCAACACCTTTCTCATCCACTATGACAGGCTATAGTTAAAACAAAATTAATCAATGATAAAGGCATTGCAATAGTCTAGTAAGCAGGTGAAACAAATTGATAAAATTAAATTATAATATTAACATGTACGGAAAGTATAAAAGACCTGAACTCCAAAGAAAGGGAATGTTGCAGAGCCAGGCTTTTGAGGCCAAGCACCAGGTAGTGGAGTTATCTGCGAATAACAACAAAGAGTATTAGTCCTGCAAACTCAAAATTTACGTATATAATAATTTCTATTCATTTTTAAAAATACCATGAAGCCACCAGTTTCTGTTTGCCACCAAGTGTCAGAGATAGGACATCTTGAATCTCCAACTAGATTGTAAAACCACCTAAAAAAGAAAGTAAAATAGTTTAAATATTTTTGTTGTAATAATTAAGCAGCAAATAGTTACGGAAAAAGTACATAATAACCTCCATGCACTTGGATTTATGGGCTCACCAACACTTCCCAGAACTCGTAATGATTTCCTTGAGTACCGGGTGACATACTGCACAATTTGCCATGCTTTAGAAAATGGTAGTAAGCATCAATATGGAACTCTAGATGTTAGAAGCTCACAGGCAACCATTAATCCAATTCTTTTTCTCAATCCAATATTATTCAAGATAATGACACCCACAAAAATTTTCCATTGTTCTATTTTTTTATTTCAGCTCTCTGCATATAGAACTTTATAAAAGTATCAACTCAAGATGTAAATGACAGATCCTATTCCTGTAAGCGGTAGAAAAAGAATCAATTTCATATCTTGAGGATGCATCTCAAATTCTTTAGACCAAAGAAAACTAGGATATATAATCTGCAATGTTAACATTGACAAAAAATATTTCATTTCTTCCGTGTTAAAAGTAGAATACCAGATAGATATTTCAAACATTCAAGCTTAAGATTCCAACAATCCATTTTGACATAACGTAGATCTATTTGCAATGTTTTACTTTCCATATTCTAGAAATCTTATGACTAGCATTATTGGCCTGAACTCACATGCTGCAGTAGCTTATGGAAAATGGAACAACCAAACATCAATTCAGATCAATAAAAGGCCAAAGAGGAAGAATAAGGAAGGAGATAAACAACATTGGTCATATCTGAATTATGACCAACACTGTCTGACAATTCATATTATCCTTTTTCACTGTTCTCAAATTTTTTTCCTGAAGATAGGAGTAATTCTTCAAAAGTTCATCCAAAATCCTTTCTGTGTGGAAATAATTGTTTTCTGTAAGGCCATGCGGCTCCATCCGCTAAAATTCAGTAACAGTTCATTTTTTATATTGTGAGAAGACCCAAAGCGGGCAGGGATAATGGAGTTTGAGTGAAAGATATTAGATTCACCAAGAGTAAGTAGACAAAAACTACAAAACAAGCCTGTCAGCACTGATTAAGTACATATATGATACTTCTAAGCCCGTTACTTATAAAAAGAGGAAATCATCAATCTCCGGAAACAGTTATCAACTAATCAATTCACAAACCAATGCTTTGTGCGCATAAAAGCATAGAGAGATGTCATGCCTCATCACCATCACGCATGAGGGATCGAACCAATGTGGGAGCAGTGTAGAATAAGGTCACCTTGTATTTGTCAACAATGTCCCAACAGCGCCCAGAATCAGGATAATTCGGAGCCTGAAGGTAAGAAAATTTACGTTTCCATTAGATTACTAATGAAGTACCTCTTTGCCAATAGCTTGAATCTCAATTTTTGACTGAAAACACCAATTTTTTTTTAAAAAAAAAACTGATGGTGGAAAGCATAGCAATTTTTGTGATTCTAAGACAGTTTATGGGAATTTAAAAAAAAATGATGCAATGATCCCAACAAACATCTCAATGATTTCAAAAGTAAAGAAAGATGATGACGTTTAACAGTTCAATTTTACTGGGAAAATGTAATGTTTTAAGTCATGAATATTCAGGGCTATTTGAAACTGTTTTTATTCTATTGTTCTGAGAACTGGTGTTTTGTCAAATATATTCTGAGAGCAAAAAAATAATGAAAATAAAGGTTTTTCTCATTTTTCCTTATTCTCCAAAACAATAATCTCAGAACACTTGACAGTTGTTTCCATTTTTCTGCTCTCAAGAGCAATATTTTGTTTTTTTTGATTCTCTAAAACACTTTTTAAAAACAATTACCAAACAGATTTTTTTTGTTCTTTTGTTCTGAAAAACAGAAAACTGCTCTCGAAATAGGTTGCCAAATAGGCCCTCAATCTCTTTTCTGCAAGCTTTAAGTTTCTTATAGCCTTTTAACTTCATTGGTAAATAGAACACATTTTGTAGTATGTTCAAGTCTAAATTCAACAACTTCAAATCTGTGATTAATTTCTTTATGCCTATAACATGTCTCTAGGGTGACTAAAGCTGCACATTATTCACATAAATAATTACTCCTCTATGTTTAAACTTAAAACGTATTACCCCTTCATACACAACAACTGTTGCACCATTGAGCATGGGTCCATAAGTGACATAGCTGTGCCCAGTAATCCAACCACAATCAGCAGTACACCTGTAGTCAAAGTATAAAGGGGTTCAATTAATAGCATAAATCTGGTTTCTGATCAGGAACATCCTCAAAAGAAAAGAGATAAAGGGCGAGCTTTCAAGGATACCAGTAGACATCAGATGGTTTGTAGTCAAACGCATACTTGAATGTGGTTGCAGTGTACACCATGTAGCCACCTGTAGTATGGAGGACACCCTTTGGAGAATATATGTTAGAATGCAGCAATCTCTAGTAAAGGTAAAAGAAAGAAGGGAACAAAATTCGAATAGAAGTACTGCAAACAAATACCTTTGGTTTTCCTGTACTCCCACTTGTATAAAGCAAAAAAAGTGGATCCTCTGCATCAACCCATTCCACTGGACAAGTGGTTGGATATCGAGGAATGATATCCTGAAAATTAGTCAAAAATCAGTGAGAAAAAAGGGGGGGAACGTATGATGTTGTCATAGCCAATGAACATATAAAATCTACTAGTCACAGAAAGTTTCACATTAAACCTTATAACCATAAAAAAATACATATGTTTCCAATAATTAAACAAATTGAAATTGGAAAAATCATGATTTTTCTCCTCCATGGGCATATCATGAAGACACTGTTGCCAAAGTACAGAATAACCTCATGTTACCACTACAATTAGTAAACCCCATGAGAGTATATATGCAAGGAACATTTAAATTCTAACCTGCCACCATATATCTCGTCCTTCCTGCCATTTAGTATCTTCCCTTTTCATTGCCAATTTATTTTCATAAGTTAAGCAAGCATCTGGCAAACAGGAATAAATAAAAAGATGAGAAGATGAAAAGGGGGAAAACAGAGAGAACCTTATAGGTTAATTTATCTCTCAATAGAGCTTATACACATAATAACCATACCATAGTGAGAAAAGTCAAAAAAGTTGGAGATCAATCATTCAAGGCAGAAGATTGTTGACATTCCTGCCCGCTCTTATTAGAAAATATCAACTTGTGTGAAGTCAGTTTGTACAGTGAAATGATTAAAAATATATACATCTTCGCTAGTTTGTAAGTTCTAAGCACTCCCATGGCAGCCTCGCTAGCTATCAATCGAACATTCATACTTAATGTATAACATGATATGAAATGAGTACAATGACAAGCATGATGCCAGAATTACTCAATAACTGACGAAGAGATTGTGCTGTTGAATTCATAAACAAAAAATCCATTTACCAACCTATAGAGACCCCATTTTTGGCTGACTCGCTGATAGCGGCATCAACTATGTCTTTCAGTTGGATTATCTTGGAGCCCCTTTTCACAGCATTGCAAGTAATCACAACTTTCGGTTTACAATCAATGATTCTTTGTGCTAGAGATTCTGCAGAAAACCCGGCAAATACAACCTAAACAAATGAAAAAAGCCAGCAACATTAACCCAAAAGCCATTAGAAAATAATACGCAAACGGATAAGTAAAAAAATGGAGGAAGAGAAAAGGATCAGCGTAATACCGAATGTACAGCACCAATGCGGGCACATGCAAGCATTGTGATGGGAAGCTCCATCAGCATGGGCAAATAAATGATTACAGCATCTCCCTTTTTGACACCAATATCCTTCAGGTAGTTTGCAACCTGCAGGTCAAGATAGCTTCGATCATCTGATCCAGCCAATTGCTACGAATGTGCTCCAATAGAATAACATTCCAGCATCTAAGTGGAAATTTGTCCAAGTCAAAGCACATTATGTAGACTCCTGTGACACCGACACAGAAAGAGGAACCTCAGAACTAACCTGGCAAACTCGATCCTGAAGCTGTGCGTAAGTCAAAGTACCATCTAAACCAGGCTCGTTGCCTTCCCAGTAAATGGCGATCTTATTGCCAAGTCCAGCTTCTACATTTCTATCCAAGCAATTATAACAGACGTTGGTGATGCCACCCTTGAACCACTGGAGAGACCAACAAACAAACGCAGAGACCCACTCAGGCGTCAACCTAATGCTATGAAGCGAGATCCAAATGAGAAATGACCACAAGTAAAAATACCTCAATCTTGATATTACCCTTCCTAATATCAAAATTTTCATAACGTACTTTGTCAACCCATTTCTGCTTCCAATAGAACCCGGATGCAATGTCGGACCAGAATCCAGCTGGGTCCTCGATGGACCTCTTGTACATCTCCAGATACTGGTAGATCAAAAACACAGACAAGAAACTTCAATTGATTAAAAATCAGTATCAATGAAGAGAACAAGTTTTGTAATAAAAAATCAGAAAATATATAAGGCTTCATTTGGAATCAGAACAGAGATCAATGACCTGTTCTGGGGACTGAACCAGTGCTTGGCTAGAAAACTCCTTGCTGGGAAACACGAGTTCATTCTCTTCAGTAGCGAGAGCTTCACCCAGCACCACAGCGTTCAGCTGCGAAATGCGACCAGCACCTGATGGAAGCTCCTTCATTGATTCTACGTGGCGTAGGAAATGGTTAGTAGTCAGGTTCGAAGCCATGTTCTCCCTCGCTACTCGTAGATTTCTCCTCCTTCTGCTGCTGATGGTATCCCTCCACAGTGGAGAGACAGAAGAAAGAGAAGGTGATGAAGCCTGAGAAAGAGATTCGTACGCAACCCCCGGAATAGCCCGAACAGGGTTATAAGACACAGAAGTCATCCTGGCGCAATCACCAACGAGTTCATAAATGAGGAAATTATATTTGTATTTAATCAATTTCTTAGTATAATAGAATAACGATAATGATCTCAAACAGAAATTAAAAAAAAATTACCATTTTTTAAGGGCAAGAGATTAAAGTTGGAGGGTTAGACTCAGGCCGCTGCACAAATTTCTCTCTCCAATAATTATTTAGTCTCGTTTTGTACAGTGATTAGGACGCTCTGGTTTTTTATTTTCTTGGCGCTGTAAGGTGGAGAGGACTGTGCTCAGCATGTCTAGGAACGGAAAAGGGGAGAGAGGGAGGATATTGCGTCGTTTCCTATCTGATAAACCTATTTTAATAGTGATTATCAATCAAGGTGATTATTACTATTCCACACAAAGTCGGAGACTAACCTTGGGTGGCGCTTTGCTTGAGGATCGCTTGTGCGATTTGAATTTGTATGAGATAAGGGTTTTGTTTAATGATATCTTCAAAGCCGTCACAGCAAAGACTATTAGGAAGATGATGATGACGATGACGCGACGAAGATGTAGATGACAATAAAATATTGAATTTCTACCTTGAAGATATAGATTTTATTTTTATGGGATAAAAAATAAGGCAACGATAGACACACGAAGTTGACTAAATATAGAAGTATATATCTTATAGCTTCTTCACCGGGTACATCATCTCCGATGCTCTTGGTGAAGCTTTCCGCTGTAAAAACGGGAGAGGGGGTAACAGAGACTTACCCGACCTCCGGTGAAACACGAGCGAAGGCACAGCCCCATCAAAAAATTCAGGGACGAATGCGGCCGACGTGGAATTTGACGATTGAGAAGCGATTAATTACTCTGATGCTAGGAACTGCATGGCGTAGGTTTGGCGTCCTCGGATCTGTATTGCTGGAGTTGGAATTCCAAAACGCAGAGCTTCTTCGGCTGCACCTTGACAAGACACAGTTTTGATGATGTGTTGGAGATTCGGGCTGATTGGATTTGGCGGCTAATATTTCATTTTATTGTTTTGAAAAATCAAGAAATGATGCCCGTCAAAAGGAGAATTTAATGAAGACCCTGAATATACTTATTTAACTTTAAAACTTTTAAAGTTGTAAAATTTCACTATTTTGTAGAAATATTATTTTATTAAATTTAAATAATAATAAAATTATTTTTATTTAAATTAATATTTTTTTTATTTCATTATTTACTATCTCATTTCATTATTTATTTTTTTAAATGAAATAAAGTGAAAGTCTAATAATGAATAACAATTTTTAAGTAAATAAATAATTTAAATCAAAATAAATTAAATGAAGCAATAAATAATATTTTATAAATAAATTAATAAGTGAACTATAACAATTAATAAAAAATAAAAAAAATTAATATTAATTTAAATGATATATAATTTTATTATTTTTTTAAACAAATTAATATCAAATTAATGTTCGTAGATTATAGTAAAATTTAAAATTTTAAAAATTTTAAATTTAAATAAATATAGTTCAAAAATTTTTATTGAAATTCTTCCCACAAAAATCAATAAATTGGTCCCGCGGGCTTTAAGGTTCGATGTGCTGTGTTAAAATCAGTGATGCGAAGATTCTTTTCTCGACATTGATATTTTAATTTTTAAAAATACATGATACAATATATTTTTAGTATGTGTATGCATATTTATAAAAAACATTTAAAATATTATTTCAATTCAAAAAAAAATTCAAACTAATATATATTATATACGATTTTATAATAATACCAATCAAAACATAATAATTAGTTATACTTTAATTCTATCTAGATCTCACTTAATTCTTACTAACAGGTATAGTGTCAATATCTTCTCATCAACCATTATTTAAAAAAAGAATAACTTCTATATTTGGTTCCTCTCACAAAATTCTAGCATCATTAAGTCGTTACATTCATTTCCACAATTGTACCACATCATAGACTTGCCTTTTTAGTATTCTCCATTTTTTCTAGTCAAGATGGCAAATTAGTATGAACGTAAATCAAATTTTTTGCCCTTTTAATTTCTAGGACTCAACTTGTTTTTCTTCTCATTGAATAGACTGGACGAATGACAGGAATTCCAATTTCTTTTTGTTTATGGTGAACAACAGATACCAGGTGTGCTAAAGACGCTGGGTCTTAGTTGATAATAAAAGGATCCCGAGCTCTCTTACTATAGTTCACTCAGATATAAAAGATACACGAGACTTTAGTAGACTAAATGTTTGATTTTTATTGAAATGTGAGAAGTTGCAAGTTTGAATTGAAAGTAAAATTAACTAATAAAACTAAAGGCAAAAGGATTAAAAATGCAAGTTTTTGATTAAGTGTTGACTGACTTTCTTCTGTATCTTTGTCTTCTATTTATAGTGTCAAAGTGGTAGTAGTCTCTCCTTAAGACCTAGCACGTTTTGCCGATAAATTAAGGATCTCATGAAACTCATGGCACGGTCTTTATTTCATGTTCTCTATTTTTGGTAATCAGCCTGTCTTAATGAGATACTTGACAAGATATTTGCTAATTCCAGAATTACTTGAGATCGTGTTTTCTTGTGTCAATGGTTTAATGTTTGTAACTAGCAGGATTTCAGAATGTTTATTTTAGCGTAGCCTTTATTAAGCTTCGGGGCCAATCCCTTTGTTCATATTGGGCTTGACTCTTCAGTTACTCAGCCTAAATAGCCTTGTGACCTATCTAAGCGATGTTTCATATTTTAGCCTAAACAATGCCCTCGCGTGCCAGTGGCTAATAATGTGAGTCACGTGGCACGTTTGAAAAAACTGAAACATCGCTTCGTCTATGAGCACCCTTTGTTAATAAACTTATTTCTTTTCCTAGTCACTTCTCTTGCCCTTTTTGCCCTTTTTGGACATTCAAGCTTTTGCCTTCCTTACTCCGATCTTCCCTTTGCTCAAAATGGCTTCCTCCACTTCTGTCACTGCCTCTACTGTCGCTTCATCTTCCATATCCACTGAAAGTCTGCATGATTCCCTAGCTTCTATCCAGAATCCTATTACCTTACTTGATAGATTTGTAACGTTATGTATTTGATTGTTAAAAACCCTTATTTCCCCTGGATTAGGTCCTCATTCTAATATTTCTTTATTTTTATTACATGAGAATTCTTTCTTCCACAATTTTGTCGCTTTCTGGTAAGCTTTTTACTTCTCCTGTTTAGCCTTTTTTGTTTTATTAGGGAGATACGCTAACCGTTTGTTGCTTTTTCAATACTTGTCCTTGGAGTTTTCAAATCTCTAATAAGAGCGATATCAAGTACCTAACCATTTCTTCTAACTTGTTGGAAGTGACTGCCCCTACCCAACCAAATCTATGGCCGCTGACCTTAATCTAAAACTTGGTCCTGGCCCACACGACCTCTCCTTTCTTTAGTCGTCTTGCTGAAAGCTCAGGAACTAACCCCGATCTTCTCTTGCCTGGGTCCACTGGGTGAGACGCTTAAAGAAGACCTATACACACAAATGGAAAGAGATGGGTCTCTACGACCTTATTTGGCTGTCCTTAGTTGATGTCAACATCCCAATCAACCTTCTGATGGCCCTTTTAAGTTTTTAGGCTCTAAGCTGCAACACCTTCATATTTGAGCTGAGTCTCATATCCATTATATTATGGGACATCTTCATGTACCTAAGACTGTCTAGCACCGGGGAGGAGAACTTTTTTGTAATTCCCAAAAAGCAAAACTCCTACATCATCCTCTTGGCCGACTTGGAGAGCAAAATTAGGAGCACTGGCTCCTACACAAAGATTATGGAGCTATTCTCCGAGAAGCTGGTCGATGAGCCCGTCACCCCTATGGAGTACCTATTCTTTATCTGAATCCTGTTGAGCAATTGGATCTTGACCCCGAGGGGTGGGAAGCCCGTATAGCTATACTTGAGGATTGCCCAGTCCCTCCTCTGCGGTAATTAGATAGCCTTGGGGATCATATTCTTATGCCACCTTTATGACAACATGAGGAAATCACTGATGAAGAAACCCTTCAGCAACTTTCACGAGCCCGTTTAGTTCTTGAAGTTGTAGACAACAGCCTACTTTCCTCTTCTTTGTCAAGAACCTTTCCTTAAAAATTCCCACACCAACCATCCCTTCACCTGCCTTTTGGGTGGTCATCTATTAACTGACTCGAATAACTTCTTCTAGTTCTTTAGTCAGCAGAGCTAGTCTGCACGAAGGACCTTGAAGGCTTTCAACATTCTAGACCACCGTCTTCCACATAGTATAGACACCTGGTGGACTGGAAGTATAAGCCTACCCCATTGCTGAGGGATGAGGTTTTCCTCTCAGCCACTACTCCCAAAAAGATGTGGCTGTTGTATATTGGCTCCTCCTTCAAGTCTCTGAAGGTCTACTTAGAGTCTTATCATCCTTAACTATGGTGGGCCAGTTTGAATTAAGCTAGTGCATCCCTTGGGTGTTGTCCCCCCAGATTAGTATGGAGCTGCTGGATTGGGAAGCTATCCACCAGATAGCCATCCCACACACTGCCCGAGACAAAATAAGGTGGAGCCTGTAGATAGAGATGTCTGCCTTCGCTTCAATAAATGGTGGCCCAGCACTTTAGGCACATAATAAAGAGCCATACTAGTAAGTATTATCTCCTATGTTTAATTTCTTCTACCTTTTCTTCTTTCACCTTATAACCAAGTCTAATATATTTTAACTTTTTATAGACTATAATTGGACACAATCACACGTGTTGATGACATACTTGAGGGGAAATATTGACACCTTGCTGCTTTAAAGACCCAGGCAGCCCCTTTACTGAGGACCATTGTCTAAAGGATGGATCAGGACGATGCATCCTCTCAAGTCTCAGTCCTAAAGAAGACTAAGGCTAAGATGACCCACTCCTCAAGCCGCCCGGACAAAGAGATAGACCGATAAGAGGAAGGGGGCTCCGTCTCCTTCGTCTGACTCCAAAAGGAAGAAGAAGACGATGCTTCCTCTTATTGATCAGCCTTCCTTTACTCTTCTCTCAACCAGACCCACTCCCTAAAAGGGAAAGCACATGCATAAGCACTAACGGACGATAATCTTATCAACAAAATCTGACGATGGAAGGATGAGTCCCCTTCATTATGGAAGGGTGGAGACTCAGCTCCTGAATCCCCTAATGGTTACCCCCATTACTACCTCCAAACCCATGTCGGACCATCAGGTGGTCATCTCTTCTACCTTTGCTATCCCTTCAATAACCTTGAACTCCCAAGGGGTTGTTTCTACAATAATTCCTAATTTAATCCCTAAAGATCTACTTGAGGTTGCTCGAGACATGGCTTAAGAGGTAATGGGAGGCATAGAAGGACCTAAGGCTACTGCAGAGGTTGGAGGAGCCACATCAGCTACGACCCCAGATAGTGCTGGCCGTAAGAAGGTTTCGGGGCTACTATTGATCAGGAGCCTACTTCTATTACAGCCCTAAGTAGTAAGCCTACTTTTACTGCAGACCTGAGGCTAGTACTTGTAAATGTGTTTCATCTACCTAAATTAACTCGTTCATCACAGCTTCATTGTAGTGCTTAGACGATCTTTCTAAACTATTCGCAACACATAAAGAAGGGACTGCTATTTCTATAAGTAAAATGGCTTCGTGCCCGTATGTGCGTGCCTATGGCTTCTCTCTTTAAATTCTAGTATGCTTCTCTTTTTAACGTCTAGTATGCCCATAGTGTCTTAGGTAGTCGCACGTGCTATTCCCTAGGGTTCTCCTTAATTGTCTTTTTTTAGAATTCCAAGGATTATTTTATTAGAAGCTTTTAACTTGCCCATTTGCTTGAGGGTATATGGTGAGGATTTCAACAATTTAATCCCACTTTCCTCGGTAAAGGCTTTGAAGTTGCTTGCAGTGAACATATTCCTTGGTCTGTTGTAATTGTTTAAGGAATCCCAAATTGAAACACAATTTGGTCATGTACGAAGTTAATGACATCGTCTTGTTCTACTTTCTTCATAAGGATGGCCTCTACCCACTTTGTGAATAATCTTTGGCTATTAAGATGAATGAGTGGCTTTTAGACAAGGCTGGATAGATTTTTCTTATTACATCCATAGCCCATCCTCGAAAAGGTCATAGTTTGATAATTGGATGCATGTTTGATATTGGTACCTGTTATGTTAGTCTGGCACTTCTTGCATCTTCTAGCATATTTGTTGCAATTTAGTCATTGATGACTAATAATATACATGCCTTCACACCAGCTACTGCATCTTTGGCCCTAACTGATGGTCCTCACATACTCCCTCATACACCTATCTTAAAACCTCCATATATTCAGTGAAGGCCAAACACCTAAGTAATAACTCGTTGGAGCCCTTTCTGTATAATTCATCTCCAACTAGAATGAAGTGTTGAGTGCGTATCCTCATTCTGTAAGGATATCGTTAGCTGAGATCTTGTAGATAACTTTTGAAATCATCTTGCTAATCTCGAGCTAACCCTTGCGAGATCGCATTGCATTATACTGTTAAACCACATTGAAAGACTGAAGGATGTTCTTTCATTCTATAACAATTATTTTCCTGGTAAGTTCAGGTGACGGCCTTAACACTGATGCTATTTGAGCCAATTCATTAGCCTCCCAATTCTAAGCTTAGGGGACGTGAGTTAACATTATAGTTTCAAATTCTTCCAAGATTTGAGAAGCCCTAGAGTAATACATTACTAGAGCCGGGCTTGTACACTTATACTCATCAGTTAATTGTTTGATGACTAACTAATAATTCTCTTCTATGACCACATGACCACATCATGGGCTCTTATTTCTTGAAGGATTTCGAGCCTTATGAGTAGTGCTTCGTATTCTGCCTAATTGTTAATATATTCAAAATCTATTGAAGAGCTTATATCATTTTTACCCTATTAAGAGAAGTTATTATTATCCCGACCCCAGATGCTTGTTCAGTATTAGACCCATCGAACCTAAGCACCCAAAGCCTTAGATCTATTAAGAATACAGGTAATTCATGTTTATCTTTGGGGAGCCCAACTGAAAGGTGATCAGCCAAGAAATTTACTAATGCTTGGCCCTTTACTAATTTTTGAGGCAAGAATATTAATGAGAATTCTGCCAAGGCTAAGCTCTATTTTCTTATACGGCTTGTCTTGATTGGCTAATTAAGCATATATTTAATTAAATTAGAATGCGAAACCACATACACAACTACATTTATTATATAATGTCTTAATTTAATACAAGCATAATATAGCGCTAAACACATTATTTCCATAGCTGAGTATCTAGTCTCTGTGGGAGTTAAACACCTACTTAAATAATAGAGCACTTGCTCGTGTTTCCCATTAATATTTAGGCTAACATACAATCTATGGACGTGGCGATGGATGCTTAAAATAATAAAAATGGGGTGTTCTCCCTCGAGGCTGCTAAGACCGGAGGTCATGTTAAGTGTTTTTTAATCTTGTCAAAGGTTATCTGATAATGTTTGGTCTAGGTGAATTCTTCAACATTTTTAAGTTTTAGGAGCTCAGAAAACTCTTTCATCTTTCTTGCTAGATTTGAAATGAAACGCCTAAGATACTTGACCTGACCCAAGAACCTTTAAAGCTTTTTCTTATTGCTTGGCACCTTTGCTTCTAGGATAACCCGTGCTTTATTCCAATCTACTTTAATCCTAGATAATCTAAGGAAATTGCTTGTAGTTATACTGAAAGAATACTTCAATGGATTTAATTTAAGGCCTACTTCCCTCATTCAGAGGAAACTCATCCTCAAATACTCAATTTGATCATGTGCCTTCTTAGATTTAATCATTATATCATCTATATATACTTCCAGATGTTTTCCTATCATATCGTGGAAGATGGAATTCATAGCCCATTGATAGGTGGCCTCAGTGTTTTTTTAGACCGAATAGCATGACTACCTATTCAAATGTCCCAATAGAGCCTAAGCATCTAAAAGCAGTTTTATAGATGTCTTCTTTCACAATAAATATTTGATTATATTTAGAGAAACAATTCATAAATGATAATAAAGCATTTTCGACCCCAGCATTTATCGTCTTATCTGTAATAGGCATTGCATACATGTCTTTAGGTGTGGCTGTGTTTATGTTTCAAAAATCTACGCAAACTCATAACTTTTCATTTTTCTTGATTACTAGGACTATATTTAAGAGCCACTGGGCATACCTGTAAGGCCATATAAATTCAGCCCATAAGAGGCATTTGATCTCCTCCTTTATTCGTAGCTCCACCTCAATTGACATTCTCCTAGCAGGCTGTTGGTGCAGTCTGTAATTTCAACTTTATAGGAAGCTTGTGTTTCAACTAGCTATCTCGTCAACCCTGGCATTTCATCATAGTCCCATGCGAAGCAATCCTTAAACTCTTATAGTACGTGGTTGATGGTATTCTTTTATTTTTCATTTAATAGTGAGCTAATGAAAGTGATCCTCAACTCCTCTGGGGATCCGAGGTTTACTTTTTCTAGCGAATCCTGAACCTTCGAGGCTATGTCTTCAAACTTCAGAGGTGCAAGGTCTACCTCGTGCAGTTGCATTACCTTTTGGTTTCATCTTCACATATGACTTCGGCCCAAAGGTTTTGGGTCTGTAATTTTTCAGTCTTTCTTATATGTTATGCAACCATAGCTTCTAAATAACCGCAACTGCTATGGTTTTTCTTTTATTTGACTCAATCATTTACCAGTTTTATGATGGGCTTGCACCTTTGCGATGTTAGAGGCACTATAATGTTCTTCATTGTTCATAAAGGATTCTGTTTAATCCTCTTGTGCCCTTCAAAATGTAAACAGGCCTATATTAATGTCATAAATACCTCATATCCACAAAGTTAGTGACTGTTGTGAATGGCTTATCTTTAACCTAGACCACTTCTACCTCTTCCTCTTTCCACATAAGAAGTATCTAATGTAGTGAGGAAAGTACACACTCGTTAGTATAGATCCAGTCTTCACCTAAGAGGACCTAATACTGTGTTGTAGTGCTAATCATGAAAAAGGCCATCAAAGAGGATTTAGTCCCAATGTCACCTGTAATGGTAATACACTGAGGACCTTAAAGGCGGTCCCAATGAATCCTACAACAAATACCTCGGGTAGCATCAGGTCTTGCTCTACCTACCCCATCTTGATCATCATATGAGCTGGCAGTATGTTTATCATTGAGCCATTATCCATTAGGACCCTAGTCATTGGCTTCCCATCGAAATATGCCTTAATGTATAAAGGTTTTAAGTGCTAGGTCATCTTAATGCTTGATTTTTCCAGGATAGCCCGCTTTGACTTTCCTTCTACAACTTGTAAGGTGACCTGATAGATGAGTTCTGTAGCCTTCTCTTTCTACACCTATGTCCTTATTGGTTCATACTCCTCCTCCTCCCTTGGCTCCATTGGGCAATATTGATACGGGCCCATGTACGTTGGCCCTAAGGAGCTCTGTTCATGCTAGTCCTAGGTCCTACTGGTGATAGACCAAAACTGAGAAGGGAGCGTTCATGAAACCACATAGCAAAGATTAAGAGATATCTCCCCAATATGAATAGTCCCATCACGCCAATTTTCATCTCACTCCCCTCGTCCTGATTCTCGGTAGACTTCCTTCTAAACTTGTTAGTTTCCTACACGTCAAGACCGTCCTGTACCTCAATTTTCTACTGCTCAAGGTATCTCTATGCAGACTATGTTTACTGAAGACATCATTTTTGAGTCCTAGTTAAGGTAGCTAGGAACTTCTTATGCCTCAAGACTGTCCATTTTAGAGGCGGCACGTTGCTAGGTGGCGTAATGAACTTGTTCGAGGCCTTAACAACTTTTGGTTTTGAAGTAAGCTCTATTATACTTTCTAATGGCGTTAATGGTTACATTTTAGCTCGTCGACGTCCTAGTGAATGGTTTACTTGCTCCTCGTGGTGCTAAGTACTTAACAAAAAAGTCAAATTTGCTAGACGGCTTCCCCAAACAATCCTAGACTACCTTAGATCTATCTGGCTCTATTATTATCAATCCCCCTGAGCCAATATCCTATCTTGAGGGTTGTTTTCTATTCTTCTTTATATTTTACTAGTTGCCAATGTCTAGGGCTTCTCCTAAGCAGTTCCAAACCACCTTAGGGTTGTTCGAGCTCTTTAAGTTTTGCCCTTCAGGGCCAAGGTCCCATCTAGAAGACCTATTCCTGCTAGATTGGCCCGTAGGTTTCCCCAGGAAATCCTATACTTCCCTTGAGCTTTCTTGAGTTACTTCTTCCCTATTCCAAACATTCCAGGGCCTCCCATATCTTTGCTTACCATTATTTCTCCTAGTTCGTTGGAGTTTATCTTCACTATATTGATTGTGGCAAATATAGGAATGGGTCCTCATCAACAACTATGGATTCTTCCTTAGGAAACTTAAGAACTCCCTTATTGATCTAATCCTGAATGATGTTTTTGAAACCCCAAGATACTTTAGTGTTGTGACTCCACGAGTGATAGTGCTTGCAGTATTCCTTCCCTCTCTACTCTTCTTTCGAAGGGATTTTATGTTCAACAGGAAGGGAGATGAAGTTTTCTTTAAGGAGGAAATTAAAGATTTCTTCTATTTTGGTGGTGTCGAAGGTGTACTGAATTGCGTTCAACCTTTTAAGAATCTCTCTGGCCTTCCTTATCAGGGCTGGGCATATGTAGTTGTCTACATTTTTTAGTTCTACCACCGCCACGTCAAAGTCACCCAAATAAGTTACTACTATAGTTCGTCAATGATGATCTTCTTCTTTGAACAATTGCTCGTATCCCTATACTTTGGCTGCGAGCTCGTAAAAATCTCAAAATTCTATCATTTAGAATTTCTTTTAGAGTTCTATATCTAATTCTACTTATGCCACCTTGATGAATTTGGTTTTTGAAAGTAGCACATGACACCTACTCTTCAGTTGTTTGAACCTTGCTAGGTATTGGTCTGTCGTCTCTCCAGCCCGTTGGGTATGCTTGTAGAGTTCTGCTATGCTGACCTTTGGCTTTGCCTTGTAGAACTGGACATGGAACTTTTGCTCCATTTCCATCTTGCTAATGATTGAATTGTGGGGTAGTGAAGTGTATCATGTGAACGCCAGGCTTATAAGAGTATTTGGGAACAATCTCAATTTTAAGTTGGTGAAATTCTCGTAATTGATAATCTTTCCACATTGGATTGTGAACCTTCCAATGTGCTCTAGGGTAGATTGCATTTTGTCTCTTGAGAATAGTATGAAGTTAGGGATCCTGTATCCCTAAGGGTATGGGTTGTCCCTATGTATGTACTTCACGTATGGCTTTGAGAAGGTGGGGTTGTCAATTGGCCTCAGCCTCGGTCTGTGTATATCCTAAATAGCATCCATTAAGGCCTCCATGTTCACTAGTCAATTAAGAGGCTCATTATGATGTTTCGGGAAAATTGCTATACCCCTCGGGCCACTTATGCTAGGCTCCTGTAAATAGTATAATAGATTAGTTAGAGGGTTAGTGTTCGCAAAAATTTAAAGGTTAGGGATGTCCCTTATAAGTAGGCGGCCCAAAGAGCCAGCATCTACATTAATTCCTGCTTGTTGCCTTCCATGTGGCCTTAAATTTGAGCCTGCTTTTAAAAGAATGCTTTTCAATAATGTGGCTATATTCTTCAGGCCATCATGTAGAGCCTACATCATGATCTGCTATCATTCTTTCTCCATGTGTTTTGATGTTTTTCGGGATAGTGCAAGGAACCTTTGGTTCTCTTCCAACTGTTTATCCATCCAATCTTGAATTGTCTGCAGCACTTTTGCCACAGGAACGTTGGATATGATTAGTGGGTTAGCTTGTCCACTTCTTAGCTTTGAGCCAAGGCTTATGCTGCTGCTACCTGTCAACATTGGCACTATGTGCTTACGACGCTCAACTGCTTCAGCATCAGGCACTAAGTGTTCTAACCCTGCGTGTGCAGAGGTCTCTTTTGGTTTGTGAGAACCAGCACTTGTTTCATCAGTCCTTTTGTCTTTTCTCATCCTTGCCATCTTTGTTACACAAGTCCCACTAGGCATGCCAAAAATTTTTCGTGGTGAACAACAGATACCAGGCTTGTCAAAGACATTGGATCTCAGTTGATAACAAAAGGGTCCTGAGCTCCCTTACCACAATTCACTCAGATGTAAAAGATACACAAGACTTTGGGAGAACAAGTGTTTGATTTTTATTGAAATGTGAGAAGTTACAAGTCTAAATTGAAAGTAAAATTAACTGATAAAACTAAGGTAAAAGGATTAAAATGTAAGTCTTTGATTGAGTGTTGATTGACTTTCTTCTGTCTCTTCATCTTCTATTTATAGTGTCAGAGTGGTAGTAACCTCTATTAAGATCTAACATATTTTGCCGAGGAATCAGGGATCTCATGAAACTTATGGCACGGTCTTTATTTCGTGTTTTTCATTTTTGATAATCAGCCCGTCTCATCAAGATACTTGGGCATGATGTTCGCGGCTTCCGAAATTACTCGAGATCGTGTCTTCTTATACCAACGGTCCAATGTTTGTAACTGACAAGATTTTGACATGTTTATTTTATTGTGGCCTTTATTGAGCTTCGAGGCCAACTCCTTTGCTTGTATTGGGCCTGATTCTTCAGTTACTCAGCCTAATTAGTCCTATAACCTATTTGAGCGACGTTTTATATTTTAACCCAAACACTTTCACAACATGATGAAGAGGAAGGCTTTGAAATGTAGACTTGCAATCAATAAGTATTTAATATGTATCAAAAGTAAAAGAATTCTTAAATTAAAAAATAATATTTTGATACTTTATAAATATATATATATATATATATTGACAAATATCAGTATCAATATGAATACATGAAGTAATTTAAACATCTTTCATAGTTTAAAACAATCAAATTGCCCCTCTTAACATGTCATTTAATTAAATCAAATTTATTTCTCAACCCTGCAATGCGATTACATTGCTGATTGCACCACCATTCTAAATCATTTTGTTAACTTTTTTTATTATACTTTAAATTAAATATGCGCTATTATGAATTAAGAATTAATCATAAATTAGAATCATAAAAATTAATCTGTGAATTATTTATAAAACATTTTGGCCAGAAAATTATTCGTAAATATCTTTAAATATGTAAAACCCTTCAAATTATATGATTTTTTTATAAGGTGTCAAAATTTCTATTACCCGCATCAATTTGCATTAATTGAATGATATGACATTGTTTATTTTCATATGTACGAAATCCTATATCTTTGGCCAAAAAAAAATCCTAGATGATACATAGCATAACAGAAAAGCTGTTCACTGTTCGTGAAACAGTTGTATAAATGGTAATCATGGCCGTCCATTTTTTAAAACTGTATTATTTTTTTATTTTACATAAAACAATTCAAGGTTACCTAACTATTATGACTGCAGACATTTTTAAAAATATTTTTACAATATCATATTAGAATATTTTAAATTTATGTAATTTGTAATTAGCTTTTAATTTTTGAATGTGCAATAAAATATGTGTAGGGATAATAAGGAATTGTTAAATAATAAAAATAAAAAGAATTGTTAAATAATAAAAATAAAAAGTTGTTATTTACTTATTAGATAATCAAAAGTGCTCATATTAATATCAAAACATGTATTTTCAACAGGAAAAATTTTACATACTTAGGCTTACATACTTAAGATACTTGTATTCAATTAATTTAAAACATATAAATCTTTTATAAATTATTTTTTATAATAAATTTTTATTATTAATTGAATTAATACATTAAAATTCACATGTTATGATTTGATTTGATATAAATATATTAAGTATATAAAGTTAAATACACAAGTCTTACCCTTTTTAATATTGAAATTCTCTTTTTTAAAAAATGATACTCTAGAAGTTATAAATATGTTAAGAATAAAGTGTACATTTAATTCTTTAATTTTGTGAGATTTCAATTGGTCTCTTGATTTTATAAAAAGTATCTTTTAATTCTAACACCATTTATTCAATTTTATTTTGGAAAATACCCATTTATTTAATCATGCTGTTAATAAAATTGATCAGTGATTTGGCAATTGACATGTGAAACTCACTCATTTATTAAGGAGAGTATAAAAAAATAATAAATGCATTAAACAAGTAATATTTATTTGTTATAAACAAGATCAAAGCAACTCAACTAAATCTCTTGTAAAATAGAAAGAAAACAAATTTATCATTTAATTAAACTTCTAAAAAAATTAACAAATACATGTGTGTCGCATTGGACTAGATCTAGTTATATTTATAACGCAATTGGTGGAATCGGGCCAAAAAAAATATAACGTACTTCGAGGAATTAGATGGACGTGCAGGATCTCGTTCGTAGTTCGTACTCGTTTGTCAGTTTATTCTCTAGTGGAGGACAGGATCAGTGGATCACAGAAGGCGCTGAAAACTTTTCACTATTTTAGATTTTTTACCTAAAAGCCCAACAATGCACATGCAAGTCTCATTGCTCACTTTTCAACGGCATCTCAAATTCTCGAGATACTTGAGGCGAGGGTGTCTCTCCTTCTCGCCTTCATCAATCTATTATCGAATTAAAAAGTAAAAATATTTTGAAATTCTTTTACTAAAGGTGGCTGATATCTTAAATTTTTTTTAAGAGTAATTATGTTTGTATTTTTTAAAATGATACAATGTTATCTCACCGTTAACATGTTCTAATATTTGACTTGTGCTTTTGACCCACATGTCATTTTCTGAGGTTTTTTTTTTCATTGTGGATTTCAACGATTTCTCCACCTCTTCCTCTGTTTTCTTCTCATCTTGCTCTTTTTCTCTCTATTTCTAATCCTCTTGTATCCCTTTAGATTTCATCCTTCTTGCCTCCTTCAATGTGCACAGCCTCTTCTTTGTTTTCCAACTTTGTCCCTTTTCTACTTCAACATGCCTTGCATTTTCTCTTCTTCCTTTCTCTGCTCCAACTTACCTTATACTTTCTCTTCTCTATTTCTCTACACTGCTTTGCTTTGATTTGCCCATATTCACTACTACCTTTATTTTAAATTATAAGGTACTTTTAGATAAAATCTCACATATCAATAACCCTCATTAAATATACTTAACAATCTTCTCTTTTCAAAACAAAAATCTAAATTTTTTAAAATACCCATCATTTGATACATTGAAAAGAAAAGGGATAGAAATTAATTATAGAAAGAGAAATGATGATATTAAAATTAGTATATTTAATGAAACCTTAATCTATTCAAAGTGTCTTATATTTTGAGATGAAGAAACTCCTTCAAAAGTGCTGTATAATTTGGGACGGAGGGAGTACTTTATATTAACTCTTGAGCTCAAATTGATCTCTCCTTCACCTAAGTTCAACAATTCTGAAACTAAAACTTGTGTAAAATCTTACTCCACTAAATACAACTAATCAATATAATTTATGATAATCAAAGACTTAACTCAGAAAGGTGAATACCAAGTTTTAGTTCAAATTCAAGAGATCTTAAGTTTTCTCAAAGATAAAGAGTATAAAACAATCAAAATGTTCTCATATCAGAGTAAAATATAGTTATGAAAGTATGAGATATCTCAGAGGAATGAAAAAAATTGAAAACAAGTGAAAAATAACTCTTTTAATGTGTGACAGATTAATGCATTGTGGCTTGTGCACACTGCACCACGGCATGTTGCTCTATGTGCCATACACCGTGGCGTGTTGCAAGAAAATTCAGCAAATTCTGCTGTCAAATTGACAGCAAAATTGGGGGAACTTCTGACACACCTCGATTCTCCGTCCAACGTCCGAATGACATGATCTAGGTGTCTATAAAAAACTCTCTACAAGAACTATCTAATGGCATAGGTTTCACTTTCAAAACAAGTCATACTAAGAAGTTGGACATTCAAACATATTTTGATTACTTTTCACAATTTTCACATAAAAAGGATATACAAAACCCTCAACAAGTACCAAAAGTATTTTCTAACACCTGAACCATGTCCATTGAACTCAGGACTATTAGTACAACACGTCACACATACTTAAATGATGGTATAACTAAAATTCACTCATCAACCCCTTTTTACCAAAAATAAAGGGGGAGGCAAATTGGCATTGCATAATATCCAAATCAATCAAAACATGTTCAATTCATCATTTTTACACTTGCACTAGTATTTTAACTTTATAACATATATATCTGAACATACATAAATACCCAGGGCCTAAAATACAAATCAGATATTTGCAATAATAAAATAGTGCAAGTAAGATGGCATGCAATTTAGAATTAGCAAATATATACTATTACACAAAATAAACTAAGCTAGAGGCATATAAAAAGGAATATTCTAATTTATAACCTCTTGAGCCTTCTTTCTCTTAGCACCAGAGCTAGAGCCTGAAAAGTGTTAAATAAAAAGGGTGAGTCTAGTCACTCAGTAATCAAGGTTAAACCTACCCTATGCAGTTATATATCAATTATAAAGCAAATACATGTATAAGAAATAAAGTAAGTAAAACATGCCCACACATATCATAGCTTGTTATTTATCATTTAATAACTTTTTTATCTCACATATATTGGGTACATTGTTGCCATATTCTTATATATGTGACTATAACTCATTATTCATGTGACTTGCCACAACTTAACTCGTGTTACACATCACATATTTACTTAGGTAATGATCAACCAATCTTATATCCTCCTTATTTTCTCAGATTGAAATCGTGGGCTATAACACTAAATAGGGTTCTATCTGTGTAACTAGACTATCCAAGCTTACCAATCATGAGGTGTGACCTGACCAAAGATCATATAACTCACTTTTGGACCATGGCTTTCCCTATTCTTGAATCTTTAGGGTGTCTCATATCTTAGGTTATTCTCCTTATTGAACCAGTAGAAATAGCTAGGTTTTAGTTCTTTGACAAACTATGAAACAGTCTCTCGACAAACTGTGAGACAAGGCTATACCTCCGTGCACTGAAGGGTAGCCTAAATACCATATGAATTTTTTCTACTCCCAATCCTTAGGTGAACTCCCGCCCACTAATCATGCCATAAACATACTCACTCATCTCCATATTTTCATTTACTCAAAATCAATCAACACGTTGGGTTCACAATCGTGCGCTACCCAAGTGAGCAAAAATTCTCATTTTTCCATTATTACACATTCTCTTTAACATATTCATCATCAATCACTCATTCACAATACATTGAAAAGGGGAATGCTTTTCGAATGCCACATTTACCATTTCAAAACTCATTTAAAAACCACTTTTACATGTTTAATACACATCACACAATTACTAGAATACTAAATTTCAATGCATGTAACCCAATTTCAAAAATCATAATTTTTCATAATAAACCCACAATTCACATTACAATTAATATGCAACTATCCAAAGTAAGGTTCCCCCAGTTACCTCAAATCTTTGAGAGGTTAAAGATTTATTCCTCAATGTTTTAGCTTTCAAACTTGAATTCCAAGCCAAATAGATGTTTAAGAGCCAAAAACTACAATCAACCAAGTTGAATTTCATCAATATAACCAAATCAAGCATTTAAACCCTTAATCCTCTACTTCTAAATTGCCCAATGCTCACTCTACATGAGTTTGAGCCTATCCATTAGGTTTATTATTCCTCTTTAGTCTCCATTAATATTAATGGGCTATTAAACTCTCATTAATGACATCACATTCTTTCAACTGCCCATATTAAATAAAATTTCAGATGTTAATAGAGCTCATCTTCTAACAACTACCAAAATTATTAATACTGGGTTTAAATGCTCTAAGTAACTCCTATTAACTCCATTTGAGTCAATGGGTTCAAACCCATAGTCTATATAGACCGAAATCACCATCCTCATCTAAACTTTAACTCAAATCCTTGAGAAAATAGAAGAAGAAAGGAGAAAAAGGGTTTAAGAATCTTACTTTAGATGATTTAGAGTTTCAAACCTTCTCAAATTCTCACTTAAGTCGTGCCCTAATAAAGCAAACGTGAGCTCCTCCATTTCCTTTTTCTTTCCTTTTTATTTTTCACATCAATTCACGTCTAAATTCTGCAAAATTTGCACCGTGCGCCACGATGCCTGTCACCACGCACCGCAACATGTGGTATAGAGAAGCCAAATTCTCGCCTGATGGCCCTATGCGTTGCAGCATGTGGCATAGAGTCTTTTTAGCTTGTTTTTCTCTACTTTTTGGTCTCTAAGTGACCCAATTTTACTTTGGAGCTAATTTATATCTGAAATTCTAACTAAAAGCACTTATTATTCTCCTTTGACCATACATCACATCAACTTACTTAATTATCTTTATTAATCTTCGTAAATCAGGGAATTAAAAATTGAGATGTTACAACTTGAGTTATTAAGCTTCAAACCCTGCTCTTAGCTTAATGTCATCTTTTATTTGTCGTCAAGGTAAGGACATTCCTTGAACAAACTACCAACCACATACTCCCTCCGTTTCTATTTATAGGAGGAAAAACTATATGACACAATTTAAAAAAATTAGTTAACTATATTAATTGTGTCTAAAAATAAAATACTTAAACTAAAATACCTTTCATTAATTCTACTAATCAAGTCTTCATTAATTATTTCTTAATATTGTAAATAATTTAATTAGAAGGGTAATTTAAAAAATTTGTAATAAATGCTTATTAAAAAATATTATTTTGCTTATATAAAAAAAATAAGTTAAAAGTGATCATTTCTTCCTACAAATACAAACAGAGGGAGTATATGGCAACAAGAATAATCAGACAATTTTTAACTAAAAGCAAAGATGAAAGCAAACTTAAATGTAGATATTATGCTTCCATTCCTTGGATCTGACAGGCAGTATGCACGTGATAACATTTATTCTTTACTAGCTATTTAGTGTTTTCCTCGTTTCCAAATTTGTCTCAATTAGCTTATCTACTATTAGACACACTCTCCACAATCTCTTCCTTCCCTTGCATCACTATCTTGTCTTCTTTTCATGTCATCTCCAAGAAACAAAATCATATAAAGTTATGACTTTACCATAAACTAATTGAATGAGAAAGAGGGGGGAAATTGCTATGGGAGGTTGAAAGGGTTGGAAAGGTATGGTGGGTGTGACATTGAAGCTTGAGTTTTGGATTGACGAAGAGAAGAGCGTTTTAGGAAGAGGTGGTGGTCAGGAGATTTCTGGAATCCACAATGAGGAAGAAGAAACTTTAAAGAATGACATGTGTAAAAATGGGTCACAAGCATAGAGTTAACGGTCAAATGTTAGTGTAGGTTAATGGTGGGGACATATTGTACCTTCTTTAAAAGTTTTTAGGAAATAGTGTTCCCAAAAAAAATTTAGGATACTTGTAGTTTCTTGTAAAAAGATTTCAAGGTATTTTTGCCTTTTAACCTTGTATTTTTTCACTATATTTTCTTCAACAATGAATTATACAACTAATAAAATGTAGCTTTCTTAAAATTGAGGTGATCATCAACATAAGTGGGTTGAAGTTTGATGGAGCATGTATAATAGACCATTTAGAATTTTTAGTTTTTGCCTATCTAGGCGTAGTTCGTATGTTAGCTGTTTAATCTCTACAGTGGTCCTGTTTATAAGGCATGGATAGAAGAACATTTTTAGTTAAGTTATATCACTTTTTTCATAAATTTTTCTTTTTATTTTTCACTAAATATTAGCGAGAGAAAGTATGTTATCAAAGTATGTATATTTAATAAAAATAAAATTAAAAATTTGTTAAATTTTTAAACAGAGTTGATAAATTTTAAAGTTTTTTTTGATATATTAGAAGTGATTTATAAATAAAATTAATTGTGTATATTATCGATCATATTGTTGCTTCATTTTTTTGTTGTGTAATAGCTTGTAGAACTGAACTCAAATTAACCTTGCACGGGTTGGATTTCTTTATATATTTTGTTTTACTCTGATGAAATTGTTCTCTTTTTCAGTTATCTTTAAAAAGAAAAATCACTCATTCATGCTTGAAAATGAATCCATAATACTGTAGAGAACCTTAGAGACTACATGAGAAAAATAACATTTCAGTACTTTAGTGCTACTGTTAATAAAAACCTTGCAGAAATTTAGGAGAATGATAAAGAGGTCCTCAATTAATTCAAATTAGATTCTAAATGCCAAATTTTAAGAATTTACAAGTTCAACTCTCAAATTTTTAACTTGTGTTATAAATTTTAACCAAAAAAATAAATTTATTTATTCTTCAACTACATTAAAATTTGAACAACAAATTGTAAATTCACTATAAAAAAATTACAAAATTTTGGAGTTGTTAATTTGGGCTAGCTCGACCCTAAATGGTCGGCTGATTAAGGGCTAGAGCCTAAATGAGCTGGCTCTAATAAACTCAATTGTATTTCAAGATTTCCTTTTACAAGACTTGATCTTAGCTCTCAGTGTAACATCCACCTTGACAATACCAGGATAACACTCACACATCATTGTGATAATTAAGATTAAATAAAATTCTCTAAAGAAGTTTAAAACATTAGGATCCTAAGAAAACCTTTTTTTTAAATATTGTTTGAGCTCAAACCATGGTTAAAAATCAATTAAGAGCAAGTATGAAAGCATGGGAAACAAACTATGTCAAAATTAGGCTGAAAATGCTATTTTTTAGTAAATACTAATCCGTTTGTCGCGGTATAAGCCGTGCTCGCTGTGGCAGATGGCACAGAGAGACAAGTCCCTTGAAGGCCCAATGCGTCGTGATGAGCACCTACTGTCATGACAACAAATTGTTGTCATGACAACCCTCCAAACTTTCGGAGCACGCCATTTTGCCATCCGACGTCTGATTTGAGCGGTTTAAGTGTTCACACGAAGCTCTTTAAGCCCTCTAGCCAATGGCACTAGTTTCACACTCAAATAATCATCTATTTAAAAGATAGATACCTGAACCCAAAATGATTTGTTTTCACAACAAAACATACACGAAGGTGTCCAACTCACAATATCAAATGCCATTAGCCCCAGAGATACCTTGACCACCTCAAATGGACTACGCATCATGTAACAATTTAATCATAACACACAATTAAGCATTCACATTCAAAATGACCATTGAAACCCCAATTCACAATAACATAAAGGGGTGAATAAATTATAACACACATGTCACTTGGTCATTTTATCGCATAGATCTCTTCAAATTCTTCACTTATAATGGTAACTTGGCTAAGCACACACATTTAATCCACAACATCAATCTTGGATCAAGATATGCAATTTTATCACAAATTCATACAAGTAATATTCAAAATAATATCATGCTCCTAAGTTGGCAATATATAATAGCAATATTTGTTACAAACCTAAAAGAGAAAGGGGAAGAGCTATGCTACAACGCTCTTCAATCTTTAATTGCAGCTTCCTTCCCCTTGCCTTTACTGGAGCTTTCACCTGTAAAATATAACCACAGGGTGAGATAAAACATCTCAGTAATAGAATAATTCACTACCATTAATTAACATGCACAATCATAAGAGAGTAAAACTATAAAACTTTAAAATATACACTTAGCATATCGCCACATACTCTTTTCATCAGTATAAATCTTTTACCACTAGTATGATCATCCTACCATTCGAGCCTTAAGATCATAAGCTCTTAGACCAAGTACACATTCACAATGATTTGAGCTCACATTCAGTGGTAGGATCACCCAGCCAAAGGTGTCCTATCCCACTTCAGGACTATGGTTTCCCCCTGTTGCACATGAATCGGGGTGTCGTTACTCTAACACTACATCATTAATGCTAAGAAGCGTTACTCTCTAACGCCGTATCCCGTATAGATATTAAGGAGAAAATCTCCAACAATGTGCCTCACTAGACACTAAGAAAATATATGTCATATGGACTTCCACTACTCCTTCCTATGGGTGAACTCCTACCCCTAACATGATCATGCTCACCCTTAACATATATATCACATATACATTAAAAATTTCTCAACTGATTCATATATAGTTTTACCATACTTCATAATTTGTAAATAGATTTTTCATGCACAAAAACCACATTTTGCAATATACAAGATTACCAAATCTCAAGTTCAAATCCACATATCTACTCACAAACAATTAAGCAATATAATCAATCGGTGTAAATTATTCCATTATCTCAACCCTTTGTCACACACAAAAGGGTTACCGTGGTTCAACATTAGCTCTACATGCTTTATATGTACAATATGGCTCGAGCAACACTCAATCTACACCAATAAGTGACAATTGTCAATTATCACTCCGGATAGCTCTAAATTCTCTAGGTTCTAAGTGTCTAAAATACTCAAATTCCACTCTAACCATCCTATTAAGCATCTCAACACACCAATTTCACTAATCAATGTCCCACATTATCTCAAAATCCTTAAATTATACTTAGGGTTCGTCCAAACCCTTACTAAAAATTCACAATCACCACGAAACTCATAAATTTAGGATTAGAGGTTTGATTTAACTTTTCAAGACCTTAAATAAATCAATGGGTTCAGTTTAAACTCAAAGAAACCGAAATCAAAGCCCCCATTACCTCAAATGTTCAGATTTTCACATAAAAGAGGGAGAAGAAGGAATGTACAATTTATTCAATGGTGATTCAAGCTCCAAATACCCTCAAAGTAGCTTAGGGATCATGCCCTAGTAGACTACAGGCTTTCCTCCATCGCTCTCTTGTTATCCATCTTTCTCTCTTCTATTTTCGGTCTGTTTTTGCAAATTGATAAGTGCTAATTCTACACGTGCACCACAGCGCATTGATACGCTTGCCATGGCACATGGTACAAAAAGCTACACCAAAATTTAAACTCCCTTTTGTGCCATGGCTCGCTCAAAAATTGACCTAACCCCCTTCTAAGGCAGTTTAAGGATCCAAAAATTATATTAATTTCTCATAAACCTCATTAAATCAATAATGTATTTAAATTGACCAAATTACCCTTGAAAACACTGAAAATTTTAAATTGAGAAACTTAAGATGTTACACTCAGGGCTAAAAGGCCGACCCTCAAAGCGTCAACCATTTTTTTTGTTTTTTTTAATTTAAAATTTTAAAAATATATATTCATAATTCTAAAAAGGTTTTACACATAAAATTAAGTTTAGAAAAAAAATTTAAATCAACTCACACCATAATAAATATAGAAAACTTAAATATTCAGGTCTAATATCAAATAGTAATATCAAAATTAAAACAAATAAAAATTAGACTCGGCTAACATTATTAACTAAATCTTAATGAATGAATGAAGAAAAGATGAATGAGTCTAAACTGTTTATTTTTTTTAGTTATATATTTAATCTTATATTTTTTATATTAATTTTTTTAAAAAAATAAAAGGGCTTAAAAGGGCCAACAATTACCATTTTTTGCTTCAAAATAGCAACCTAGCCCTAGTTATTTTTAGGATTAAAAGGACTGGCTTAATGGGCTCTACCCTAATTGATAGCTGTAGCAAAATTGAAAAATGAACTTACAAATTCCTATAATTTAACACTTGAAACCTCATTTAAATTAATTAATCCTCTTAATACATATGTGTCATTCTTCCAAAAACTTATAAAAAGTACTATGTGTAAGATTTGGGGTTAATATGTACTCCCTCCATTAAAAAATATAAAATTTTTTTGAGAAGTTAGATGTTCAAAAATGTAAAGTATTTTTAATCTTTTAAGGTGTAATTATTATTTTTTTAAAAGTGCCCTTATTGATGAATGATTTTTTATTTATTATAAGGTATTTAATAAGGGTAAATATAAAAAGATAGAGTTAGTTTAAAAGTAAGTAATTATTTTATTGAAAGATAATATTCAATTAAAAATGTCTTATATTTTTTAACAGAAGAAGAATCTATTTTGTATTTTCGGATGTACAGGTGGGGACAATCGGGTAGGCCAGGGCGCACCCACTTGCCACTCCTCCATAAACATTTTTAGTTTTATTTGTAAAACTCATTTTAAACCTCATACTCGGTTTTTAAGTTTGCTCCAATCTAGATTATACCAATATTCATGCATTTATTAAAGTGAATAAGATTTATATTTGATATATATACAGGTGGTAATTGATAAATTTAATAAAGTCAGCAAAAGGTGTGGAAATTATGAGGCTTTCCGCCGCAAAAAGTTGAAAATACGAGGACGTGGGCCGGCCAGAAGATGAGAAAAACGTGAATAATGAAAATCAAGTATCGGCCTTTTCGTGTACTAGATTCGTAGAAACTTTTCCAGCCACTTTCATGTTCATGACTTTTTAAAAAAAAAAAAAACTTTGGCTGGAGAAGGAAGATGCTGAACTTGGGTGCATTGCACTTTGCCGATGGAGAACAGCAACAGCATTCGTCCAGAAATAGTAAGTTACCATAAATTATGGGAATTTTATTAATTCATTAAGTTATGTGATAAATTCAGTTATAAAAAATTAGAA
The DNA here is from genome assembly GCF_029017545.1 of Prosopis cineraria. Lineage (NCBI taxonomy): Eukaryota > Viridiplantae > Streptophyta > Magnoliopsida > Fabales > Fabaceae > Prosopis > Prosopis cineraria. The sequence continues at coordinate 36,343,912 of NW_026555334.1, read as the reverse complement.
GATTGTTTGGTTAATATTTCAAGTACTTGAATTGATTCATTGATTATCACCAAAACTTCCACGAATTATAATAAGGTTGTTTTCCGTTTTATTAACTAGGTTTTGGACTTCCCCACCACGAAAGGTTTGAAAAAAAAAAAAAAAGAAGCAAACATTAATAATTATTTTCATATTTTAATAATTTAATTGTCATATTTTCATTCGATAGCCTCTTCCCGTCATTCTCGTGGGTCGCACTCCCATGTCATCATTGCCAGCCTACCACAGCGTTTATCCAACAATCGATGGTAGTTAGCACCTACCCACTCGTTCAACTAACCAACTAGATGGGGAAAGAAGCCACCGTTCAAAACATAACATCTACTTCTTTCGTTTTAGAATTTAAAATATTTTTAATTAAATTTTATTTTTAATAAAATAATTATTTAAATTTAAATTAATTTTATTTTTTATATTTATTTTTATTAAACACTCAATAATAAAAATAAAATTATTATCAATAAGAATACTTAAAAAAGATAATGATTACATCTTAAAAAATTAAAAATATTTTATATTTTTTTAACATCTAACTCCTCAAAAAATGTCTTATATTTTTTAATAGAGGGAGTATTCTTTTGTTTAAAAATATAAATTATTTTTAATCACATCTCATTTCTTAAATAAAAAATTTATTTATATTTAAACTAACTCTATTTTTCATATTTATCTATATTTAATAGGGTGTTACATTTTAAGATATATATTAAATGATTTATTCAATAGGGGCACTTAAAAAAATAATGACACTTTAAAAGATTAAAAATACCTTATATTTTTTAAAATTTAACTCTTTTAAAAATAACTTATATTTTTTAATGGATGGAGTATACAAACACACACACATATCGATAATATTTAACAATCTTACTTATTATAAATGTTAGAAAAAATTGCACATAGGTCCAGCAAAATAGATTTATTTACAAATAAATCTAGTAAAATTTATAAACTACAGACAGGTCCCTTAGGATCTCGGTGTAGTTTGAAATTAGAGTGTAAAGATAATAATGTTCTTATTTTTAATGCATCATCAATTTAGTTATTGAATATATAAAGTTACAATTATAAAAATTTGAAGTCATAATTATAAATTATTAATAAAATAGTTATAAATAATTAGTGTTAAACTTTATTAATAATGTAACATTTCAATTTTAATTTTAAGAACAAATTGGAATTAGTAACGTTTAAGAGTAATTAAATTCAATAGATTGTTATTGGGTTTGACTTAGGATCCCATTTTAAAACTAAGAATTTTAGTAAATGAAAATACACACGCGTATGTGTATATATTAAATTTTTTTTACTTGAGATATTATTTGAATATAATGAGAATCATATTTAAGCAAAATATGTAAAGATTTTAAATTCTAACTTGTAATTTAATTTTAATCCAATATTAAATAATTATTGAAGGGGATTAAAATACTTCTTTAAAAAAATATATTAATTCAATAATAACAACAAGACTTATGCAGAATAAAAAACAAATAAAAAATAGAATGGTGAAAGAGACTGGGAGAGATGGATTTCGAATAAAAAATGAAATGAATAGAAGGGAAAAAGAATGGCGGGACCCACACTTTTCATATTTCTCACCCACTGTCCCACTCACATCATGTAATTCGAAGCTCATTTCCCTTCTACCCTCTTGTCCACGCTTCCAGTTTCGGCGCGGCGTCTTTGCTATTTTTGTACCAGGCAAATTTCAACTTTTCAACTTCTGTTGGTATTTTGGCAAAAAACAAAACTTCTATTGGTATTCAAAATTACTTTCATTTCATTTAAAATATTTCTTCTATGAATATTTTTTAAACAGAAAAAGCTTTCTAATGATAGAATTATTTTAAAAAATATAAAAAATTTAAATATTAGAATTTTTATATAGAATAGTTAATTTAAACTTATGATAATTTAAAAAAACATGTTAAGATTGTTGGGGGTATAATAGATGTTATAAAATATTACTTTGAGGTTGAAATTAAATTTGAGAATTTTGAGTTAAATCATAAATCTATATAGTTGAGTTTATATTGAATATGAGATGTTGGGATGAATTTTTTATTATTAAATATTTATTTGAGTGTCAATTAATATTTTTAAGATTGTGGAATGTGATTTGTAGCTTGAAAATAATTTTTAAATTTTAATTTCAATTTATTTTTGGAAAAAATTTTTGAATATGGATTGCTTAAATTGTAATATTATGTGTGATTTGAGGTTTAAATATAAATTATTAGGGTATGAAAATTTTAAAAAGGAATTTGAAAAGGTTAAATGAGTTACTAATCTTAAATTAGTGTTAGTATGTATCTTAGACCTAAGTTCTTTAACTCTTTAAATTATAATTATTTATTAATTTCAATGAAAATTAATATATAATATTATAAAATAATTGTGTAAATTGTGTTAACAAAAAGAGCGGTAAAAGAGGAGTTGTGAAGGAGAATTTGCTATCAAAGACACAATATAACAATTATTAATGTATGGTGGGGTGTGTATGTGATCGACTATGTTTTGTTTTGTTGTTTGGCAATTGTAATTGTTTGGAAATAATATGTTTTGTTTGGATATTATTGCCAAGTGATTTCAAAATTATATTTGTATTATGTTGATATACTATTGTTTGGAAGTTGAAATATTGTTCGATTATATTTTTGTTCGGTTATTTAAAATATGCATGACTGGTCAAGATATTTTGAAATATTGTTATTGTTGGGATTTTATTTAAAAAATTAATTATCACGTGATAAGCCTTTATTGGACCCAATGAGTGGCATGTAACTTAATCTAACTCACTTTTAAGAGGGTGATCTAGCTTCGAGCATGGTGTAAGGAGGAATATATGATGTAGTCATACAAAATTAAATAATTCTTTGGTTTGTTTGAAAATAATTGCTTGGATAAATGCTTTGTTTACCTACTTAGCAATCACATGATTAATTACATTCATATGCATCATTACATATTAATTCTGGTTATTGAGACTTTTAAGTTTCATTCCCTATAGTTAACATTTTTATACTTGAATTATAGAGACGTTTATAATTGGTGATTGTATTTTGGACCCTAGAAATATTGTAAGTGAATTTAATTATTATTAATAAATTTAAAATACCAGTACAAGTGTATAAATGTGAAATGTTTATAACTATGGAATTCATTTAATTAAATGCAATACTAAACCTCCCCTTTCGATTGTTGATATTAAAGGGGTTGAAGAGTAAAAATAAGGTTTTGTTATGATTTTGTACATGTCGTGTGTTGCATGGGTGGTTTTTGATCTATTAAGTGTGGTCTAAATATTAGTTGTAACTTTTGGCACACGTGTGGGGTTTTGGATACCCTTATGTTGTGAAAAGTGTGAAACATTAAAAAATATATTTAAATGTCTAACTTCATTATGTGAAATAATTTGGGAGTAAAGCCTTTACTACTAGCTAGTTTATAAAAGAGCTTTTTATAGATGCCTAGATCATCTTAATTGGATGCCAGAGAAAGAAATAGGATGCGTTGAAAGTTGCCCCTACAAAACTATCAAATTTTGTGCACATATCGTGGCACATTCCTCTATTTTTCATTCCTTTGATGTTTTTTAACTAAGTTTGAATCTTTAGACTATCAAAGGGTGTCCATGCTTTTGAAATGATATTGTACTTTATTTTAAGTTTAATAAATGATGTTTAAGTAAATTTTTATAAGTATGCAAACTTGGGATCCCATTTTTGCAAATATTCCAAACTTGGTAGTCTAATAAGGTTAATCGGTAATTACTTTGATTTTAGTGTTAATTATGCATTAGTAAGGGTGACTTTACAATACAAACCATAACTAGAGCAGGCACTTTATTTGTTATCCTAATTGAAGTTTGGAAACAAATCTAGAAAATCAAAACTATTCCCAAGGTAAATAATTTCCTATGGCACATTCTTTCCAAAGCAATTTTAGCTACTAATAAAGCTCTCGTTAGCAAAAGAAGATGGCACTCCAAGGCACATTCCTTAGAACTTGGCTTCTCTCTTCTAGCCTTTCCTTCCATTTCCTCTCCACTAACTTGAAATAAAATAGGAACCATTTAGATTTGGTGGAGACTAAATCTGGATTAACATTTAACATTTTTATTTTGTACTTAATAAAATTAAAATTAAAATTTTAATAAATCTACTTTATCACCAATTTGGACAGTCTAAATTTAATATATCCAATTCAATTTAATTTTAAAAATTTTTATAAATTGACTATCAAGATTTACTTTGGACAATTCAAATTTAATGTTAATTTTTTATAATTTTTTATTTTGATAGACATAAAATTAAAAGTGAAGATAATCTTCCAACTAACACTTTCTAAAAAAAATATTTTTATAAAAAATTATAAGTTAAAAATTTAAATTTGAACCATTCAAAGTAAATCTGTAACATCCTGATTTTTAATCCCCTGATTTCCTAAGCTTAATTAGGATGATTAAGTAAATTGAAGTGGTGTGTGGCCAAGGAGGTCTAATAATAATGTTTGACTGTATTTCACCATAATTATGGATCTGGTATCAAGTCAAGCCACTCGAGCATGAAAAGGAGAAAAAAATGAAGAGTTAGTGTTGCTGTGCCACACGCCGCGGCGTGGAATGCATCCATCGTGGCGCATAGACACTTCTAATGCAAAATAGGTACCTCTTTGTGCGATGGACCGTGACACATTGTGCGCTTGCTACGGTGCATGGTCATTTCTTACAATTTATCAATCACAAAATTGAGACAGAAATAGAGAGAAAGAAGGAGAAAATGGAAGAGGCACACCATGCTTGGCTAGAGTTTGTTTTTGGACAACATTAGGAGTGTTTTGGGAGCTAGAAGCACCCAATGTAAGTATTATACCTCTTAATCTCCCATTTTCTTTCACATAGTGAAATTTATGGTTAAGGTCTGATTGTGGAAGATTATTTTTAGTTCATATAGGTCATGGGTTCGATTTATTGGCTCAAATAAAGTTAATAAGAGTCAATTAGAGTATTTAAATTTAAGTATAATTAATTTTGGTGTTTTGAATTGTTGGACACCATAAATACGCAAGATTTCATTCATATGGGTTATTAGGAAGAGAGTGATGCCATTAATGAGAGTTTAATGACTCATTAATGTTAATGAGGACTCAAAATAATTAATAAAATTAAGAGGTAGGCTCAAATATAAGCAATGTGGGCATTGTGTAATTTAGAAAGGGAAGATTGGAGTTGAAATGTATGAGATTTGCAATGTTAATGAAAGTTAACTTAGTATATTGGAGGTTGAGCTCTTGGACACTTTTTGGCTCAAAAATTCAAGCTTGGAAGCTACTATACTGAAGGGTAAACTTTTAACCTCTTAAAAGTTTGAGATAACTAAGAGAACTCTACTTTGGATAGTTTTGTGTTAATTGTAATGTGGTATTAATTATGTGTTTAATACGTAAATTTTGATTTGTGAATGTGGGCATTATATAATGAAACCTTATATTTATCTATTTATCAAATCACTTTGACATCTGTTGAACATGCTAAAGAAATTTCAAAATGGATTTTAAGTTGTAAAAGTAATATTTAAGGTGAGTTGCATTTTTATAATGTGTTTTAAATTAGTAGTGGTTAGTAGATTTGATAAAGATAAGTAATTGTGATTAAAAAAAGAGTGTGTTTATGTGATATAAGTGAACATAAGAAATTGATGCTTACTTGGGTAGTGCTTAGTTGTGAGCTCAACATGTTGACCTTGATATTGAGTAAATGAAAATATGAAAATGAGTAAGCATCGTTCATAGCATGATTAGTGGGTAAGAGTTTACCTAGGGATTGGGAGTAGAGAAAAAAATTCATATGATATTTAGGCTGCTCTCCGATACATGAGAGTATAGCCCTGTCTTACAATTTATCGAGGAACTGTCTCATAGTTTGTCGAGGGATTAGAACCTAGCTTTCTCTACTAGTTCAATAAGGAAAATAACTTAGGGCATGAGGCACCCTATAGATTCGAGAGCGGGGGAAGCTGTGGTCCGAGAGTGAGTTATGTGATCTTTGGCCAGGTCACATCTCACGCTTGGGTAGTCCGATCACATAAATGAAGTTCTATTCAATGTTATAACCCACAGTTTTAGTCTGAAGAAATAAGATAGATATAAGGTCGGTTGATCATTGTCTTGTAAACTTATGACGTGTCACATGTTTTGAATTGTGGTAAGTCGTGTGATAAATTAGGTCATGGTCAGATGTCTAAATGTCTTGTGATTATATACCCAGCATGTGCGAGATAGAGAGAAAAAGCTCAAGAGGCTAGAAATTAGTACATTCCTATTATATGCCTCTAGCTTAGATTTATTTTGGGTAATAGTATATGATTGTCAATTCTATATTATATACCATCACACTTGCACTATTTTATTGTTGCCAATATCTGTGTTGTATTTTAGGCCTTGAGTATTTGTGTATAATTATATATATGTTGATAGGGTCAAAATACTAGTACAAGTGTATAAATGATGTTTTGAACATGTTTTAATTGGTTAGGATGCAATGAAATAAAAATTTGCCTCCCTCTTTTGTTTTTTGAAAAAAAAAGGTATTGAAAAGTGATTTTATGCTATACTTATGTTTTAAGTACATGTGGCATGTTGTACTGACAATCTTAGGTTTAATGGACATAGTCCAGCTTTTGGTACATGTTTTGAGTTTTGGACACCTTTTGTTATAAAAAGTTATGAAAAGTGATAAAAATATGTTTGAATGTCCAACTTCTTAGTGTGACTTATTTTAAAAACGAAACTTGTGTCATTAATTAGTTTATGAAAGTGGTTTTTGTAGACATCTAAATCACATCATTTGGACGTCGGATAGAGAATCGAGAGTCATCAAAAATTCCCCGATTCTGTCATCAAATGATAGCATAATTTGTTAATATTTTCGTGCAACACACCGCGGCGCGTGGCACAGTGAGCAACATGCCGCGGTGTATTGCCATGTTTCACAGCATACAAGTTGTTTTTCAACCATTTTTGATTTTTTTCACTCCTTGAAGGTATTTCATTTTTCTGCAACTTATTTTTACTTTGACATATGAGTTTATGATTGTTTTAAACTCATTTTGATCAAGAAAAATTGAGATCCCTTAAATTTGAACTAAAACTTGATAATTACTTTTTGAGTTAATCCTTTGATTTGTGTTTAGTAGAGTGAAATATTACAAAACCTGAATAATCAATTTATAAAAATATAATATTAATTTTTGGACCCTTCAAATTAAATATGGATTATTTTGATGGGTGATAAAATAAATTTATTAAAAATTTTAATTTTAAATTTAATAAGTATAAAACAAAAAGTAAAAACTTTAACTATAGACCATCCAAATTTAGCTTGTATCAAATTTGGATGGTTCAAATTTCATTTTAGTTAGTGGAGAGGAATTGGAGTGGAAGGTTAGTGGAGAGAAGTCAATTCTCATTCTTCATGCCATAGAAAGGAAGAAACAATTGAATATTAATTTTTCTTCTACTCTGGATCAAATATGTTTGGTTTGATTGTAATTTGGGCCTCAATTTTTATAAGCTTATTATTTAAAGGTTTAAGTCTTGATAGATTTCTATTATGTCTACTGGAAATTTTCTTAACTATGATATAGCTTTTATTTCCTGAATTTTATAGTTGATTTGAAAGGCAATGAACAATATGGTGTTTAATCATATAGTATCGAATCCTTCTAAAAATCATTGAAAAATCCAAGTCATGTCATTTTGAATTATGGATTAGCTATGTTGACAATCCTAATTCTGTTGCTAAGAATATCCCTCTATCACTTTAGATTGTTTGGAAACCTCTACCTGATGGCTTGCTTAAGGTCAATTGTGATGGAATATGCAAGGACGAGACTGGAGAGGTAGTTATAGGAATTACGGAGAATCTCACTTACAGCCCCCAAAACACAAAAATTTGCATTTATGGCCTAACAGAATTTGAAAAAGCACTATTGACCTAAGGGCCCCTCTAGCAAATTTTATTGTGGATGAAAAGACACATTTACCCTTGTCTCAACATAATGTTCATGTATGCACAACGTGATATCTAGGACTCTTCATCCCAATATTCATGAATGCATGACACATCTTGTAGACATAATTTAACCTTAAGTAAAATGTATAAGTAAGCAAAGGATAATCAACACAATGTTCATCAATTCTCAACATAGTAAACATACGTAAACTTGCAACATTTGTACAGCACAAAGTCTATAATGAACAATATACTTTCACTGAAACAATATACTTCAAGTTAACATTCACCAAATGTATTGTGTATTCATGAATATTGTGTTGATGGTTCGTAATTATCGTGTTGTATATACATGGACATTCCCTTGAGACTAGGGCAAATGTGTCTTTTCATTTATAATAAAATTTGCAAGAAAGGTCCTTGAGCTTGCAGTATATTTTCAAATTCTATTAGGTTCTCAATATAAATTTTTGTGTTCTAGGCCTTAAACGAGATTTTTTGTAGGAATTATCTATTGAGATTGGGTTGGAAATTTTAGTTGGGATTTTGTGAACAAAGTCAAGTTTATCTCTGCTTTTATGACGGAGGCCCTAGCTCCTAAAAGGGCATTGATGCTTGCCATTGATCTTGGTAACAATAATGTTATATTAGAAACTAGCTCCTTCTTACTTGTTAAAAGTATTGCGGATAATTACCCCGATCAATATGATTGGAGATGTTGTAAGATTATTTTGGAAACTCTTAATCTTTTGGCGTCAAAGTTTGGAGTGTCATTTCTTTTCACTCTCCGTGTGGGTAATCATGCTGCATATCTTCTAGCAGCTGATGCTCTTAAAGGAGTATACTCGATTGGTTAAGTGGAATCACCATTACTCTCTTTGTTCTCTTGTCTAATCTCTAGTGCCATGGATGCTATAGGTGTACATTTGATACCATCTCTCCAGCCTACAGATCAAGAGTTGGTTGATGTTTTTTAGTTTGACTTAATAGCTTTCTTTGTTGGTTTTTGCTGTTTCGTATTGTTTGTATGCTTCATTACTTTTTTGCTTTGTTATTTCAATAATACGAGGTATTTCAGATCCAAAAAATAATAATACTACTTTATATATGTTATTGTCTAAGAAATTGTATTGATAAATAGTTAACGAATAGCTATCCTAGTAGCAACGTTACATTTCTCATTTAAAAGAAATCTCAGGTTTGAATTGGCAATTCAAAATTTTAAACAAAAATTTGTACCCATAACATCTTAATAATAAGGATGATTTTTAAAATTGATATAATGACACCTAAATTTTAAGCTGGGGAGGACACTCACTACATCAATAATACTTATTGGGAGAACTTTGTTACCAGTAATTGTATTAAAAAAACTAATAGTTAAATTCCTGAAAGTATCTTTACTTTCGTTTTTATGCAGTATTGTTTAAAGTGGTTACAAAGTGTCATATATTTTCTCTTTCAAAATCAAACAACTAATATTAACTTTTATCATAGCAAAAGTTAATGTTTTTCCCGTACATCGTCACGAAAACTTAAAAGAGACGTCTTAATTACTGTTACATCCGTGAGTCCTAAAATATAGAAATAACACTGTTCGGCTCTGGCACTACGCTTCCCAGCCAAATTTCCAGCCATCAGCCCATCGTTCTCGGCGTTTTGTTTTTTTTTTTTTTAATATTTTGGCCGGAAATGAGCTCTTCATTTTTTTAATCAATCTTTGCCACTAAAACTTAATGGGCTTCTGAAACTGGGGCCGAAAACGGTTAAGGGACTTTAAAAATATACCAATTGATCTCTAAAAGCCACATGGGTCCGTACTGGCCCAAGTTTAGTCGGGCTGGACCAGCGAGTGCAAAGCTTTTCTACAGTAATATTTTATAATGTATTCCTGAGTGCAAAGTTTTTACCAAATTGGTGATATAAAAGACGAAGATAAATGTGTAAAGACATTTTTTAACGTTTTAACATTTTCCAGTAATATAAATTATACTAAGGGATCATCACACACGTCGAAGCCATTGCCTTCCACATGGAATTGGACAACTATCAAGCATAAAAAGTATTTTGGCCACTTCATGTATTCTTTTTTCGGCAACGGAAGTGAGATTCCATTAAATAAGCATCAGAGCTCAACAAAAAACACGGCAAAGCAAAAACGAGAGACAAAAGAGTATCCAGAATCCCTGGAAAAAAGATCAATCAATCTCCAAACATTTAAACAGAGGGATTGGGGGCCTAGCAACCCAGTCACTTCATGTATTCATATATACATCTCTCAATATATTCATATATTGGCTGCTTCACAGGAAAAAATGTAGCTAGTTCCCCACTTATTTAATTTAATGATTTGACTGTCCATTTGTAATAAATTCATATTATTCATCTAATTTAATTTAACAATAAAATGTTTATTTTATAGCACGTGTTCATGCGTTATCTCTTCCATGAAAAGCGCATAATAGTTTCCCATTCTATCCCAGATAAATCAAGAACAATAGTGGCCCGTTTGGTTGGATTCTCAGAATGAGGATTCTTCGTAATTCTGATTCATTTTAATGGTTAATGTTGTTTGGTTGCCCTTTTACCTTTGCCTTTGTAATCTAGATTATGCCAAACAAGTGCATCCCCATGACAATGAAAAACCTATGTAATGGGGATTACTACTGCCATGAATCCACCTCTAGACATATTTACCCTCTATCCACGTCACAGCCTTTTGTTATCGGCATCCTCAACCTCCTCCTCTACCCCTGATGTGCCTCGCGGACCGTGCCCTTCCTTAGCTGCTGTCACCGTCTCTGTCATCCACCCTCTTCAACCTCGCGATATTGTTCATAGATGCCGGGAAAGGAGGAGGATCGGGGGGGTTTGGTTTTCAGTCGATCATGTCTTCTCCAATCATTCGCATAGCCAAGTCAGTGACCTCTCTTGCCCGTTTGTCTTCTCGCTGTTTTCCACAGATCTTCTTGCTTTGTATCAGGTCTGTTTCTTTCTTTCCCGCCCTTTTTTTTTTGGGGGAACGAACCTGATTATGGTAGGATGGTGAGGAGGACATGTTGTAGATTTTGCTGGTACGACGAAGATGGAGGAGGAAGGACGAAGGGCAATAATGAAGGGGGTAAAATTGTCCCTCTATTTTGTATTAGCTGGTATTCAATATTAGCGTAATATAATAATTATACAACACAGCGTTTGAGCGCTCATTTGTCAAAAGCACATGAAACTGTTATTCATCCAGCAAGAGTGAATCGATTGAGGAAAATAGATCAATAGTAAGCCAACATAGCGCTCCATTATTATAGTGTGCATTCATTGCTTAGCCAAGATACACGGAATGATGTCAGCAATCACGAGGATTAAAAATCGATATAATGATTAAAATACAGCAGCCAGCACTACCCCATGGCCATAGAAAATAAATACTTCAAATTATATGGATGACTATTTTTAGAAAATGGATAAGATACTATAATTGCCGCACCCAGCACCCAGCACCCTGCTCGCAGGTAGGAACAGGTTCAATTTCCATCTCTTCACTCATCAATTCCCATATCATAGGAATGATGAATCACTCTGTCTGAAGAAAATAAAAATTTTGTTTCCTGCGCTGGGAATCATATACATGAAAATTACATATAGGATCACCGAATAAATCTCATAAAATTAGTGCAAAGCGATGGGCTATATAGATGAATTGCCTAAACAAGAGAGAACTTGTCATACCAAAGCATGGTGGTTCATAAAGAAGTGGTGTGAGTCCCTTAACCATCCGTCCTAGATTTGATCCTTGAAGCGATGATAATGTAGGTGATGCGCTTGAGAGAGACAAGGCCTAGAAATGACAGACTCGAATTGGAATTAAATCAGAGTTATTGGTTTGAATAGCGGGTGATTTGCTCGGGAAAAAAACTTGTCACGGGCTCACTCGACCACTGGCCAAGTAAGCAATCCAATACCTCGTGTTTCTAGTTCTACAATATAGTATGGCAAGGAAAAGGAGCGATGGATTTGGGGAGCATTCATACTTTATACGTTATCCAAATGGTGTGCGATGCCTAATCCAGAAGGGAGGGCCCCGCATAAAGTGTTGTGGGTCCCTCCTCTGCTCTGCTCGATCTCAAAGTCTTTCCCGTTCGGGCCGGGGAATTCGGATTAGCCTTCTCGTTGGCTGCAATCCCCTTTTGTCCTGTCCCAGTGCGATACGGTATCATATCCTTTTGTTCTCGTTCTCAGCTGCCGCCCCTTCCTCCTCCGACCCAAAATCCACGGCCACATGGGAGCGAGCAGCAGCGATCCCACTCAGGATGGCTCCGATGACCACCAGAAGCGCTCTGAGATTTATACTTATGAAGCTCCCTGGCACATCTACGCCATGAACTGGAGTGTCCGTCGCGACAAGAAGTATCGCCTCGCCATCGCCAGTTTGCTCGAGCATTGCCCCAACCGCGTTGAAATTGTTCAGCTCGACGACATCAACGGCGAGATTCGCTCCGATCCTTCTCTCTCCTTTGAGCACCCTTACCCTCCTACCAAGGTCATATTCATCCCGGACAAGGAGTGCCAGAGACCCGACCTCCTCGCCACCTCCAGCGACTTTCTCCGAGTCTGGCGCCTTTCCGACCCCGATGATAATCCCGCCCAGCGGGTCGAGCTCAAGAGCCTCCTCAATGGCAACCAAAACAGTGAGTTCTGCGGCCCTCTCACCTCTTTCGACTGGAACGAGGCGGAGCCCAAGCGTATCGGCACTTCCAGCATTGATAAAACCTGCACAATTTGGGATATCGAGAAGGAGGCCGTGGACACGCAGCTCATTGCCCATGATAAGGATGTTTACGACATCGCTTGGGGTGGCGTTGGGGTCTTCGCCTCCGTCTCCGCCGATGGATCCGTTAGGGTTTTCGATTTGCGCGATAAGGAGCATTCTACTATAATCTACGAGAGCTCCGAGCCGGACACGCCCCTGGTTCGACTCGGGTGGAATAAGCAGGACCCGAGGTACATGGCCACAATCATCATGGACAGTGCCAAGGTCGTCATCCTTGATATTCGTTTCCCTACGCTTCCGGTGGTGGAGTTGCAGAGGCACCAGGCGAGCGTGAATGCGATTGCCTGGGCGCCGCATAGTTCGTGCCATATATGCACCGCCGGGGATGACTCTCAGGCGCTAATTTGGGACCTATCCTCCATGGGTCAGCCGGTGGAAGGAGGATTGGATCCTATCTTAGCCTATACTGCCGGGGCAGAGATTGAGCAGCTTCAATGGTCGTCGTCTCAGCCGGACTGGGTTGCGATTGCTTTCTCCACCAAGCTTCAGATCCTAAGGGTATGAAATTTGATATTTTCCTGACATAGCCATCCATTCACCTGTCACCAAGGTTGAAATCGCCACATTTAAGATACTTTGCAAAATTCAGGTTTACTGTTTTACACCCAGTCGTCAGCACAGTTGACCCCTATTGGGTGGAATGGTGATAATTTGTCTCTGATGCCGTGCCACTTGTATGAACAATGAACCTTGTCATTTATTTTCAGTTCAGTAGATATGCAACAAAATAGGGGTAGTTAATTTTATCCTTCTGGAGTCCTAAAGGGCGCATAAGCCAGTGCCACGAAGGTGGCCTCGTGTTTTCCCAGGTTGTTAATAACTGTGAGACATGGATAATCTTCTTGTGTGTACATGTTTTATTATCCATATTTTAACTCTGGCATTGTGATCATTTGGTGATGAATAAGTTGCCGTCGGGAAACAGTTTCATAATCCGAAAAGAATTGTTGTCTCTAAACCAGCATAAATGAAGGGGATTAACTGGTGTAAGCAAACACTCACCTAAGCATATTGACAAGAACATATCATCCCAAAAATTAACAGCACAATAAAGGATATCGAAAGAGAGGATTCATCACAAAGCAAAATACGCTAAAAATAATGCACAATTTTCAGATGACGCCCGCTGATGGCAGCTTCTCGAAGAGGGTATGGGCAGGTTGTGATAGCACAGTTTCTTGTCCACGTAACTTCCGGCTGGCTGTGAAGTCCAAATCAGTGGCTAGTTGATAACCCCCAGCGCGTCAATGAAGGAACACAAGCGTCGCTCCGTTATCAAACTTTTCGTAGGCCCAATGCTTCTTACGACTATTATTTATCCTTGCCGATGGGAAAGAGCCAAACTTTATAGCATAGACTACAAAATTGATTATGCCAATTTCCTTAAAGCAATGATTAAGAAATAATGGACTAAACAAGAAAGGAATCATTTGATTGCTCTGGAGCTCACATCACATTACACCCCACGGCGTTGTCGTCACTGAGGTAGTCATCTACTCGCGCCGTTGGTCTTAAAAATGGTGGCTGATATGTGGGCTTGTCGTAGTGGTAATGCACTTGGACGCTAGTTGGAAGCTGAGAAGCAGCTGCGGATGAAGCTATTGCACAGTAAGGTGCGTTGGCTGTCCATGGCTGCGCAATATAACAGAGCTGATTATCAAATTTAATTTCATTGTATGGGTGAGGCGTCTGAGAAATTTCTTTCAAGTCTTGAGGAGGATTAAATGTGAGATCCACCCCTTGTTGAACCGTCAGAGTGTTTCCCTTCTTCAAATCCAGAGGAGGATTAGAAGCATTTGGAGTCTTGCAAGAGTCATTGTTATTATATTTATTCTTGCTTCTATAAGCCCCACCTCCTCTAATGTCCTCATCCTTCTGAGTTTTATGCTCATATTCATCAGGATGCTTCTCCTTTTCCTTTCCTCTTGCTACTGCAATTGTTTCTGCTTCTTTCTTACTGGCTTTGAGTTCCTCAAAGCCGTCAAGTTCTGCATGCTTTCCAACTTTTAACAGCCTTTTAATTAATATCTGTGGATCCACATTCCCTAAAACTGTCACTTTGGGCCGCCAAGGGTCTATATCCGTCTTCAAGATCCCTGACAGTGTCCACCATGCCCGTTAGCGGCAGCAGCAGACAAAACAGAGAACATAACAAGGGACGATTTTTCTTTGATTCATTCAGAAAGTTTTAGTAGTTATTACCTTCTATACCCTTAACGCCTTCTTAACTTTCTTCTCACATCCTTCACAGCAGTTAGCAGACACCTTCAACTCAATCTTCTGAGATGAAGGAATGAAGATTTTTTTTTTTCAGTTCCACTATATAGATGTCAAATGAGAATATGAAATGGACGAAAGAAAAATAAGAATGAAATTAGCGAGTCTATAAAAAGAGATTGAATGAAAAATTGATACTCACCAGAACTTTTTAAGTCCACTTCCGTTGCCATGTTTTTGGTCGGGAAGTGGAAGGGTGATGAGAAATGTGTAACATGAAACACAGGTATTTGACACTCAAACCGTTGACTGGTGGGCCCTATTTATATGCACAAAAATCGCAGGAATAGTTATGTGCCTTTTCCTGTTCAATATTTTATGGTATTTACATGTAACCTTTAAATGGTTTTCCAACGCAAAAGCACAAATGCTCTTCCTTTCCTATGCTTTTCTGCAATTTGCCACATAATGTGAGGTTTCATCTGCATGAAGTTCAAACACGGAGCTTGTCCTCAATTCAGAACTATATAAAATTATCTCACGCTCACCAGCTCCCGCAATCTACAAGAAATTATTAACCCATAGCCATATACTCTACCTACTCGTTCAAATCTGAAAATTTGAACGGGAGACCTTCTTATAGAAGTGCCAATATCCAAGCATTTGGATATTCCCTTCATATCCTCTGTGTTTCTTTCTTTCTTTCTTTTTTAGGGCCAAAAATTCCCTCCACATCCTTCATTTGCCCTAGCATGAACATGCTAGGTTACCTATTAGACCATCAAGCCTGGCTCTTTCCTTGGCTGGGGTGAAAAATGGGGGAGGTCGTATATAAAGCTCTACCACTTTTCATCATTTTTGTAAAGCAAAGGTGGTCGATTTCTGACCTTCACCTAGCCTGGCATTTGATGATTGCTAATTTATATTTATTACATTTGATTAGGAGAAGCTTTTCTCATGTGGCCATTTTTTGTTTCATAGAATCGTAGGAATAAAAGCAATCAGGGTACGTCATCTTTGCTTTGTTCTATTGGTATATTTGGTTTGATCATGCCAACAAGGATCCAACATTCGGTTAAATTAAGGTTTCATGCAACCAAAAAACAAATACTTTCTCCCTCAGGCTTTACACAATTAATCATCAAGTTCGCCACTTCTCTGTTTTCTGCTAATATCAAATATACAAGTTTTGACAGAACTAAACAGGCTCTTATGTTTAAATTTGAGTGGAAGAGGTGAGCCATACACGTGGGTATGTTATGAATTATGATAGTTTTGAAAGAGGTAGGAAAGAGAAGGCAAAGATGCAATCCAACCCCATTCTTCTGTCATAAGCAGTGTGATGAATACTCTAGGAATTTATAGATTCCTTAAGATGGAAGATAGAACGTGACTCATGTCATTTATGTTGGTACCTCAAATCTTTTTTTCCCGTTTTTTCTTGGTTTTCTTTGCCTATAGAATATTCATTCATTGAAAACAAGCCAGCAACAGCAAATAAGAGTGCACAGAAAAACAGTTGGCCAACCCGCTGCCCTAGGCTTATTCCACAAGGAACAGAATAAAAGTGGCAAATTCTCCAAAAAAGTCTGCTGCTTTCTAGGGGCACTCTCAGTCTCCACACAAGTTACCATCAAGCAGAATAAGCTTGCCAACAGTTCTCTACAATATAAAGTACTCATGCCAACTTGATGGCTTCTTGTTACGGAATAGGTTGCCAAGCCACCTTCTCATTTTGACAAAGAGAGAGAACTTCAAATGTTATTATTCTATCACATTCTGGACCCCAAGTTATTCAAAATTTTGAAACATGTCATTAGAAATGTTGTAAGGGCCTTGGCGATGGCTAGACTGTTCAGAGTGTGTTGATTCCAAAGGGAACGTGAGGGAACGAGATAACATGAAAAAGGGTCTACTCAATGTTCTGAGAACTAACTGGTCAATAAAAATGTTCTGAGAACTACAGTCTACTGACTTTATAATTGGGCTTTTAGTTTTGGGCTCAGACATATGGCAGTGAAACAAAGGCTTTAAATTCTGGTAGGGGGACCAAATTTGGTACAGGTTTTTTTTTGGGGTGAAACGGCACAGATTTTAAATTCTTTCGTTTTAATATCCATGCAATTTTATTGGAGAAAAGCTAAAGGAGTTATTTGTGACCATAAGGTGCCTAATAAAATTAAAGGAAAGTTTTATCGTACTGCTATCAGACCGGCAATGTTATATAGTAGTGAATGCTGGGCTCTAACGGGACAGCAAGAGCATAAAGTTGGAATAGCAGAGATGAGAATGTTACGATGGATGTGCGGACATACACGTAAAGATAAATTCGAAATGAGCACATACGTGAAAAAGTGAGGGTGGCACCTATTGAGGAAAAATGGTAGAAAATCGGTTGAGATGGTTTGGGCATGTACAAAGAAGACCAAGGGAGGCACCAGTGAAAAGAGTGGAACATATAACTTTGAGTCTGATTAAGAGAGGTAGAGGAAGGCCTAAGAGAACACTCTTGGAAGTTGTTGAACGTGATCTCTTAATTAATAATATTTCTAAAAGCTTAATAAATGATAGAGCACAATAGCGTCTTGCAATCCATGTAGCCGACCCCACCTAGTGTGATAAGGCTTGTTGTTGTTGTTGTTGTAATATCCATGCAATTTTAAGGTGAAATTTAGAACACTTTTTAACAAAAAACTAGTGTGTCATGCAAGCTGAAAATAATGCTATTTATCTTAATATCCATGCAATTTTAAGGTTATCTTTAGAAAACTCGAAGAGAACCACGTGATGGAACAAATTCGAGCAGCTAAAATATTTTTTTTCCCAAGAAAAATAGTTAAAAGCATCTCAGTGCTTAAATTTACATGTGATTGTCAGTTATAGGGGATTGAATGGAAATAGTTCTTTCCCCCTGTTTTGTAGAAATGAATAGAAATTGTTAGGTAGAGTGAACGGATGGTAACAATGTGAGTTAGTGGAGAAAGATGAAATGGAAGGAATTGAAGAGCTAACCAAATTTATGACAGTGAGTGGAGGCCACCAAATAACTAATTAATGGGACATCATCTTCCACTGTAGGCTGTGGCCATGCTAGGTTTCACCTTATAACTCCAAAAAAAGAGTTATGCTCTGTTGGTCCCTTATATTATGCTCTCTGATGATGGTCCCCTGTTTTCTACACTGAATCTACTCAACTTTTGAATTCACCATATTTATACATGTCCACATTTTTGTTTTGAATGTAAAGCTGTGTCACTGACAGAACACACGAGTACAATCAGCAAACGCGATATCGTTCTAGTAGGTAACGAATAATGACACCTACGAGTTCATTGGACACCTACTGATATTATATTCACAGCTTACCCAGCTCTGTCATTTACTGCTACACTACAAACTGGCTTTTATTTACATTCCGAATTCTACTATCGATGTCATTCACTTGCACATTAATTTAAAAAAAAACATCAGAATAAACAAGAGACGGCTATTCCATTTTCGCAGGTTTTGCTCTTACGTTTTACTTAGCTAGCCATTCTGCTGGGGATTTTACCCACTGATGTAATTCCTGTTACTTTGAATGAAATTCTACTTCCACCCCCCCCCCAAAATTAAAAAAACAACATACATGAACTTAACCAATTAACACAAATAAAATATAAATTAGATGGATACTTGTGCAAGAGTCAGGCTACCTAGTATGTTAGATTATTTATATTCAATATGTTCATCAAAATATACTAATCCTTAAACACAGCTTAAATTTTACATATTCTTACTCTTATCTTTCAATTTTTAGTTGTGAGACTTTTAATTTCTTTATCTCTAGTATTCTTTGTACTTTTTTTCTTTAATTTTTTGCTTATATTTTAAATATGTTTGAGAATAATCTCTTCCATCAAAATAATTTAAACTATTTAATTAGATGTATTTTAAAATTTTATATATTTTTAATCTGCCCCGCTTGATTATGTCCTCATTCTTTTCGGCTTTTCTAAAGTAAAGGAAAGAAATACGTTACGTGTCTCAGATAATCAAGACTGAGACTGACTTCCCCCATAATGGGTCTTTTTTTTTTTTTTAAATTTTATGAATTTACATTTACGCTCAGAAGCCGATCATCGCGGCTTGAAATTGAAAGCGCAATTTATTTTCCAACCCATTCACAGGATTCGTGGTTCAGTGGCTTCACTTTCTCCCAAAATCAACCCATTAGACAACATCACCTCGATACGTGGAAACTAAAAAAAGTAAGTGTCGCCGTCCGAGCTTTTACGCGATTGAATGAAAATGCCACATCCCCACATGCCCCTCCTTCTCTCATCTCAGGTCAAGTGAATCATGATGTGCTCAGTGCTCGCCACACCACTCGCACACTTTTTTTCATTTTTCATTTGGTCAATAATGCTGTGCCACTCAGTCCTCGAGTTCAGTTAAATATCGTTGTATACTGCTGCTCTTTCCAGACCCCTCACATGCTGAAATTTCAGTGGGGCCACGTTTCACCACCCTCCCTGTCTACTTTTATGCCCTTCTGAATCCTCTTGTCGTTTTTCTCTGTCATTTCTGGGACCATAAGTCCATCACTGTGCAGATTTATGCAATTGCAAGACAACTGGTGCTTCCCACGCAACGGATATAGTATATGAATTTTATATTGAATCACAGATACACTGCATTACATCATGAAGTCTCTCGTCTCACATAAAACAGAGCCTCCCCTGTTTCTCTGAAATCCTCTTCTTTATAGTTAAATTAAAATAACTCAAACAACAGTGTAGTATACTCCTGGATGAGGTAAATGGAATGAGAAATGCAAAGAAGAAAACCCGGATGAAATTGTATCGACCAATAACAGTAATAAGAATGGGAGATTAAAAACTTAAACGTCGCGGTCCCTCTTGCATTCTGGTGGCATAACTGGGAAGCGCTTGCGGTCGGTGCAGTAGTTATAGATGGTGTATTTCTGACGTACCCATCTGAGTCTTCGCCATTGAAGAGCATCGAGGTCACGGAACTCAGGCTGGTCCCACCATCTCTTGCCCTGTGTCGCACAGAACCTGGCGTTCACGGAGGCCTCGCACCCATCGATGTGGAATCCCTTGTAGGACGCTATGAATGGAGCTTTGGACCAGTCTGTCTTCTCCAAACCACCCCTCGTGGCCCAGTCATCTGCATTCCATAGACTGTTGTATATTTTCATGGGCTGCTGAAACGGGAATTTCACGCCCAGGTCCTTGCTGTTCTTGAACACTCTAATCGGTACATTGTCCACAAAGAATCTGCATCACCCACATCAGATTATGATTCCTTCTTGGTTTACATACTCGGATAATGCAGTGGTGAGAGTGAAGTACTTACACAATCTGATACAGGTTCCAGAGAACACAGTATGTGTGGTATTCTTTGGCGGGATCAAACCAGAGGTAGATTCTCTGCTCTCTGTTACCAGAGCCTCCGGTGAACACATTTGTCTGCAGAATGTAAGGTTGTCCAGATCTATTCCCCAAGAACTCAAAGTCTATCTCGTCGTGCTCCTTGTTATTGGATGATAGCTGCCAGAGTTCCCAGGCACAGGTAAATGAAACATATTTAAGGAACAACAGAAACAGATAAACGGAAAGTTTGTCGGTGTGTTTACATAAAAAGCAGTGACTGTGCCAGCAGAATCGCCAGGAACCATCTTGATGTGCATGCAGAAGTGACCAAACAAGTAAGATCCTTTGGACTGGAAACCAGTACCTGAGATTGAAGACAATAGCAATTGGTAAGATAAAACGAAGAGCTCGATGGGATAAGAAGAAGGAGGAGGATAAGAAAGAGGCGGGAAGTATACCAGTGTACTTGTCGAGATGGAGCTGAACCTCAGAGCCTCCACTGATGTATTTAATGTGATCGTACGCCCAGGTGGGGTAGTAGTTTCGGCCGAAGGGAACGTCAACCGTCCTCCTTGGGGCGGCGGCGAGAGCGGCGGAGGTGAGGGATAAGAGAACGAGACAGAGAGACCACCGGGCAGAAGAAGCCATGGCTTGTGTCTGTGTTGGAACTGCAGGGATGGACATATAAAGAGGTATATATATAGGCTAGCCGAGGCCTTGCTTTGTTTATTTCATATTTGGACTATCCTATGATTAATCCTCACTAATTGCTCCGTTTGATTTTATTTTATTTTTTTAAATAACAAACCGGTTGTTACGTTGCAAGAAGCTGTTGATTTATTAAAATATTTTATTAAGATCCTTTTCATCAACACTGGTCTTGATCTGTTTGATTTCATGGAATATCATGGGAAGTAAACCCTTCAATTGTACTTAGTATGGTGTTTGAAGCATTGAAAACAGGGTGAAATATCCAAACAGGGCAGCTTTATGTGTTTAGACATACTTTTATTTGTTTTGTTATTATTTTTATTGTTTAAATTTGGGGGGAAAATAAAAGAGACAAATGGATACAGAGAAATGAAATGAGGGAGGGAGGGAGGGAGGCATGATGGGTTTGGGGCCTTGGAGATTTAAAAGAGGGAGATGGGCGGAACAAAGCACCTTGGGCCAAATGTGATAGGTGGTACCCTCTCAAATCTAACAAATCAAAGCCAATCACTCGTGTTTCCTCTTTTTTTTTTTTTTTTATATTTAAATATGTTGGCAGCTCATCGCAGATAAGGCATATTTTAAAATTCAAACAATTTTCTAAAAATATTTATCAATTGAATTAATCTTAAATTTGAACAAATAATCTTATGAATTATGAATCATATCTTTATCAATTGAAGTAACTCTTGTTCACTCATTTTCTTTTTATCTTAACTTATACGTTGAATATGCTTCACACATTTTTCTAAAAAAATTGCTTTATTCTTTTTATTTAATATCATGTCATTGAAAGTAAAAAAATATTTAATATTTTTTCTATTAAATATTGCATCATCTAGTTTAACCAAAAAAAGAACATTATTCTAATAGTTTTATAATATATCTGTAAAATACATTTGAATATTAAAAAATAATATATTAATTTTAGCATAATATTTTTTTCGGCGAAACTGTTAAATTAATTCCAAAAAACTATTATGGGTTTTATGCAGTGCAAGTGCTCGTGCAATCAATAGAAAAATAGCGTAATTTGCTGAGAATCGTCTGACGACAATTCTACGCTGATTTTGACTAACTTGTATTTAAAAAACTGCCGTTTGAAATTAACGTCCATGGAAAATTGACGGATGATACATCTATGGACCATGGGATTGTTTATAGAGGAAATACAGGTGATGCGTGATGAGTTTCCACGAATATCAATGACTTTCTATTTTTCTAAGAACTAATGTTGTAATTTTTATGATTATAGTGCATAATAAAAATTTACAAAAATAATGTTATTCATGAGTAATATACTTTCATTTTAAATTATAAGATATTTTTAATAAATTTCTTCATCTCAAAATATAAGACACTGGGAATAAATTAAGGTTCATTAAATGTAATAATTTTAATATTATCCTTTCTTTCTATAATTAATTTTTATATTTTTTAATATATTAAATGATAGGATATTTTTAAAAATTTATGTTTTTTTTGAAAAGATAAAATTTTGGAGTAAATTTTAAACAAGACTTGTACATTTAAATTATATTTTATCCAATCAAATCAAAACATATAAATTTTAAATATTTAATAATATTAATGATAAAATTTGTTACAGGATAAATAATGTCTAAAAGATATATATCTGAATCTAATTAAAAAATAAATATTTAAAATATATAAAATATATATACAAGTTTTTTTTAATAAATTTTATCATCGGATAATAATGGATTTGCTGCAGGTTTTTGTTATTGGAATTGGACGGACAGCCAAAAGGCACAACCAATCGAGTAATTCAAAATTTGAATACTTGGTGACTTTTGAATTTTGATTCTTTTATGAATTTCACAATTCTGCCCTCGTGTCAGTCATCATCTTTTGATAAACTTAATTGCGCATCTCCCAAAAGAAATCGGGGCGAATCAGAGGAGGGCATGTGGAAGGCCAATATCTGGCATCTCCCTCTAGAGACACTCTCACATGATTCTTGTGAACTCAGATTAGCCTGTTTACGTGCCTTAATTAATTCTGTGTTACAGTGAGTCCCCAATTATTAACGCAAAAACAATTATGGCTATTAGCTGTTGTTGTGCCTAAAACCACCCTCAGTTGCAGCCTCTCGTGCTGTCTTCTGGATTATTAATCAGATCCCATGCTGATTAAATATAATTAATCCAGCTCTTATGATATTGCTTCCCAATGAATTGAGGAAGGAATTAAAGAGTTTGCTTTGAAATTAAGTTGACAATTCAGATACCTCAAAATATTACCATACGAAGCCCCTCGGGATAAGTGCATCCAATACAATTGAGAATACAGAACATGATCATGGAATTGATACAAATATATAGCGATTCACTAGTTTCTCATTGTTTTGATAGGCCCGAAACATGTTACTCACTAGTAATTACTTCTTTCATCTCTATTCACCTGACCTCATGGAAGATATACAAAGAAAACAAAAAATACATACAACGTAATAACCTGTCCGTCCTTATATATAAAATATTTTTTATAAATTTATTTTATTCTTAAATATAAAATGTCATGGTGTTTTTAAATAATTAAAAAATTTTGCTCTTGTTTTTGAAAAAAAATGGAAAAATATAATAATTGTGTGTTTTATTCATCACTAACTACTATGATATTAATTAACGTTATTAGAGATTAAATTAAAAATTATTGAGATTTAATGTGGTTTTGACGAAATAACAAATCAGTAAAAAATGCTTTATCTATAATAAGGGAGTAGTAGTATTTTTTTAAAAAAAAAAATTATCCTTCATCATAAGTACATACTTGACATCTATCTGACATGGCTGGGTATATTAATTGAAAAAAAGGTAAATGGTAATCTTATACTTTGAAATTTAGAATAAGACAGTATTTAAGAACAAGAGAAAAAAAATATAAATGAAAAAACAAAAGTAGATAGAGATAAACAAAGTATGAAACTGCATGGGAATATAAAAAATAAGTGGCCACCAGGTTATGATTAAACTGAAAGGGAGGGTGTTTCTTATCCGATACAGAGAGAACGTGCATTGTCTCGGAAGCTGAAAGCTCAGAATCAGGAACACGTGTGGTTTCCTTCACTGCCAAAAACAAGCCTCATGGCGCCGGAAGCGACCGTTTTTATGGTTAATAAAATATTAGGCAGCTCATTGCTTTGAATTTAAGTTCCACCACCCCTTCCATTGATCCACCAAAATCTCTCTCAATGTCATAAATACTACAAGAGAAATGTGAGAGAGTAATTTGGTGCTTTCATGCCAAGTAGATCTCTCAGGTTGTGGGTCAAGTCAAGTGTTGGATAATCAGAATCTTGGCGAGTAAAGAGGGAAATTAAAGTTACTATATAATAGTAATCAGTTAATGAAAAGTAGAGAGAACGAAAGAAGAGAATAAATCCAATCTCATGCTTGCCATTACTGAGGACTGAGATACAGAGATCTGCAGAAGCCCATATTTATTGAGCCTGGCTACCACCACGAACCACCCAAATGGCCTTCCCATTGCTCTTCATAACATTTACTCCAAAACAGTACCAAAACATTACAAGAGCAAACATTAAGATATTAGGTGCTCATGCTCATCGCTCACCACTCAACCCGCGAGATTAATGTAATTTTATTTTATAGTTTTAATATATTCCTAATCTAAAATCAATATGCTGTGTTTTAACGATTATTTTGTCAAATTCAATAATTTCTTAATTTTAATTTCATCAATTGTATTTGAATTATGTAGATCTCACTGTAGTGACCAGTCATGACCGAAACAGAATCCCCGTTTAATTAGGCTTTTCGAACCTGAGCCTTTTTTAAAACGCTGAAATGAAAATGCCGTTTCTTTAATGGATCTCAAAAGCAAGCTTTTGGAAAGAAGACGTGGTTGAAATGAAAAAAGTCAAAATAACGCAAAGACGCTGATTGCCCAAAACGTCCTTTTCATTTTCCATGCACAGATCATTTTAGTAAACAGTACATGGCTCGCACGGGTATAAAAAAAATAACAATAATTTTAAATAAATAATAAGATTCAATAATTATTCAGAATATGAAATGTTATTTAGTGAAAGTAAATTTTTTACTGTTAGCTATTGATATCTGCAAAGCACAAACAAATTGTAACTAAAATTTATAAGTATTAAAATAATGTTTTTATTAGCTTTTAAATAAAATAATTTGTGATGCATATGATATTTTTTTTAAATTTTTTGTTATTGTAATTAAGAAACAATTAAGATCACGTACATTAAAGCCATTTTTAAATAAGAAAACAGAGTTCACGAACATGTGTCACTGCAAATGTTGCTTACGATTTTACTTTTTAGAAAGTTGAGATAATTGGAACATATTTAAAAGTAAGATAGTATTGTTTATTTTTAAATTATAAATTAAAAGATAAATGAAGCAAAATAGAGTCAAGGACACATGTTACCATCAAATGCTGGTGATTTTACTTCTTTAAAAAGTTAAGATAATGCAAGCATTTTTTAGGGTAAGGTAGTATTATTTATTTTTTTAAATTAAAAAATTGAAAATAAACAAAGCAAAATAGAGTTAGGAACATATGTTGTTGTTAGATGTTGCTTGAAATTTTACTTTGTTAAAAAGTTGAGATAATGGAGA